>NW_028261384.1:27672419-28036169 GCF_051295495.1 Thamnophis sirtalis | reverse complement strand
CCTAACATGTACATTGTACATACACAGACACACACACAGTTATAGATTCATAAAACAAAAAGAGGAACTTGTCTAAAGGCAGATTTAACCTGCTGATTGAGTTTCCATTTTATTATGACCCCACTCCTGACAGGGACACTAAAAATGAATGAAAAAGAGAAATAAGTATTTAAGACCTTGATTACATCCAAGAAGACCTCTGTTCTTTGTTTTGAGGGAAATAAATAATCAGTGCTTTTTGTTATTTGAAAAGCAGAATATAATACTTCGTGAGTTCAGGCCATCTGTGGCTGTAACAATCTTGGCAAACATTGACTTGTTTAATTGATGTCCATTGCAATCTAGTCTCATCATTTAGAAGGTAAAATACAGGATACTAAGTATTCACCCTTATGGATTTCTCAGAGCTGAGCCCATCTTTACTTTTCACACTTGAGTTGAACTCCTGGTTGTGATGACAGGACCTGCATTCCACCCAAACAAGAGAGATCTAAGTGCAGGTTGTGGCTAGTCACAAGAAATAAATTGAGAGCTAAACAAATGAATACCAAAGTAGTGTGATAATTGTCTTGCTGTCCCAAAAGTGTTCTGACAAGCAGAGAATTTAAGAGAGCGCTACATCTTATTAAACTGTTACTGTAAAAGTAACAGGTTAGTGTCAAGGTACTGTCAGTGAGCCCAGTTTGTTATATTGGTTAAGGTCAGGACTAGGAACCAGAAGATTGTGAATTTTAGTCCTTCTGTAGAATAAAAGCTGGCTGGTGACTTTGGACTATTCAATTTCTTTCTGCCCAAGCCACCTCACTTTATGGAGTGGGAGGGAGACATATTAGGTATAAAATTGTACTTCATCTACATTTTGATGGTTTTTAAAGAAAATGAGTGTTCCATTTCAAAGATCCAAAGCAGTCAAAATAATTATTATTCTACCTACTCTCTAACCTAATATTTACTTCTCTGTGTCTCACAAATATTTTTTACAACACTTCCTCTTCTAAAGTGTAGTATTTTCTTCTACCAAATATTTTTGTCCACGCCAGAAACAGATGCTGTGAACCAGTGGTGGGTTTCAAAATTTTTTAGAACCTCTTCTGTAGGTGTGGCCTGCTTTGTGGGTGTGGCTTGCTGGCCACGTGACTGGGTGGGAGTGACTTGGCAGTCATGTGACTGGGTGGACGTGGCCTATTTGTAAAATGTGGTGAAACTCACTTAACAATGCTCTTGCTTAGCAACCAAAATGTTGGCTCAGAAACTGGCATTTGAAGCATGCAAGTCTTAAAGCTGTCGAGTTACAAGACCCTTGCACCCCTAACCCTTTAGAAAAAAAAACCAGGGGTGTTCAAATGATAGCTTTAAGACTTGTGGATGTCAACTCCCAGAATTCCTCCTCCAGTCATGTTGGCTCAGGAACTCTGGCATTGAAGTCTGCAAGTCTTAAAGCTGTCAAGTTACAAGACCTTTGCACTGTATCCTTTAGAAAAAAAACCACAGGGATGTTAAAACTTGACAGCTTTAAGACTTGTGGACTTCAACTCCCAGAATTCCTCCTCTCACTCTTCATCTTGATGATATGCGGATGAGCAGGGGGGGGCACTGTAGATTTATAAAACCTCTTCTATAGAAGAGGTTAGAACTGGCAGGAACCCACCCCTGCTGTGGACGCAATATTTGCTTATATTGTATATGCAGTACTATAGTATATTTTATTGTTTTTAGTATTTAAAATATTAAATGAAGATAACTCTCACATACAAATAATCTGAGTAATTAAAAATAATAATAAGCCATGCCGATAAGTGAATTTCTTTAAGCTTTGATCTATTTATAATATAAAGTAGGAAAATCTATAATTATAGATTTACTTTAATGCCCTCTTGGCAGTTTTTTTCCTTGATAGTCTATTTGGCTCATTCAATCTTTATGATTCTTCCACTGACAAATTAACGTATTTAGAGAGAACTGTAATTGGATCTTTGAATGTCAGGAAAACTTTTAGTATGTAAATATAGGCAATCACCTTTTCTCTGCTATGTGCAGGAATCTGCTCAGAGTTGCTAAAAGAAAATAAAGATTAGTGGTCCTAGGGCTGGCTGCTCTTTTTACTAATATTAGTAGCACAGCAGATTTTCCATTTAAGCAGAATGAACCATATTATCCCTCTTTATAAGAATACAAGAAAGACATAACTGTGACAACTATAGACCAATTATCTTGCTTAATACAAGAAGTCAACTGCGTGCAAAGTAACTTTATTTAAAACTGTTGGATTGGATCCAAAATGAAACTATTCCTGTTGAGGAATAGGCAGGATTTAGAGGGGACTTTCCCTTTTTAGATTGCGGTCTTGTCTTGCATCATTTAGCTTAAAATATATTTTACTGCCCAAATACACTCCTTTTGAAGCGTCTGTGGGTTTCAAATCAGTTTTTGATCTGATTCAAAGGAAGAGACTATGGCAAAAACTTTTGGAATCCTCAATGGATCATAAAATCAGGGAATCATAGGGTTGGAAAGAAATTTGGAGTAGGAAGCATGCAGGAGTCTCTGTATCATTCCGGACAAATGGTGTTCAATCTTTTCTTGAAAACCTTCAGTGGTAAAGGTCTGACTACTCAGGAAGGCAGGTTGTTCCATTAATGAATTGTTTTGACTGTTAGGAATATTTTCCTTATTTACAGATTGGATCTCCCTCTGATAAGCTTCTACCAATTGCTTCTTATCCTGCTCTAAGGTGCTTTGGACAACAAATCAACCCATTATTTCCCTTTAGATTTTGGAAGATTGCTATCATGTCACTCCTAAGCCTTCTCTTTGTTAAGCTAAACATCTTAGGTGTTCATTGTACTATTTAGCCTCCAGACTCTTGATCATCTTTGTTGCTCTTCTCTCCATTCTTTATAGGTCCTCAGCATCTTTTTTGTATTGTGATGACCCGAACTGGACACAATATTCCAGATGTAGTCTCACTGATGCAGTATAGAATGGTCCTATCACTTCTATCACTATTACTATCTAGCACTATTACTATAAGAAAGACCACTCCTTCTTGTTATAACGTCTCATTGAGAGTCAGATGTTTCCCTTGGGGACACTTTTCTGGAACTGTTTCCACCAAAAGAAGGGTAAGGCAAGGGCATATTCTACCCCCCCCCTCCAGTTTTAATTTGTCCATCTGTTCAAAATTCAGTCTTTCTCATCTTCTAATCATCACTCTGTGATGTTAGCAGATTGTGCAATTCCAGTCTTGCTGTTTGCTGATGTAGTAATTTTGTCTGTCACCCAGGTGGGAATGAGAAGTTCATTGAGGTACTGATTTCCTTTTGCTTAAAAAAGCAGTTTATAGTAAAGTATAAAAAGTATTAAAAATGAAAGTGCTACTGTTTGTACAACAAGAGCAGATTATGTAAATGGAAAATTAATGGAACCCCAATATAGCAGATGTTTATATCCTGAAATGCAGTTTTAAGGTTCCTTATCTTGGGGCACACATTTCTCTTATCAGACAAGTGTGGCCCAATTCAGCTCCACAGCTGTCTTAAGATTATTTTATTCAAAAGAAGCATATTTTATTTCTGCTTCTTACACATTTTTCTTGCTAAGGTCATCTCTCAGCTTCTTTATGGTGTTCCAATTTGCAATTTTATAAAGTTTAATAACCTGGAAACTGTCCAGTCCAAATTTATATGAGCAATACTCACAGTTACAAGGTGCATCAAGAATAGTGTTTTACAGTTAGAGACAGGTCAGTTTCTGTGAGTGCCAGAGTCTGATTCTATCTCCTTAATTTCTGGTTAAAATTGATTTTTTCCCCTCCAGCTTCACTGCTTCTCAGAGATCATTTTAAATCATCCTGGCTAACAAAAGCTAATAGAAAATTCCAATTCTTAGAACTCTCTTTGGAAAGTATCTATCCATTTGGATTTGAAAATTCCAGGAGTCATCTTAAACAATATATCTGAGATATTGATTTTCAAATCAGTTTAAGCTTAGTGTCCAGCCTTAGTGGCCATGTGGATTTTTCTCACATCATCTTATGTCTCTTAATTCTAATACTGAAATTTTGTCAGGATTTCATCTTGATCAGGTTGAATGTTCTACTTCTGCAGTTTTGTGGAAATAATATAAAAATCAACAGTTTTCTGCAGTACTTATGTCTCTGTGGAATCTCTAAGCCATATATTCCTTTGTTGTTCTCCCTATAAAGAATAAAAGAAAATTTATATTTATCTAATTAAAGAATTATCTTGATGGAGAGCACAATGTTTATTTGTCACTTTTTCTATCTGACCAGGACTTTTTGCCCAAGTTTTTGCTATAATTTGCTATAACTGTTGTATCTAGGATGAAATTTAGCACAACTGTTGGTGATTGCCATTGCTATTTGTACTAAAGTTACTAGGATAATACAGGTTTATTTTTTGTTTTAAAAGTGTAGTGGCTAGAAATCAGGAAACTATGACTTACAGTCCTGCCTTGGTCACAAAGAAAGCTGCTTAACTTGAGCCATCATTTTCTCTCAAGCTTAAAAAGAATGCTATGACAAATCATTGTAAAGGAAAGAAAACTGTGGGGATTTGTCCAGAAAGTTTCTGTGGACATGATTGAATAAAAGAAAAAAATAGCTTTAAAAATTGTAAATATAAACATTAAATTACAAGAAGACTCTATCATCCTCTGTAGTCACATAACATCTGAAGGAATTGATTTAATAGTTCCCCACTAACAATCTGAACGTAAATTGTTACTCTGTGTAATACATAGTAGTTTGTTTAAGTCAAAAATCTTCACAACTATCAGATGTAGCCAGGGATATAAATATTGCAGGATATCACCACTAATACTAATAGCTTTCCTAACAAATGTCTGCTTAATGCAAGCAACAATTATTGTACAAAGAGCAATCTCACATTACTATATCATTATCCTTCAGAAAGACAAGTAATTATTTCTTTAATACTCCCAATGCAAACATCTGATAACTTTCCCAGAAATACATATACATGGCAGAAATATATGTGAACTTCAAAGCACAACATTCCAAAGAACAAAACTACAAACTTATAAGATTCAGGAAAATTAATCCCGAGTGCAAACTATACTAAGGAGTGTCCAGTTGGGATGAGATTACACAGCTACCTGATATAATTAGAAAGTGAAGAAATTAATGACGCCTGATCAAAATTCACTAGAGATGAATCTTATAATACATCTTAAATTCAGATCACTAAAGAAATCCTGAAATCACTCTGTATGGTATTGACATTCTGTCAATTTGATTTGAAGTTCAGGTGTACATCATACATCTGCTTAAGCAGTCCAAATGGTGCCAGAGCTCATATAAAGTATAGTACTTATTGCTTTAGTAGAGTCCTTATGTTAGCAGTAGGTAAATCTTTTCAATCTAGAACTATATATGTCTTTTTGTTTGTTTGTTCATTCAGTTTGTATAGCTGTCCAGTTGGATAAGTGATTGGGCAACTATACATATTGGGACCATAGAAAGTATGTCAGGTGATATTGTGATGTAACAAGAGGGTGGATTTTTTTTTTCATTTTAGGAAGTGTTGAGTTTGTTTTGAAGTTTCAGGCATGTTGTTGTTCTAATGGGAAAAATTGCATGGGAAATGTTGGGCTTTAAAAAAAGATATGTGAATGCTTTAAGGATTATTTAGATACCATCTGTTTTGCTTCTTAAACCCCATCTCTATTGTTGTTGCATATATGTACATATAGATGCTTTATCTTGGTATAGATAAATTTCATTTAAAGCATATATATATTTATATGTGTGTGTGTGTGTGTGTGTGTGTGTGTGTGTATGTATGTATTTGTGCTGATAAATAAATAAAGGGAGACTAGTATAGAACTATTTGAAGCTATTTAGCTCTCATCAGCTAGTCATACCCTTACCCTCTCTTGTGACGAGCCGAAGGACAGAGAATGGAAGTAGTAATCTTCCTCCCATATTTGGGGATACCGGGGGTTGTAACTAACTAACTCTCTCTCCCTCCCTCCCTCCCTCCATCCATCCATCCATCCATCCATCCATCCATCCATCCATCCATCCATCCATCTATCTATCTATCTATCTATCTATCTATCTATACATACACACACACACACACACACACACACACACACACACACACACACACAGTGTCACAACCCCTGGTATGCCCCAATTATGGGAGGAAGCTAACTGCTTCCATTATCTGTCAATCGGCTCGTCACAAGAGTCCATCACGACAGAAACCCAATATTTTTACTGTTGTCTTTGTTATATTTGTGTTATATTCCCAAGACGAGCTGATAGACAGAGAATGGAAGCAGTAAGCTTCCTCCCATATTTGGGCATACCAGGGGTTGTGACACTAATTACATACCTATTTCCCTGGCTCAGCTGATAACAGGAGGAGAACCTTGTGCCTTAGTGGTTAACACATCTGCCTAATATGTAATACAGCCCAGGTTCGAATCCCAGTAAGGATATGGCTAGCTGATGAGAGCTAAATAGCTTGAAATAGATCTATACTAGTCTCCCTTTATTTATTTATCAGCACAAATACAACACACACACACACACACACACACACATCATATACATCATATACATATACATATACATATACATATACATATGCATGCACACACACACACACACACACACACACACACACACACACACACACACACACACACACACACACACACACACACACACACACACACACACACACACACACACACACACACACACACACACACACATATATATATATATATATATATATATATATATATATATATATATATATATATATATATATGTTATCTGGTAAGACATGCTCACAAAAGGAAAATATTTTCCCAGCACAGAAATTTGGGAGGGAACCACAGCAGGGAAATTGTCTAAGAGAAGTAGAGGACAGAATTGCTGCCAGTTCCAACTGAAGTACTAGTAGAACGATTGCCATTCTGATATTGTTCTAATGAAAAGTAGAATCACAAAGCTGTAAATAAATCAGGAGAATTGTGTTGAAATGCTTTAACAGAATATCTTCTTCAGTCTTTATCATTTGAGAGTGATAAAGCTTATTGATAAAGCTTTATCAATTATTGAGTGATAAAGCACTTTTCTCCCATTACTTCCTTTCGCACCTAAGCTCAGAAGATTTATGATGGAATGTTAATGAGATATGCTTTGTTTTGGAAGATCCCACAGAAGAATGGTGAATTAATTTGAATGTATCAGAAGTAACAAAATTTAAGAGCCTTCAAAAAACAAAGAGTGGCTTCAGAAGGGAAAGTTTGGTTAATTTCAATAATAAGTACAAACACTGGATTTTTAAACTGTGATTCTACTTGATTTACACATTCTTTTTCAGATTTCTTTTAATTAAGATAATCAATAAGCTCAAAGATATTGTAAAGAAAGATCAAATGAATCATGTTTTTGTTTGATCTTAGTTGAATAATTACAATGTGTTGCCTTAGAGATTTATTAATGTATATATATTTGCAGATGATCATAGCTATAACAATAGTAATTTTAAACACCACATATACAGTATCAAAATGAAGTCTACTTAAGTCTACTTAAATGACAATGAAGTCTACTTATCATTTTAATTGAACTTGTGGGGCTTAGTGGTTTCCACTGCAAATTATGTAGTGACAAGTAAATTACAGAAAGGCATACTGACACATGTCTTCCTTGATACCCATATCACTGGTGGACTCTGGTTCATTATCCAATCATTCTTTGAATGAGTGACTGAATGAGTGGATGGATGGGTGGATGGATGGGTGGATGGATGGATGGGTGGATGGATGGATGCTATCTCGTATAATCTGGGGGGGGGGGTTTAGTAAAATTACATAATTACATTTTTGAGTAAATCTGAATTATTTTCTTCCAGAGTTTCTCCCAGCCCAATTAATTGTGTTATGATTGATTAAGTGGTAATTATTCATACAACTCCCATGGATACTAACATAGGAGAATTCCAATAAGAAACAAACACAATAATACAAGCAATAATTCTAACTGCTGAACTGCAGCTAGCAGTCAGCTGAAGTAGCCTGCAGTACTACATTCTAACCACTGTGCCACCTCTGCTCTTATCCATACAAGTGCATACTTTGTAAAAAATATAGCACACAAGGCAGCCCATTAAAAATATTTCTAATAATTTTGCAATTATGTTAGTTTAAAACTTTGGTTCATTGAGGCCTACAAACAACACCAAGGCCTTATTACCTATAACTTTTAAATTGTATATTTTCCTTTTCTCTCAGTCCTTCCTTTCTGATGGTGAGATCCACACAAACCAAAGTGTCAAAACGTTATATGTATACAGCTGAAGCCAAAATATCGTGTAGGTTAAATATAAAAATTCTTAATTTAAGATGAAGGAAGGCAGTTACTTTAATTAAAAGAGTTTCAGCAAAATATCTGCAGAGGGATGGTATTAGACAGGCTGAAAGGTCTGCAGCCTTTTCATGCTGGCATATAACGGTTTGCTATCTGGCTGTTCAGCTGGATCTCTTTATTAGTGACCTGATATAAGGGGTGTGTGTGTTAGCAATCAACTTTATTGAAGCGGTTCTAGTCAATGTAGAGGAAGAAGAAGAACGAGAGCATTCAGTAAGTAGCATGAGGAACAACTGCCATAAGAGGAATCGAAGCAGGACTGGAGGCTGAGGGTATGGAACAGGGCAGCAATGGTGTTTCTTGCAGTTGTTGCTGGAGTTCCATGAAGGTGTTCTTTTGTTACTTGATACTGGTGTGGCTTTGGGAGAAGGTTGTATGGAGAGTGGTAGCAGAGGTTACTAGCACTTGCCTCCCTGTTGGGCAAAGCTTCAATCTTTGCCTTGTTGCAGCTAGGTAACCTGAGCTGAGTGGCTTCCTCATCTGGGACTGGTACCTTCTTACAGTGCAAAGCATGCACCCAGAAAGCCAGATCTTGAAATTTCACAGTTGTATTGATGGTCAAAATGATCTGGAATGGACTCTTCCAATGAGGAGCCAGGCGGGACATATCTATCTATCTATCTATCTATCTATCTATCTATCTATCTATCTATCTATCTATCTATCTATCTATCTATCTCTCTCTCTCTCTCTCTCTCTCTCTCTCTCTCTCTCTCTCTCTCTCTCTCTCTCTCTCTCTCCCTCCCTCCCTCCCTCCCTCCCTCCCTCCCTTTCTCTCTCTCTCTCTCTCTCTCACACACACACACACACACACACACAGACACTATGACAGTGCCAGAAAAACACTAAAAAATAACAATTTCTCCCAAAAGATTGTAGATGAAACCAGTTTTTTCCCAAACCCTAAGGACAGGAAAGACAAAGCCACTGGAATAAAAACTATGAAGGTTGTAGGAAATTATAAAGGACAGTGCCAGGAAGCTCAAAGAACCAACAACCACTTCACAATTATCTAAACAACCAGGTATCACACAGAAAAACACAAAATCTGGCAAAGCTGCCTTGCACCAACCTGGCCTGCCCATAGAAAAGCAGCTACTTTGAGACACATAAACCATGCACCAACCTGCACACTTAAAAACAACATATTGCATCACACACAAACCATTTGCAAATAAGAATAACATTTCTTGTAATAAACATATTCTATAAACACTAAATAAATAAAAATTCCCTAAAAATATTTTTTTAAAAAAGATATTCTATAAATAATAAAAGAAATCCTTAAAAACCATTAAAAATATTCTATACACAATAAATTAAAAAACAAACATTAAAAGTATAAAGGAAAAAAACCGGATCACTTACCAGCAGGCAGAATCAGCAGCTCTCCGATGCGATGAATACAAGGAGCAGGCAGACGACCAGGCAGTAGGTAAGATGGTCTGGCTGGCAGGGTTAGCCAGCCAGGCGAGGCTAGGGACCGTGTGTGGGGGGTGGCAAGAAAGGCCTCAACTGGTGATTCAGAGGCCCTTCCTCTACTGTAGGGCTCTGAGGCTCCGGAAGCTTGGTCGGCATTCTGGCAGCCATGTTTTTAAGCCAGCAGCCCCAAGCGCACCGATCTTGGTGTTTTTCTCATCAGCACGCTTACTTACATAGATGTCCAGAGCTTACTTATAGCAGTAGCAGTAGACTTATATACCGCTTCATAGGCCTTTCAGGCCTCTCTAAGCGGTTTACAGAGAGTCAGCATATTGCCCCCAACAATCTGGGTCCTCATTTTACCCACCTCGGAAGGATGGAAGGCTGAGTCAACCCTGAGCCGGTGAGATTTGAACCGCTGACCTGCTGATCTAGCAGTAGCCTGCAGTGCTGCATTTAACCACTGCGCCACCTTAGGCTCTTACTTACCACCTTGGCAGGCAGCTCTTAGAGGTGTGGTGTGGATGGGTGGGGGGAGCGAGTGGTGACCAGATGGGCAGGGCCTGGGGGTAAGCGAGCAAGGGGACAGGGCTGGTTCCACCAGTGGAACTGGTTCTAAATGGCATGCTAGATTTGTGGAACCTCTTCTAGCGAACCGGTTAGAACCGGCAGGAACCCACCCCTGCACCACACCTCTCTAGAATCAATAGAGTTGCACCATACACAATGTTCAGAGGCAGAAGCAGATCCCTGTGCATCAGGGAGATGACCAAGAAAAGCAGGGACAGAAAGAGGAGAAGCATCTACAAGCAATGGCAGAGGCAAGCAGAGGAGTGAGAGCCACCTGTTGGAAGTGGCATCGGCCAGCTTTGTCAGAGGAGGTCTAATGGATGAGGCATTTCACAACAGCAACTTGAGAGGGCTTGTGCAATGCATCCAACAGATCTTTAATATACTCGGCATTCTTTATTGGAGATCTTTGGTTTTATTTTCATCCAGGTCCTACATTTGATAAACACTTACTCTCCATCTTCCCCATCAACTGCATCACATGTACACTATCTGCAACTATCCTCTGATTAAAATCTACTTTTTCATGTAACAGAAGCATAATAGCATCCGGAACAGAGGACACTGATATTATTTGGTTTAGGCACTCCTTAATATTACTTAAAATGGTTCTAATCAATCCTGCCCAAACCAAGGATGTAATATGTTTAATACATTCAGTGGAAGGGCAATAGCAAGTGTTTTTGAAGGAAAAAAATGAGAAAAGTTCTATCGAAGAAATGTGAGAGAAATTCATGGTAAAATGCAGTGATTTATTTCCAAGAGAGAAATAATGACAACTATTTTGTTGTTCTGAAGTGAAAAGCCAAAATAAAGTTATAATTGGGGGAGGGAAATCAGGAAAGAAGTCAGATTAATGATTACATTGCTAAATTGTTTCTCCCTAATCACTGAATAAGCCTAAGAAATTGCATAATGAATTCTATAATACCAATGGATAAAAAGACTGCATCATTTCTTTATGCATAAAGTCTTCATTGAACACATGATTAGGTGGCTTGACTAATGTTGCTCAGAATTGTCTCGGTACCTTTTTTATTTTTAAGTCCAGATTCCTTTATTTGTATTTTATACAGCTTAAATTTGCAGCTGCTGAGGGCTTTTCCCCTAACTTTATCCAAAAAGCCGCCCCCTCCCCCTCTACAAGACTTCCTTTATGCAGGAGTCATATTCACATCTGAGTCTATTTGTATATTTCATAATATAATAAATTTCCTGACAAAAATTGTGGGCTTGCAGCTTGCACATAGACTAGAAAGCAGTTAATTCTTCCATGTCTACAAATTTTACCCTGAAACTTCCAAACGTTTGGCAAAAGTTTGCATGGTGACATTTAGGATATCTTTACCAAATCATAGACATTGTCAGGATTCCGACCAATGCCTTAATGAAAACATGAATCTCAAGCCGAGGTTCAAAAGAAATCCAGTTATTTATTAGGAGCATCATGTTGACACGTACCAAGTGAAGCCAACTGTAACCTCACAATTTGTGCCTTGCCTCTGACCCTGTTTCCCCTTCCCCCAAGGTGTATCATCAGTCACATTCCCCAAAGAAGCAATTTCAGAGGTCATAGAAGTTACTCCCTCTGTCCGTTACTGGTTTATGTGGAGATGGCCTTGACATTTGCTGGCTGGAATGTGCTTTCAGTTTCAGTTTCAGTTTCAGTTTATTATATTTATATGCTGCCCTTTCCCCCCGAAGGGAACTCAGGGTGGCTCACAACTCGAACCGGGAAGGGGGATACAGACAAAAAATTTAAAAACAGCAAGCATAACAATATATAATTTAAAACTCACAACAGTCATACCATTTGAGACGGGGGCAACAGCTCTTTAGCCCCAGGCCTGTCGGAACAGCGAGGTTTTGAGGGCTTTGCGGAAGGCCTGGAGGGTGGTGAGGGTTCGAATCTCCACAGGGAGTTCGTTCCAGAGGGTCGGAGTAGCCACAGAGAAGGCTCTCCTCCGGGTAGTCGCCAGTCGACACTGGCCGGCGGATGGAATTCGGAGGAGGCCTAATCTGTGGGATCTAATCGGTCTAGTGGAGGTAATTGGCAGCAGGCGGTCTCTCAAGTACCCAGGTCCAATACTATGAAGGGCTTTATAAGTGACAACTAGCGCCTTGAAGCATATCCGGAGACCAATAGGCAGCCAGTGCAGCTCACAGAGGATAGGTGTTACGTGGGTGAACCGAGGTACACCCACGATCGCTCACGCGGCTGCATTCTGGACAAGCTGAAGTCTCCGAATACTCTTCAAGGGCTGCCGCATGTAGAGCAGCTTTGTTTTGACTGAGGTGCAAATTCCTCAATATAGTTGGAAGCTCGATTCCCCATCCCCCTCAAGAGCAGGTCAGGAAGGCTTCTCAAGTTGACATCCCGCTTTCCTCACTTCCTGAAAGCAACCTGTGCAAAGCAGAGGTATTTTGAGTATAGATATAGATTTTAGGGATGTGATCTCCCTCCCAGGCTTTGTTGGGTTGTCTTCATGGGATTTGGATATGAGGCAATCAGCTTGGATGTTTCTACTCTTTACCCAAGATGCCTTTGATAGTGGGTAGCCCTTCCACTTGATTATGTATTGTAGTTATTTCCTGTGCCACCTAGAGTCAAGGATGAATTGCACCTCATAATGGGTTTGGCACACTATGACCACTGGGGCTGGGAGCTCACATGGTAGTAGTTTCAGGGTTGACCTGGCCATGGGTTTTAAGAGGCTGCTGTGGAACACCGGGTGTATCTTCCCTAGTAAATTAAATTTAATTAAAAATTCCCCATGACTGTGTTAACAATCTTCATTATTGGTAGCTGGATGCAAACCTGACCTAAGGCGCTGAGATGACCCAATGGCCTGAAGAAACTCCGTCCAGAACGTAGCTGTGAACTGGAGCCGTCTGTCTGAAATGATTCTGTGTGGCACTTCAGGCAGGTGGTTGATGTGCTTCAGGAACAGTTTGGCTAGCTAGAGGACTTAGGGTAGTCTGCTGCAGGGCATGAAGGGTGCCTGCTTGGAGAATAAGTCAATCACTGTCTAGATCACAGTGTTCACCTTGCTCTTTTGCAACTCCATTATAAAGTCCATTATGATTTATTTCCAGTGTCTCATTGGCTCTGCCACCAGTTACAGTAATCCAGAGGGTTTTCCTTGTTGCTTTTTCATAGTGGCATAGATGGTGAAACTTTTCACATAACTGTCCACGTATTTCTTCATGCCAGGCTATCAAATTGTCTCCGCAGTAAATGTAATGTGTTTAAGAATCCAAAGTGGCCCGCTGATTTGACATCATGGCTTCTCTGGAGGATTAAGGTATTTAGGAACATGGGGACATAGAGCTTTGTCCTGTTCCATGCTAGGTCCTCCCTTTTTGTCAGGATACGTTGGTTGTCACAGAACCAGGGGTCTGCTTGTAGTTCGGTTTTGAGTTTTTCAGTTAGATCACTTGCAGGTTGGCCTTGCCGGTCATAGCATTGTCAACTGGTGGTCAGAGCCGAGGTGGCGCAGTGGTTAAATGCAGCACTGCAGGCTACTTCAGCTGACTGCAGTTCTGCAGTTTGGCTGTTCAAATCTCACGGCTCAGGGTTGACTCAGCCTTTCATCCTTCCAAGGTGGGTAAAATGAGGACCTGGATTGTTGTTGGGGGCAATATGCTGACTCTGTAAACCACTTAGAGAGGGCTGAAAGCCCTATGAAGTGATATATAAGTCTAACTGCTATTGCTATTGCTACTTGGCCTGCTGTTTTGGTAGGGGAATGATGACATCATTATATACCTCTTCCCATCCACATGTGTATTGAGGCATGTGGGAGAGAGCATCAGCTAGGAAATTCCTCCCCCTTGGGTTGTATTTTAGCACGAAGTCAAATCAACCCAATGGACCTGTTTGGGTGATAGTTTCTGCAGCATTCTAAGGGCCTCCATTTTAGAAGGAGTTACTCCAGACTTCAAACAGTTTTTCCCACTTCCATCAAGTGGCAACAGGTTGCCAATGCCCATCACACTGCAAAAGCCTCTTTTTTCCATGCGTCCCATCATCTCTCCATTTCTGGAAGTTTGTGGAAGGTGTAGGTTCTTGGTTGTAATTTTCCCTGGCTATTTCTTTGGAGCAGCCCTTCTCCCACCACCACATCACTGACATCTGCTTGCATAACAAAAAATTGTTTGGGGTCAAGATGTTTCAGGGTTAGTTCCTTTGTGAAAAGTTATTTTAGTGTTTCAAATGCCTTTTGGCAGGTTAGGTCCCACTGTAGGGGTTTTCCTGGGTGGGGCTTCATCCCTGTCTTTAGGAGGTTTGTCATAGGTTTGGCAATCTTTGTGAAGGAGGGGATGAATTGCCTATAAAAGTTTGCAAATCTCAGGCTGGGATTGTAGCTGTCTGCAGGTGTGAGGGGGCTGCCAGCCTAGGATGGCTTGTACTTTGGCTGGGTCCATCTCTATCCCTTCATTTGACATTTGGTAGCCTAGGTAGTCTAGCCGCGTGCAATGAAACCTGTACAGCTTGATGTACAAGTTTGCTGACATAAGTTTTTTCAATACATAGTGGACTAGGCATATGTAGTCTTCAATGGTCTCAGTGAAGATGTCACCATGTAGGCAAGGAATCCCTTATAGAGGTGCTCATGCATAAACACTGCCAGGGCCTCCTGATGTCTGAAAGGCATTACTTTGAATTGGAAACTCCCTAGGGGGACATTTAAATGTTTTAAATAATCTCCCTCCCTAATAGTATGCTACTCTGAGGTCTAATTTAGTAAAGACTCTTCCCTTGGCTAGAGACAGCATGTCCTTCATGAGTGGGAGAAGATATGGGTTGTGGACAGGCTGTTAATCCCCCTAAAATCTACACATAATCTCATATTTCCATCTTTTTTTTTCTTTAAATAGGACTGGGGCTGCAACTTATGGCTTTGTCGGCTCAATGAACCCCCTTTGCTAGGTTCTTGTCTATTTATTTGTGATTTCTTGCATTTCCCAGGGCATCATGGCATACAGTTTGGGTTTGGGAAGCCTAGCCCCGGGGATGATTGTGATAGCACAGTCCATTTCGCAGGGGGGCGGCATCACACTCGCTGAACACTTCAATGAGGTCCTGATATTCTCTGAGGATATGTTCAGCCTCTGGGGTTTTGTCAGAGGTGGCTGCCAGTTGTTCTGGTGGGGCCTTAGGAGGTGTCCCCTGTGTGGGCAATGCACCTATTTGCTGGTGCAAAGGGGTTGGGGTTATCTTGGTATTCTCAGCTTCTGGATTCCCCCTTGCCACCACATGGTCAGTGCCCACTTGTCTTGCCAGGAGAGCCCCAGTATGACTGAGTCAGTCATTTTTGCAGGCTATTATGAATCAAATTGATTCCTAGTGGTCCACTAGCTCTACCTTCACTGGTTTGGTCAGGTGAATGGCATAGGCTCCCCCAATAGGGACCCATCAACCTGTTCAAACCTGATCAGGTGGGCCAGTCTCTTCGCCCTAATCCCCAGTTTCAGGACTGGGGATAAATTGGTCAAACATCTAGTGCAGCCTGACGCTTGAAAAGTGCACTGGGTCCCTGTTTTGGGGGCTGTGAGACATATCAGGAAGACAAAGGGGTGGATCGGTTCACTCACCATTGGGACATTTTTACCCTCATCCTCACTGTCATAGAGTTCCAGCGACTGGTCATCATTAGCTGGAATTCCACCCCTTCTGCTGTCTGGGGACCTCTATAGCCTGGAGGGCTTTTTAGGACATGTTGGTGGCACGTCCTGAAGGAAGGCTAAATTTCCCCCGATCATGTCAAAGAGTATCATAAAGAATGCTAAATAACAATAAGGAAACACACCAAGCTATCATAGGAAAATTCCAATAAGAAACAAAGACAATAACACAAGCAATAATTCTTACTTTAAGATCAGAGGTTTATTGTTTCTAATAATTTGGAACATAAGAAATTAATAGATATAAAAGATATAATAGCACTAATACCCTTGCATTAGCAAGATCTTGCAGCTTCCTATGTATTTCACAAGTAAAATTTGGGATTCTGAGAAGCAGGTACCATTGCAAACTCAGCTTTTTTCTTCCTGCATGATACTTTGTGAGACGCACTGAGTCTAAAAACAAAGTGTGCATAGATATTGTACATAAAACTTTCATTATAAATAATAAATGTTCTCTTGCCAAACTGAAGTAGACATGAAAGAAGGTCATTATGTCTTCTGATTATTCTTGTCACATACAGAACTGCATTAGTAAGTGGAAGATTTAGGTTTGCCATTTGGAAGTATTCCTAAGCCAGTTCATTTGAGAACAATGTTCCTAAAAAAATCTCCATACATATGTGTTCTGACCCCCTCCCCTCCCGGCCTGTGAATAAACCAGAACACAGGCTTGGCTGTTTGCCACTATTTAATTAATGTGATAACAAATCCTTTGGCTGAAGGTCCAGGCAACTCACTTTCAAGATAATAGGTTGGCAGCAACCCAGAAAGTTCCAATGAAGCAACACAGATAATCCACATGACACCACTAGAATACAGACAGATTTACTCAATACTAGTTCGAACAGTTGTTTTCTGCAAATATCCCCTCCCAACGCCTCACTTATAAACCCTCTGGGGAGGGGCCCATCCACAACCACCTGTGCGTAATTATCTTCTATGAGACTGCCTACAGAGTTGCTTGCGTTTCTCAGCCCATCTCAATTGAGCATCAGGGACAAATTGCCTTTGATCTTCCCCATTGCTCCATGCCTCAGGCCCCTCCTGGTGGTCAACCAGCGTCTCTGGTCCCAGTTCTGAGTCTGAACCCTACACAGGATCCTCCACATCTTCCATGGCAGACTCATATGGTTCCTCACTATCCAAGTCCATCAGCAGCTCAACCGGATCCTGCTGGGCCACAACACATATGCATGCTATTTTTGTAGACTGAAAATCTTTTTGATGCTTAATATTCCAACTTTAAAATGTTTAAAAAGTAGTCTATTGTCTTTTTTTCCCCACGGATGAATTCTTGGAATAAAAGAATATTTTTTCTACTGTAATATGTTTATGATGCTGCTTTAGTGAGGAATATGGTAACAATATAGGCATAATTTTTTAGTAAGACTTAAATTGATATAGCATGAAATTAATGATAATTTATTCAAATGCAATGAAGATTGTAAATAGTATTAAGGAGTGTCCCTCTTAACAGTGTTTCAATTTGCCCCTTCTCCCTCCTTCAGTATAGTAATCTGTTTGTACATATGAATCTTTTATATCATATATTGGTTTATGTAGGTAGCATTTCTTCACTTAATGTAATTGCTTGAAGCTCTAGACATGCCACAAAATTCATAACATTAATGTTTGCATCATGGTCAAAATATTTTCTAGCAGTATATTTTCTCCAAGATAGTTGGTGGGAAGGAGTTTAATCAGAAAAGAAAATATTTATTTGCTTCTTTGGTTTTTTTGAACACTGGAAACGCAGTTCCAAGGCCAAAAAAATCATTTTCTTGCAGACTTTGTCCTATAGTTTCTTAATTTTAAAAAAGTTTACTAGTGGAAAATTCTGGATTTGAAGTCTATGGGTTTTAAACTTAATAAGGTTAAGACACACTGCTTTTAATTATTAGGAGTATCTAACTGGTGCTCTTTCAAAGTTTGTATTTTTGTGGGGGAAAAACTTCAAAGAAGAAAAGTTGCAAGGAAAAGACCATAACCATTATGGTGGGTAAATATATTTGCCAAATTTTATTTACATTTACTGAATTGTAAGCTATTTGTGATTATGAAGAAACTCAGAAAATAGACCCTCTCAGCCTCATTAGCTGAGGCGTAATGTTTATAAAAAGGATGTTTGTGTCTCCTCTGACACAAATATTATAAATATTACTTTATTGTTAAGAATTACATACATACATACATACATACATACATACATACATACATACATACATATGAAGATTTTCGTGTGTGTGTGTGTATGTTGCATTTGTGCTGATAAATAAATAAATACAAAATAAATAAATAGCCTGATCAAGTCAGCACAAATGCAACACAAATGTAACAAAGGCAACAGTAAAAATACTGGCTTTCTGTCTGGATGGTCTGGATGGTCTCCTAGGGTAAGCCGATAGACAGAGAAAGGAAGCAGTATGCTTCCTCCCATATTTGGGCATACCAGGGGTTGTGACACAAAACACACACAGACATACACACACACACACACACACACATAAAAATTTGTGATGTTTCCTGTGTAAGACTACAATTTTATAATACATAGATAGAATAAACATAATACATATGTTATATATATATATATACACGCATACTACATACACACACACATACTACATATATATACAATCACATACATACTACTATCTTAATGAATTGTTCTTCAAATGATAAGTTTCTACATAGTTAAAATGATGGTACCTTCCCATTAGAGAAAGGCATATGCCCATTTGGATTTTAAAAGTCCAGGAATTAAAAAGAAAATTGGACACAAGTAGAAATTCAGTAATGATTAAATGGAATATTGTGGAATCTAACATTGCTGAATGTTTAGAAATTGAAATGGTAAAACTCAGTTCTATAACATTTATTTGCAACCTGTGCTTATTTTAAATTATCAAAATCTTAATTCTGGTCTTTGGTAAACCACACGGTAGTCTTTATTTCTACTTTAGATTAACTATCTTGATAAAAAACATAAGGCCGATTGCTGCATTATCAATTGTAAGAATCTCACCTATGCTATTGATACATTTCCCATAATATTCAAATAGTTGCACATATCTTCTGAGCTTATTTTTTTGTCTATTTATGCCACCCTATATCTCAATCACTATCCAAGCAATCATTATTATTTTCCATGATCTTGGAGATCTTGTCTCAGATATTTTGATTCACTAGAATGAGTTAGATGAAAATTTTTGCAATTCATTTATATAGTCACTCTATCAAGGATATCTAAGTATTGTTGGAAGAAATGTCCACCTGGGTTCAGTTCCAAGTGGAGAGAAGACCCTGGAAATATGGAGGCTGATTGAAAAGATAGTTTAATTGTGAACAGGACTACGTGGGTTTGAAGTCCCGGGTAGCAGACCACATGGAAGAGAGAGAGACCCTCTCTTGGTCCTTGCAGTTGAGCTTCCTGTTTCTGTAGCAAGAAATGTATTTAATTGGTTGTTAGACTCAGGGATAATCTGAGGGGTAATCTGGTAGGCTGTCTTAAATCCCAGGCTTGGTTGAACCTTTTTGGGTGATGCAATCTCGCCAGGTGCTATGTGGCGAGTTCTGTTGCTACATGGCTAATCATATTATGTCCTGAGGATGAAGATCTTTGTTCTGCAAATAAGATGGCCCTGCCTTTTGTCTTGTAGATAGCTTGGCACCAAAATATCTGCTGGGGGCAAGGAGCTGCTCTTTGTCTTTAATAACATGGTTTTCCTTTTCTCATCCAGGGAAATATAATATTCTGACTTTTTAATTTTTCCTAAAATATTTCATTCTTCTAAGAGGAGTGAGTACTAACTTTCTTCAATATGAAATACAGATGTACTGTAAAATCTATTATTTTAATAGGAACATTATCTTAAAAGAACCTTGTGAATTGTTCACACACACAAAAGCACACTTTTAGTGCAATAAACTTAAAATGTGGAAAATTCCTTGGGTATTCAGTGAAATACTTTGGAGTTTGATTTTATATTTACAAGCACTAATAAAATAACTTGCCTTTTCAAACCAATTTGATAGATAATGGTGAATATTTTAATATGCATATAATTTCTGCATATACAATACAATACAATAGCAGAGTTGGAAGAGACCTTGGAGGTGTTCTAGTCCACCATCACCCCCCATCTAGGCAGGAAACCCTATACTGTTTCAGACAAATGGCAATCCAACATCTTCTTAAAGACTTCCAGTGTTGGGGCATTCACAACTTCTGGAGGCAAGCTGTTCCACTGATTAATTGTTCTAACTGTCAGGAAATTTCTCCTCAGTTCTAAGTTGCTTCTCTCCTTGATTAGTTTCCACCCATTGCTTCCTGTTCTACACTCAAGTGCCTTGGAGAATAGCTTGACTCCCACTTCTTTGTGGCAACCTCTGAGATATTGGAACACTGCTATCATGTCTCCCCTAGTCCTTCTTTTCAGTACATACAGTATTTACTTCTTATCTCTACATAGGGAAGCATGGAACAGAATTGGAAAACAACTGTATTGATTTAGAGACCATTTTTTTTTAAAAAATGTCCACATAACACAAGTGTTCCTAAAATAATTTGAAAGGACTCTGTCCAATACTCTGGATTAATCTCTAGTGTTCTAAAGGAGTGCTTCATTCAAATCTTTGATCCAATCATCCTATAGTTTAAAGCACTTTCTGTCTGTCTGAGATCAATCAGGATGTGGGAGCAGTTCTAACACTGCCTTGGATTTCATTTGTTTTCACAGCTCTCAGAATCTTACATGTGGCCATTCAAAATATTAACTTTGCTTTTATAGGTATTTCTAGAACAGTGTGTTTCTGAGCTGGCACTAGGAATTCAGCTCAATAATCAATTCTCTGAATATGGCTTCAAGATATATCAGTCAGATTGTACCTCTACTATATGCATTCTTGGGTCAAACCTTGGGTGTAAATCAGGGTTTGTAGTCCCTGGACCAAATGTTAATACTTTAAAAGATATTAGTGAGGCTATAAACCCATTTTTTTCCATGCTAGCCACTTTCTCTGTGGCCTATATCGATTTTCTTATAATTTCCTATGTTTTTTGCTCCTTCTAAACCAAAATGAAGCATGCTCTATAAATCTCAAATGAATTTCGCCAGTAATGTGGAAGTCAAGACAGACCAAGCTTATCAACGAGTTATATCAGCTTATCAGGCACCCAGAAAGTCCAGTGATTAGTTTTTCAAAAACATCCCATTGCAAAATATTGGTGCAAAAGGAATGTTAAAAGAGCTTCAAATGTATATAGATTATTTAAAAAGATTGCTGTTGTAGCTTTCCCTATCCCTGCTACCTTTGTTTTAAGAGAAAAGCTGGGGGAATATTTAAAACTATCAATATCGTGAAGTCTTTAAAAAGAATGAAACTTAGACTTAACAGAATTAACGTGCTTTACTTTGCCATCTCTGCTACTTTCATTGCATTCAGCCAAACACATTTTTGCAGACAGTTTATACTTCTCTCTTTTGGATCTTTTTTCAAGTCTCAAATCTTGAGATAGAGATCAATAAGTAGAATTAATTTCCCTCAAATTGCAAACTCCAATCAAATCATGTCCTGCTAAATCTTCAATTTCTGATCTAAATTGAATGAGAGCTGCTTCACACAGATGTGCCAATTCTGTCTAGGAAAAAAGAGATTTTATCAGACCTCTCGTGAAACATACTGTATAGCTGGAACAATTTTTAAAAGGAAAAAAACATTATAAACTTTTGGAGGGAAATTCACAGAGATTCACAAATTGATATTGTGTCAAAATGACAACAAATGTGAAGTGAGGTGATGATCCAAGCTCCATCTACAGTATATGTAATGGTATCTGCTTTTTATGTCTGTCTATGATATTGTTATGATACATATTTTATCACTTACTCTACATAATACTACTCTCCCCATAAAACAGCAGAAGATTGGTTTTTTTAAAATTAGAAAATATTGAAATACCTACCATATTTATCGGCGTATAACACGCAGTTTTAAAACTAAAATTGCAAGCTTAAACCCTGCCTGCGTGTTATACGCCGATACTGCGTGTTATACGCCGGGTCCACTGTTCCCTCTAAGGTGCGCGGCCGCGCGGCCGCGCACATGGCAAGAAACCCCCGCGCAGAGGTTTCTAACTCCCGCGCAGAGGTTTCTTTCAAAGCAAACGTGGGGAAGTCCTTTGCAGGCAGCTAGAACTGGCTGGCTGCAAAGGACCTCCCCAAACTTGTTTCAGCGGCAGCTCTCAGCCTGGCGGCAGCGTCACACAGACTGTGGAAGGAGGGGGAGGAGGAGGGAACCAAAGAGAGCTTTTACCGAGTCTGCGCCCCACAGCCAGGACCGTCCTGGCGCCTCCAGCCGCGTTTCTTCCTGCAAAGCCCTTCGGGCAACCCGAGAGTTCCGCTTGACGCCAGAAGGGCTTTGCAGGAAGAAACGCGGCGTTTCTTCCTGCAAAGCCCTTCTGGCGTCAAGCGGAACTCTCGGGTTGCCCGAAGGGCTTTGCGGGGAAGAAACGCGGCTTGAGGGGCGCAAGGACGGTCCTGGCTGTGGGGCGCAGACTCGGTAAAAGCTCTCTTTGGTTCCCTCCTCCTCCTCCTTCTTTCTGGAGCCCCTTCCTCAAAGATTTGGTACCAAAGCAATGGCGGTGAGGAAGTTGTGTCTTTTGGATTTTGCACTGTTGTCTTTTCAATGGTTCTCAGACTGGTTGAACCTTTAGCAGCTGGGGTGATATTCTTTACTGTTAAGGTTACAATTGGATGTGTTGGACAAATCTTAAAAGATGAAACTTTTATTAAAACGTTTGACTTAACTAAAAACGTCTTCCTTTTTCTTCTTCTTCTTAAATATGATTTATTTATTTATTTTTACTTCAGAAGTTTGATGACCGTTGTACAAACTAATCCAACCTAAATGTAGAGGAGGAGGAGAAGGGGGGGGATTTAAAAAGAGCAGAGGAAAAAGAAAAGAAAGCATGAAGAAAACATAAAGAAAGGGATGGGAGGGAGGGAAGGAAGGAAGGCACTTTATGTTGAAACAGAAAATATTATATAAGGAAGAAAATGGAAATAACTTTTTGCTCAAAGAGGTGTTTTTTCATTTCATATTTGCCTTTTAAGAGGAGTTAATGTTATAATTCATGTTCTAATGTTATAAATTTTAATCCAACATTAAGTTCCGAGCTTCCAAGTCATTTATTTTTAATGAAAAAAATTTTTACTCAAATTTTTGTGTTAAAATGGGGGATGCGTGTTATACGCCGGTGCGTGTTATACGCCGATAAATACGGTAATATCTTTCCCTTTAACATACATTTGCAAAAATGAATTACTGGCATTGATTGCAATCAAGATTAAATATGGAAATAGACTGAACTTAACAAATAAAAATTAAGATACAAATGAAATACGCCAATGTATATAATTATGTAATTAAAATATATTTTAAAAGTAGTATCACTAAAATAGATGTTATTTCAACATTTGTTTTATTTTATTTCTTATCAAACAAGTGATTCAGATTGTTTAAATAGTTTTAAATAAACTTTAAATTCAAACAAATAATTTTAAGTAGTATTTCTGCAAAACGCAGAATTGCATGGGAAACTATTCAATACCTAGAGCATAGATTTAAAACTTTAGAAATATAAAGCATTGACTTACCTCTTTGCTCCAGTAAAGAAGGAATTATGGTAATAAACAGCAAATCAACATCTACAACAAAGAAGGTCAAGCTTTCAATAGCATTCATTCACAGAATCACTGAAGCATTAAAACACTCTAAGAGTGTTTTTAGATTGAATAAGGAAATCATGCATCATTGTATCTTCACATTATTTTTTTTCATAAGCCTTGTCATGAGAGAAAGGTGAACAAATACATTCTTGGCTTCCTGTGGAAAATTCCATGGGTAAACAAAAGTAAGACTGACAAATATCACCATTTAAAAAAATAAATTCTGAATGAGACAGACACATCAAATGTCTGCAAGAACATGCAAGAATGTTTTCACATATGCCCTTAACTTACCTGTCATATACCTAAATACCTATATCCCCATATATCCAAATCTGCTAACACCTGTTTGGCACACCTGCCAAACTTCCGTACACCTATTGGCCAGTTGGAATAGCTGGTTAGTGAAAATTTGCTTAAAGAACTAAGCTTGGTACCATCTATTCGATAGTAACTAAGGTTGTACTTCATACAGTGACATAGCAATAAGACCAATTGGCAATAACAGAAAATAATGTACAGAAAATAATGGATTGAATGAATCTGATTTCAGATATTTATAGTTCATGGCATTATACATTAAGGAAAACTCAGACAGATTAGAATAGATTCAGAAATTAGTAATAAGAATGATTACAAATTTGAAGCTAAGTTCGGTCAATACAGTATAAGGGAAAGAATGTTTAGTTTTGAGAAGAGGATGGGGAAAAAAGGTAGACTAAGAATGCACTCTTTAAATATGTAAAGTAAGTTATATACAAATACCTCTTCTCAATCACCCAAGAGCAGAGGGTCTCAAATTATCTTACAGGGTGTCAAATTAAAACTTCATTATAATAAGATAAGTTTGACAATGGAAATAATTACCTTGCAGTAGATGTTATCCAGCAGATTCCAGCCAAGCAACTGTTACAGGTGGTTTAATTTAAATTATAATCACTTTATTAATTGATTGGTTGATTGATTTTTAATTTATTGTGACTGCCCAGACCAAAGACATTTTTTAATTTATTAATTTTTATGTCACGCATGTCATTGATACAATGACGTTAACTTCATAAAATAAATACTATGGTTCTATGAAATTTTAATGTGCAAATCTAGATCTATCTATTCAGACAAGATAGACGCAAAGCAGTGGCCATTCACAGAACTGCTATATTGTATTGCTGGGAAACAGTTTAGTATAGTAGTTAAGGCACATGCTAGAAAGTAAGATAAATGTAAAGGTTCCCCTCACACATATGTGCTAGTCGTTCCCAACTCTAGGGAGTGGTCCTCATCTCTATTTCAAAGCTGAAGAGCCAGCACTGCCCAAATACGTCTCCTAAACAGCTAAGGCGCATGGAATGCTGTTACCTTCCCAAAGCTGATTCCCATTTTTCTACTTGCCTTTTTACATGCAAGTAGAAACTGCTAGGTTGGCAGAAGCTGGGACAAGTAACAGGAGCTCACTCCATTATGCAGCGCTAGGGATTTGAACTACTGAACTGCTGACCTTCTGATTGACAAGCTCAGCATCTTAGCCACTGAGACCAAATAACCATGAATACAAGTCTCTTCTTAGCCAGCTGATGACTTTGGGCCATTCTCCCTCTATCAGCCCAACCGACTTCACTGGATTGTGAAGAAAATAGAAAGTATATTAAATATGTTATCTGCCTAAGCTATTTGTAAAAATAATAAAACCAGTATACAAATAAATAAATAAAGATAGCTTCCTGCTGTTGGCTTGTGTACTGAGTATGTAAAAAAGCCTCTGATGTCCACATGATGTGGCTTGTTGAAGCACTTGATCTTTGGTGAGGCGGAAACTATATTTATCTTTGGGAAAGGAACCTATTCTGGTGGATCACAGTTAGTCTATACAAGAGTAAAACATTGAAATTGCCCTTTATCACTGGTGTCTGTGCAAAAAATTAGCTCTTTATATTTTTATCATATTTTTAGCATTCCTATTGTGACATCTTAACATTTTCTGGGGAAAATAATTGCTTCCATAAATATCTTCTGTATTTGCTTTTCAGGGAAGATTTAGAAGTGATGATATAACATATTAGTTGATAGTATATTATTCTCATTGTTTCTGCTTCTTTTACAAAATTCTTGACTCTATGGTGATGAGATGCAGTCCAATGCTGATAAGCATTTATATGGCTTCATTTTACTCAATATGAATCATGCATTCTTCATGCATTCTGATTAGAAGACCAAAAAAGAAAAAAAAAGCAACTGAAATGTTATAGAGCTGATGCATTACACATTCCACTAATATTCTATTCATTTAAATATTTCTATTTCCTACGGATTATTTTTCCACTGTAAGAAATAGCAAAGAAAACTGATTCTTTAAAGGAAGTCTAAAGAAAGAATAATTTTATATCAATATTACACAGACAGAAGTTTTAAATTTCAGGAATATCTCATTGATCTAATGTAAAGTAGCCTGCATTAACAAAGGAATAGAATCAACATCATGTGATATTTTAGTACCACTTTATAATGTCTTGGTAAGACCATACTTGGAATATTTCAACCAGTATTAAAAAAGATTAAAAAGAGTGCAGAGAAGAGCAACAAAGATGATTAGGGCACTGTAAGAACAGTTTCAGCAATTGTGTATGTCTATTTAATGAAAAGGACTAGGGGTGACATGACAGCAGTATTCCAATATCTAAGGGGATGCCACAAAGAAAGGGGGGGTCAACTTATTCTCCAAAGCATCTGAAGGCAGAACTGGAAGCAATGGATGGAAACTAATCAAGGAGAGAACCAGCTTATAAGTAGGGAGAAAATTCCTGACAGTTAGAACAAGTAATCAAAGGAATGACCTGCCTTCAGAAGTTGTGAGCGTTCCAAGGGAATTTTTAAGAGATTGGATAACCATTTGTCTGAAATGATATGAGAGTTCCTGCTTCCGCAAGAGGTTCGACTAGCAGATTTCCAAGGTCCCTTCCATCTCTGTTGATCTGATAAGCTATTGGAAACATTGTTAAGTTTTGTAATATACTATACTTTAAAATTCTGATCTTTTTCATTTTTATCAGAAGAACCTCTTAAGGGGAAAACACTGAAATATAATTACTTGTCCCAAATTATCTAGTAGTTTCATCTCTATGTATATATGTATATATGTATATATGTATATATGTATATATGTATATGTGTATATGTGTATATGTGTATATGTGTACATGTGTACATGTGTACATGTGTACATGTGTACATGTGTACATGTGTACATGTGTACATGTGTACATGTGTACATGTGTACATGTGTACATGTGTACATGTGTATGTACGTGTGTGTGTGTGTGTATATATATATATATGTACACACATATACATATACACACAGACACATAGAAACACACACACAAACACACACAGAGAGACAAACACACACACACATATATATCCCACACACATATACATATACACATAAATACATACATACACACACATGCATACAGACACATACATACACACACACACACACACACACACATCTGAATTAGAACAGTAGATGTTGCAGTCAATCATCTCTTCTAAAGCAGTTTCATTTTATTGTGATAATTGAAAAATCCAAATTGCATACACACGTCATAGAATAACTTAAAATTGCAGTAATATGAAAACTTTTAAGAAAGCCCCTAAGAAGGAAATTCAAGAAACCCAATGATATTAATGACATGGCTAATGGGAAAAAGGGCTGAAAAGGTATATAAAATAAAAAATACATAGAAATAAAAGAGTAGGCAAGCATACAATTTCTCTGAGAGATCTTTCCCTTATTCATATTGAGAAGCAATTTTATAGTACTCCCACAAATGAAATGGGTTTTTTTCCTGCATAATAATAACTTCTTTTCTCTTGAAGTCTTTTTAAATATTTTACACAATGATCAAATATATTTATAAAAAATATTTTTTATTTCCAATTGTATTGTAAATACAATTGGAAATATATTTTTAAAATATATGTATGTTTATCCAAAATTATAGAGAAATTCAAAAGGAAATTGCTTTTCAAGCTGCACATTGGTTTGGAAGGTAAAGATCAGATTGTTTCGAATAATATGTGAATCTAATCAAATTCCTGAGCCTTACTGATTTATGCCATACTGATAAGAAGACATATCAGAATTTTTCAGATTAAAGTAAAAATAGGCTAAAATATGGATTACCAAAAATAGTCCATTGGTTTTCATAAGTAAGATAAAGGAGAGGACTTGAAATGGTCCATAGGATTCCATACAGATATTCCCTATGATAAAATCACAAATTCAGTAGTCTGATTGAGTTTCAGAGATATGAGGGCCAGAAGAGTCAGTTATGCAAAAGCTGTGGTTCAAAGCCTTCAAAGGGAGACTGGGTTTACTCATTTTGTTTCTTAATCATTTTTGGTGTAAATGACTTGTACATTGCTTTTTTGATACTTACAACCTAGTTGTATTACACTTGAGTGATTTTCCTTCAGCCATAGTGAAAGAGGTTTTATGTCACTGGAGCCCTGCCCAGCAACAAGCCATCAACCGGCTTGAATCTAACAGGATTGGCCATCTCCCTTACCCAGAGTCCTTGGGCAGTAGCTACCACCTGGCTAACTAAGCACCGAGTACACCCTGAATTGATCAGAGCCCTGTACGTACCATGCTGACCCGAGTGGGTTCCAGCTATGGTTACAGGATGATGAATGGAATGATGAAACTGCCAGAAATGCCCCCAAAACTGCTGAAAAATGAACCAAAAATGGGCAGGGCCAGCCAGTGATAGGATTAGCCAGTTCACCAAACTGGGCAGAATTTTAACAACCGGTTCAATCAAACCGGCCTGAACTAGCTGAAGCCCACCTCTGGTTGGGATCACAAATCACTCTCCTAGTGGGGGTGAGAAAAAGTTGGGTGCGTGTAGAGGGGTGCTTGAAAATAACAAATTTACAACAAATTGGCCTAAGAAGCAGAAGATTTGATAGCGTTTTATGACTGCAACCTGTTAATGTAACTATTTCTCAATATGGATCTAGTGCCCTTCTAAAAGAGCATTAAACTTGTATTCAAAATAGACAAATCAAAAGTATGAGAGAGAAGTGTAGTGTAAAGCAAAGGAGAACAATTGATACAAAGTAACTAAAATTGCAAGAGAATGACCAGTGATCTGAATTCTGGCTTCATTACTTATAGCACCCAGAAGTTGGCTATTAAATGGCTATAGAGAACATACAATTAATATTAGCTCACATATAAAAGCAACAATCATTGTCAAGGTACCTCACAATGTTAAAGTAGATATAGAATTAGAAAAATAATGACTACCCTCCCTAGTAATACAAATAGAAAAAAATACAGTTGAATTAAACATCTGATCAGCAAAGCCAGCTGAAATATATCCAGTGGTATTAGAAGTAGCAAGATACAGTAGAAAAAAACTATCTCTCTTTCTTTTTTTTTCTTTTTTTATATATATTTTATTATGTTTTCATTCTATACAATCACATATTCACTGTGCTTAATCAGGGCATATAACATTGAATAATAAACACGGCCCTCACTTATATAGAAAATGCCCTCTACAATACAAACCCGGTATACCACCTTGGCCTGCCATACACCCTCTTTCAACCCCCTCCAACTTTCATTCTTCCTTCTCACACACCCCTCTACGCCTACTTCCCCTCCCCTTCTTTCTAACCTTAACCCTATCACTCCCTCTCCATTCCCTCCCTCCCTTCTCCTCCTCCTCCTCCTCTCTCTCACCCTCTCCACCCTCCTTCTTCTTTCACTCGACTCTTTCCTTCGGTATCTATTACCTTCCAGTATATTCGGTTTGTTCTATTTTCGCACTAACATTGAAAAGCCACAGTATACAAATACAATCATGGAATTTAACACATATTGTATTTCCCCCCTCCCCCCTCCCCCTAAATCCCCACCTCCCTTCCCTCCCCCCGACTTCCCAAAGACCATATGTGGTATAACTTTTGAACAATCACAGTCTAAAATATCTCTACATTGAACTCAGCTTCTTACTGTTACCCAAATTTTAAACAATTTAAATTATTACTGATACTAAGCATAAGCTATCTGGAGTTTCTTAGTCCCATATTTACTTTTTATATAATCAATCCATTTTTTCCAGTCTCGTTTATATCTCTCGTTTGAATGTTCTTTGAGATATGCTGAGATTTTGGCCATTTCGGCTAAGTTCATAACTTTCAAAGTCCATTCTTGAATTGTAGGTAAATCTTTCTTCTTCCAATACTGCGCCACCAAGAGTCTTGCTGCCGTTATTAAATACAGAACCAAATTAGTCTCTGCTGCTGTAAAATCAATACATATACCCAGTAAAAACAACTGGGGGGTAAATTTTATCCTTCTTTTAAAGATGTTTTGCAGGATCCACCATATTTTTATCCAAAATGCCTTGACATTACGACATGTCCACCATATATGAAAATATGTAGCATCACAAGAACCACATCTCCAACATTTAGGTTGAACATTTGGATACATAGAGGCAAGCTTTTTAGGATCTAGGTGCCATCTATAAAACATCTTATAAAAATTTTCTCTCAAGTTTTGTGCTTGTGTAAATTTCACATTTCTTACCCAGATTCTTTCCCATGTTTCAAGCATTATTGGTTCCTCGATATTCTGAGCCCATTTTATCATACAATCCTTAATCAGTTCCGTTTCAGAATCCATCTGTACTAATACATTATATATCCTCTTTATATGCATTGAGCTTTGATCTCTTATTTGTTTAAACAAATTATCCTCAACTTTTACAAAGCCAATTTTTTGATCTGTTTTCCACCTAGCCTGTAATTGACCATACTGAAACCACGTTTGAACTACCTTCTCTTCTTTAAGTACCTCTAAAAATTTTAGTTCCATCACCCCTCTTTCTGAGATAAGAAGTTGTCTATAGGTGGTTCTATCATGTTTTTGTTCTACATTCATATTTTCAATTGCATGTCTAGGAATTGCCCACATGGGTACTTTATCATTTAATTTATGTTGATATTTTTTCCAAACCCGCAATAAAGCATTTCTTAAGATGTGATTTTTAAATTTCTTATCCGTTTTTTTGTTAAATAACAGGTAAGCATGCCAACCATATAACAAGTCATATCCCTCAATATTCAAAATTCTGTCATTAGTTAGATGAATCCAATCACTAATTGCAGATAATGCCACTGCGTCATAGTATAATTTTAAGTTAGGTAATTTCAATCCTCCTCTTTCACGTGCATCTTGCATTATTTTCATCTTTACCCTCGGCTTCTTTCCTGCCCACACAAATTTGTTGATACCCTTCTGCCATTCTAAAAGATTCGCATCTCTTTTAAGTATTGGTAACATTTGAAAAAGAAATAAAAATTTTGGTAAAATGTTCATTTTTACTGCCGCTATTCTACCCAGCAAGGACAAATGCAGTTTTTCCCACCTTTTCAACTCCAACTGTATACTATGCCAAAGTGATTCATAATTATACTTGTATAATTTCCCATTTGAGATTAAAATATTAACTCCAAGATATTTAACTTTTTTAACTACCTCACATCTTAGCATCGCCCCCAGTTCTTCCTTCTGTTTGATAGTCATATTTATAGCTATTATTTTGGTTTTTCCTAGATTTATTTTAAATCCCGAAACTTGACCATATTGATTGATCGTATTCAATAATACCCTACTAGTTTCCTGCGGTTGTTCCAATATTATAACCAGATCATCCGCAAATGCACGGACTCTATATTCTTGCTGTCTAATTTTAATCCCTTTTAGACCGCCCAGGCCCCGTATCTTATTCAACAGTATTTCCAAAGTTATAATAAACAATAATGGGGACAGAGGACAGCCCTGTCTTGTACCTTTTTCAATTTGAAAGGAGTCTGTCAGACTTCCATTGACAATGATCTGGGCTGTTTGCTGCTGATATATTGCACCAATTGACCATAAAAAACCATCTCCTATCTGCATTTTTTGCAATGTCTTCAGCAGGAATTGCCAATTAACTCGATCAAAGGCTTTCTCCACATCCAAAAATATGAATGCGGCCGGGATTTGATTGTTCTTTCCCAGGTATTCTAAAGCGTTGATAATTAATCTAACGTTATCCTTCATCTGTCTGCCCTGTATAAAACCAGTTTGATCGGTATGTATCAGTTGCTGAATTACCCCCATTAGCCTATTTGCTAATATTTTAGTAAAAATTTTATAATCTACATTGAGTAATGAAATAGGTCTGTAATTTTTTGGTTGGGTAAGGTCTTGGTCTTCTTTGGGTATCAACGATATGAACGCAGTCTTCCATGAAGGAGGCACTTTCCCTCCCGATTGAATTTTATTGAATAGTTCTCTGAGGGGTTCTACCATTTCTAACTGTAGATTTTTATAATAAACAGCTGTTAAACCATCTGCGCCTGGTGCTTTCCCTAACTTTAATTGTTTAATTGCCTGCAAAATTTCCCCAGAGGTTATAGGTTGATTCAGCTTATGCCTATGTTCTTCTCTAACTAGGGGGATTTTCTCTTTATCTAGGTATTTGTCTATATCTCCGTCCTTAATTTTATCCCCTTTATACAACTCTGTAAAAAATTCCCGAAATACCTTTTGAATCTCTTCCTGTTGAAACACTTCCTTCCCTCTGTAACACAATTTGGATACATTTCGAGCTTTCCTTTTTTTTCTAATCTGATAAGCCAACCACCTACTGGGTTTATTTGCATTGCAGAAAGTATTATGTTTAGCATATAATAAACTAGTAGCTACCTGGTCAGAGATCAGCATATCAAACTGAGATTTTAATATAGCAATTGTTTCCCTAATCTTTGTATCTCCTGGATTCAATGTTAATTCTGACTCTTTCCCTTTAATTTCCTCTTCCAATTCTTTTCGTTTTTGCCCTTGTTTGTGTCTATGTATTTTGTTTATATTCATTAATACTCCTCTCATATACGCTTTGCTTGCATCCCATACATATTCCAAAGATGTACCCTTGTTCATATTGAGAACAAAATATTCCGATAGCAATTTTTTACAATCATTAACATACTTTTCATATCTAAATAAGTTTTCATTCAACCTCCAGGACCTTCTTGCCTGGGCTACCCTTCCCAATTCCATCCAGACTGGATTATGGTCTGAAAGAACTCTCGCCATAATCTTTGTCTTCTTCACCCTACAAAGTAAATCATTTGTAATTAGTATAAAGTCAATCCTTGAAAGAGATTGATGTCTATTGGAAAAAAAGGTAAAGTCATATTCTTCTGCATGCCTCTCGCGCCAAGCGTCTCACAATTCAAAATCGTCCAGCATGTCAAAAAAGGGTTTGGGTAACTTAGCTCGAAATTTGGTGTTCGGGCGAGCTGTCTTCTTATCTCTTTTGGTGTCGATCACGCCATTCCAGTCACCCAATAATATACAAGACTCAAAGTCCCACTGTACTAATTTAGCATGAAGATTTCTATAAAATCCATCTTGTTGTTGATTAGGAGCATAAATTCCCAAAAGTAACGTCTTTTTCCCTTCTAAGATTAAATCTAATGCAATATAGCTTCCAAAGGGATCTGCTTCAATTAGCTCAGCTTTAATATCTTTTCTTAAATATACTACTATGCCATTTTTCTTTTCCATGGCTGAGGTCGCAAAATGTTGGCCCAGTTTGGGGTTAAACAAATATTTTTGATCGGTTGATTTGATATGAGTTTCTTGCAAGCAAATTATGTCATTCTTAAACTGTTTGAGATAATGAAATATTTTCTTTCTTTTCTGTGGAGAGTTCAGTCCGTTAACATTCCATGTCAAAATCTTAGTTGTCATTTTTGGTTGCCTGAAGCTTTTTTAGAGCCTCCCGCAAGGCCTGTCTCACCTTTGGTTTGGCTCCTCCCACAGCTTCTGAACTTGTTGCAGTAGCTCCTTGATCAATGGCCAACGATTGTTGAGATTGTTGCATAGTAGCTTGTTTATCCGTTTGTCTGGTGGTCTTACGGTTGGATCTTTTTTCCTTGACTCCTTGCCCTTCCGGAAGAGGGAGATGATACATTTTATCTGATGGTTGTGTGATTTGCTGTTTATCTTGTTCGTCTCGTGGTTTTTCACCATATCCCGAAGGTTCAGGGTATCCCATCTTCAGAATCCTATGATAGAAATCACGAGCTTTCCATACAGAGCTGAGACGATATCTTTGTTTGTCCATTGTAACTATAATACCGAATGGGGCATCCCATCTGTACTGTATCTGACGCTTTCTGAGCTCTTCCACCAGAAAAGCATAATCTCTTCTGGCTCTTAGCATCTGAGGTGGTATTTCTTTCAAAACAATCAGGTCCTGTCCACCAATTTGAAGCTTAGTATTGTAAGACTCTTGTAGTATTATATTTCTAGATTCTCTTGTAACAAAGTATATTACCACGTCTCGGGGAAGTTGCCTTTGTTTTGCCGCCCATGAGTTAACACGAAAAATCCTGTCAATCTGCCAATCAAAATTGGATCCCGGTTTTCCCACCAGACGGTCAAAAGCTTCAGAAAACATTTGCTTTAAGTTCTCCTGCTTTTCTTCACGCAGCCCCCTCACTCTTTTTTTTTCTTTGTTTTTTTATTATTATTTTTTTTAATGTATATTTTATTATGTTTTCATTCTATACAATCACATATTCACTGTGCTTGATCAGGGCATATAACATTGAATAATAAACACGGCCCTCACTTATATAGAAAATGCCCTCTACAATACAAACCCAGTATACCACCTTGGCCCGCCATACACCCTCTTTCAACCCCCTCCAACTTTCATTCTTCCTTCTCACACACCCCTCTACGCCTACTTCCCCTCCCCTTCTTTCTAACCCTATCACTCCCTCTCCATTCCCTCCCTCCCTTCTCCTCCTCCTCTCTCTCACCCTCTCCACCCTCCTTCTTCTTTCACTCGACTCTTTCCTTCGGTATCTATTACCTTCCAGTATATTCGGTTTGTACTATTTTCGCACTAACATTGAAAAGCCACAGTATACAAATACAATCATGGAATTTAACACATATTGTATTTCCCCCCTCCCCCCTCCCCCTAAATCCCCACCTCCCTTCCCTCCCCCCGACTTCCCAAAGACCATACGTGGTATAACTTTACCATATACTATAACGCAGCCCCCTCACTCTTAATGCAAGCTCCATCTGCTTATACTGTATCATAATAATTTGTTTTTCAGCATTATCAATTTTTTGTTCCACCACTTCAGTTTTGGATATCAGGTTAGTTTTAGCTTCATTGAGAGTTTCTAAATTATCTTCCATTCCAGAAATATATTCTGTTATCACATTTACAATTCCCATCATATTATCATTCATTTTAGTGACCCTGGTATCGAATTTGTCATATAGAACTTCCATCTCATTCCTTATTTCATCTTTGAAATCTTTAAGCATTTCTAGATTCTGTTCTCTGAATTCTTTAAACATTTCTAAGTTCTGTTCTCTGGATTCTTTGAACATTTCCAGAAAAAATTCTTTTGTTAGTACATCTCCACTAGGGGGCATAGATGGTGGGGGCTGCAACTTTGTACCAGGTATGGGAGACGTTTTCGGAGGTAATTTGACAGAGGTTAATTTGGATGCCATTATATTTTGGTTTTAATTATTTATTCTAAATTACTAATCCACTGTGCTATGTGGAGAAAAAGAAATTCCTCCCCCCCTTTTTTTTCCTTCTTTTTTTTTTTTCAAGGGGTTTTACGGAGGATTTCAAAAGAGAAAGTCCGTTTGGAATGTTTGGAATGTCTCTTTATCAACAACAAAGAGTCTTGAAAGCTTTAAGGGAGTAGCTCTAATTAAATTATAAGAAATTGTTTCTTTGATTCTGTAGCAGGAAGCCGGAGATAACAAATGCAGAAGCTGTAAACGCCATTTTGAAGACAATTAAACAAAAGAGGTTTTTATAACATTGAAGCTGGTATTTCAGATAGAGAAAGGTTTTAAAGTTCACAGGTTTGGTCTTTGCTCGTATTGATTTTTAATAGTCTCTTTTCTAAAGATTGTCCTAAGGGGGAGGGGTCCTGTCTAGTGCTGTGAATAACAGCTGCGAAGTTCAGGTCGGAATTGAATGACTCAGCTTTGGGTTGATCCTCCCCCTCCGTCCACAGCTCTGTTAAGCTGCCGACGGCGACAGGCCACTCCCCGGAAGTCCTCTCTTTCTTATATGTCATGAAAAGTAACACTAAAGCCATGTTAAATAAGAAGCCTGAACAAGACCTGATCTGTGCTATGGAATGTAATGATCAGTTACTACATAGACAGATGCTGCCAAGTAACCCAATCCTTCCTGTACCAAATCATATCATTGGAAGAGCATGCTAGAACATTTCTATAGCCACAATTGTTTTGGGACAAAGGGAAGAACAATATCAGAATATCTAAGAACAACTTCAGTTGTGGAAAGGAAATAAAGTTAAGGCAACATTATGAGAATGTGGCATATATAAATGATTATCAAGTCCTATTTGTACTGTGGCTAGGAGATGATGAGGAAAAGCCTTAGAGAATCTTTAGAATAATTCAAATCAAATTTAGTCCCATCTGTGGAACCCTTTTGGATTTGAATAAATCTCAAATTAGTCCAATTCTTTCTAAATTGATTTGATATGTAACAAAATCCAACAGTTTTTCTTATTTTAATGGCTACTTTCATGCTAACATATAATATTTTGAATTTATATAAAATTATATATAAAGTTCACTTGTCAATAGAACTTTAACTTTATAAAAAGCATTTTAATATGTTTATTGAGGCAAAACCTATGTCATAATTTTTGAAGTCTATTAGATGTATAATTTTATTCATATATTGTAATAAAAATACTGGATCAAAGCAGTTAGTCCTGAAATTTGCAAAGATCAGGGGTTTTTTCATGTATCCCTAGTGCTCAAATGCTATATTGTTAATATTCCACTAGTCAAACATTTCATTTCAGTTTTAAGGGTGTCCATATTTTATAAAATAAAAATATAAAATTGGGTTTATGTATTCATAGGGATGCAGTCTGCCTTGAAGCAAGCTAATAAACTATTTATTGCACCTTATGCTTGACCATAAGCTGCTTCCAACTAGTTAAAAGAAAGAATTAAATTGTACATTCCTACATTCATAGTTCACTCCAGTGGCCAAGATTTAAATGAGCAAATGATATGATTCATGCATTTTTAAAATAACTTTTAAAAGGTGAAATCTCTTGGAAATAATGTATGAGCACTGTGATAAAAATTAACATTTAAAATGGAAAAGCGGTGTTAAAAATTGAGACTTTTTGAAAGGAATTACTAGTCCCAGGATCTTTAACTATATTAAAATTTCAAACATAAGGAAAAATAAAAATCAGGAATGGAGCAGAAATGTCACTTGTAGGCCAAAGGGACAGTTCAGTGCATATTATTATGTAGAATGTGTTATAATATATGTCCAGTTGCAAGCTCAATTGTGGCAATAAGATTAATGATAACATACAATGCCAACACAAAGAATATGTTCATCTTTAAGACAGATATTTTAAGACTTTAAGACAGATAAGACAGATATGCCACCAGAATGCTTATAATCACTGGGACCACCATGGCTGGTTTATGTCATTATCTTTCAGTTTCAATTTTGAGGGCTCCTTGGTGTCTAAGCTTGGTTGTTTTCTTGCAGATGTTTCATTACCCAAAACTAGGTATCATCATCAGCATTGATGATGTTACCTAAGTTGGATATTGAAATGTCTGTAAGAAAACAACCAGGCTCAGAAAGCATCAAGGACCCTTCATTTCAACCCTAAGCAACAAATATTAACCTTTAATATTTAATTATAACAAATATTTGTCTTTTAATCATACTCATGGTCACTGAGTAGTGGAGCTTTCTTGAAACTGCTGAAAGGAGATAGATTGTATCATATCCCTACCCTCTCTGTTGAGAGTGGACTGTTCAGTTTTAACACAGATAGCCTCTTTGAACTGTCTTTCAAATCAAAGGTCTTCTCTGTCCAAATGTGGACTTCGCTGTCTTCAAAAGAGTAGCATTTGTCTTTTAAATGCAGGTGGACTCTGAATCTTGTCTGAATCTTGTCCTAGTTCTGTTCTCCTATGTTGTGCTATGTATTTATGAAGTAGTTTTTTTTGTTTTCCCAATGTACAGATCTGCAGAAGTTTCACTTCATTTTACCGCATATACCACATTGCTCAGTTTGCGTCTGGATGTTTTATCCTTGGACAAGCCTTAACATTCACTTAATATAGAACAACATTGCATTATTCATCAGCTTACAGTATTAAATACCATACATCACATATCAATATAAATCTTTTCTTTCTGATTAATTGTCTCTATAATATAGTAGTAAAAGCATTAAGAACCTTTTCAAAGATATTTTAAAAACATTTTCTAGTTATTTCAGTGGTTTATATCTATATCCACCTTATGCATTGATATATGATATATGGTATATAATATTGTAAGCTATCCAGAATTATCATATGGTAAGATTGGTGGCTAATAAATTTTACAAATAATAAATAAATATATATATAAATATATTTATCTCCTGAAGAAACCATCCTTGGATCCAGCTGTTCTTAATAGCTATCGTCCAGTCTCCAACCTTCCCTTCCTGGGGAAGGTTGTTGAGAAGGTGGTGGCCTTCCAGCTCCAACGGTCCTTGGAGGAAGCAAACTACCTAGACCCCTTCCAGTCAGGCTTCAGGCCCGGTTACAGCACAGAAACCGCTTTGGTCGCATTGATGGATGATCTCTGGAGAGCCAGAGATGAAGGACGTTCCTCCATCCTGGTCCTCCTTGACCTCTCAGCGGCTTTCGATACCATCGACCATGGTATCCTTCTGCGACGACTGCGGGAGGTGGGAGTGGGAGGCACCGTGTTACGGTGGTTCTCCTCCTACCTCTCGGACAGGTCGCAGTCGGTGTTAGTGGGGGGGCAGAGATCGTCCCCTAGGCCCCTAAATTATGGGGTGCCTCAGGGTTCGGTCTTATCCCCCCTACTATTCAACATCTACATGAAACCGCTGGGAGAGATCATCCGCAGGCACGGGATTAGATACCATCAATATGCGGACGATACTCAATTGTATCTGTCCGCCCCGTGCCAAATCAATGAAGCGGTTGACGTGATGAGCCGGGGTCTTGAGGCCGTTATGGACTGGATGAGGGTGAACAAGCTTGTGCTCAACCCAGAAAAGACCGAGTGGCTATTGTGTTTCCCTCCCAAAGATTTGGCTATTATTCCACCACTCAGGCTGGGGGGTCAAATTTTATACCCCTCAGAGAGGGTTCGCAACTTGGGAGTCCTCCTGGATCCACAGCTGTCATTTGACCACCACTTAACGGCTGTGACCAGGGGGGCATTCGCCCAGGTTCGCCTGGTGCGCCAGTTGCGACCCTACCTGAATCGGGAGGCTCTCACAACAGTCACTCGGGCCCTTGTGACCTCTAGGCTGGAATACTGCAATGTGCTCTACATGGGGCTGCCCTTGAGGAGCATCCGGCGACTTCAGCTAGTGCAGAATGCAGCCGCGCGAGTGATTGCGGGTGCACCCCGATTCACCCGCATAACACCTATCCTCCGCGAGCTGCGCTGGCTACCTGTTGATCTCCGGATGCGCTTCAAGGTGCTATTAATCACCCATAAAGCCCTACATGGCAGTGGATCTGGATACTTGAGAGACCGCCTTCTGCCAATTACATCCCTACGACCGATAAGATCTCATAGATTAGGCCTCCTCCGTATTCCATCGGCCAGCCAGTGTCGGCTGGCAACTACAAGGAGGAGGGCCTTCTCAGCAGTAGCCCCGACCCTTTGGAACGAGCTCCCCGTGGAGATTCGTACCCTCTCCACCGTCCAGGCCTTCCGCATAGCCTTGAAGAACTGGCTCGCCCGTCAGGCCTGGGGATAGGATAGTTACCCGCCCGAATGATGAGTGTTTGTTGTTTGCTATTTTATTACATGTTTTGTCCTACTGTCTGTATTCCCCTTTCCCAGTTTTTGTGTGAGCCGCCCTGAGTCCCCTCAGGGAAAAGGGCGGCCTACAAATTCTAATAAAATTCTAAAATTCTAAATTCTAGTTGGTATATTTTAGTGCTAGGAGAACCAGTATAGGGAGTCCTTGACTTATAATCTTTTTTTGCAACTATTCAAAGTTAAAATTAATTTCCAAGCCCTGCTAATGACAACTTAGTATGTGCATCACACATGGGCATACATATATAAATTGTAGATAGAGCTATAAATACTAGTTGCCACAACCTGTAAGATAATATTATGGATTGGGATGGAAAAGTAATCAAGAGGTGAATGGACATAAAAATATAGTAGGTAAATTTGCTGACCTTATATCTCAGTGTTTCTCAAACTTGGTGACTTTAAAATATGTGGACTTCAACTCCCAGAATTCTGTGGCTACCTCTGGGAATCTATGGAAGTTATGATTTGGCTCTAGCATTCACAAATAAAATTCCAGTAGATCAGTGGTGGGTTCCGGATCCCGTTGCAACCGGTACAGTGTAATGGGGCCAGGCATCCCCCACATGAACACAGTGCGTGCATGCGTACTTACCCTCTGCAATGCTCCGCAACACCTCCCCGACACTCCAGCTGCTCAACAGAGTGTTGTGCAGGCACTGTACACTTTCTACTGTGTCTTTTCTCATTTTAGATTCAACTAAAATTTACTATATGTAAATTTAACATATTAATATTTGCACTTCATCAACATTATTCCGGAGGAGCTTACCATAATTTTTTTTAAAGGAAACAGGATTAAATTATAATATTCTAAAGTGAGCAAATGGTTTAGGCAGCAGGTAACAAAAATGCTTGGGAAAAATTTGTTTATACTACTCTAAGTATGAACATACAAATAGAAACTTTCCTCTTTTTCCTTTTTTGTAGAATGGCACATCAAAAGGCAGATAAAATCAGAACAGATTTGGACCTGACCAAATCTATAATTGAAGCTAGGACAACAGTACTTATGCTCAGTAGATCACATTCTAGGAAAAGAAAAATATATGGATGAATGAAGACACAGTAAAAAGTGGAAACTAATATTGAAGCAATTCATTATTTTTAATGAATGTGATAATTATCCAGACCTGTATTGCGTAGATACTATATTTTTGAATGCTGTGTCTGTTCATAATAGAACTGCAGGTATAATGTACTATGTACTTTACTTTGGGCCTAAAGATCTGAAGATTAATGGAATTTAATGTGAGATTAGGAAATTCTTCAAAAGTCTCTCTGTAAAATCATTTTTTAAAAACTACCTTGCAGTTTTCTGACAAAACTTGAATGAGATGAAGTTCCTTCTAGAAAGCATGATGCTTGCACAAATTTAAATGTTTGTATTTTATATAGATAGTTCTCTACTTACAACCAAGTTCAAAATTATAATAGCACTAAAACAAGTGGTGTTCAGCTGGAACTCATATTTATGCCCATTGCAACATCCTAACAGTCAAGTAAATGAAATCTGGGTGCTTGGAAACTATCATATACATATGATAATTGCAGCATGCTGAGTCATGTGATCACCATTTGCAACATTCCCTGCCACCTTCTGATAAGCAAAGTCAAAGGGGGAAGTTGATTGTTCAATAACCAAATGGATTAATTTAACAACCTAGCAACTGCAGTGATTTGCTTAACAGTCAAAACTCATTAAATAGAATGCATTTGGTTTGTCAAAAGAAAAAATGCCCATTGATAATAGAACTTCATCAGCTATAGCATCAATGCCAACGGAATATTTTACCCAAAAAGATTAATATGATTTACAAATCATGCTGTAGGCAGCCTTATCCAAATATTTATTTAGAAACCTGGACCTTATGTTTACAACCATCCAGTCTATATAGATACTTAAATTTTGCCAGGAAAATTTGTTTTCAGACATCTCTAATATTTAAGATGCATAAAAAAACATGTGTCATTAAATAAAAGGCATGGACTGGCTGTAAAGCACTAGCTAATTATCTAAAACAATAAAATGACACAATATTTAAAGGCCATTCAGTAGACTTAATTCTCATACTTTGGGAGAGAGAGAGAGAAACATATAGACATATAGAGAAAAGAGAGGGGGAGAGAAAGAGAGAGAGGGAGGGAGGGAGGGAGGGAGGGAGGGAGAGAGAGAGAGAGAGAGAGAGAGAGAGAGAGAGAGAGAGAATATCACTTAGAAATATTCAGTACAACTGGAAGAAAAAAGAGTTGCATTGATCCATATATTAAACCATAATTATACTACTGTATTCAACCAATGTAGGTATTACGCTTTGTTTCTTTTTCTCCCATCCCATCAGCTGAAGCTTAGGGCAGTAGTAGACCTAATGCACGAATCTGTATTTCTTATATTGAAAATCACAGAGCTTTATTCTCCACATAAATGAATTTGTCATAGAATTTTTTAGCCAGTACAAAATTGCCTAGTCCAAAACCTGAAACCTTATCAATTTCAACAGTATCTTATAGTTCTTGTTTGAAATAGATATGCAGATTTGAATCCAAAAGCTTGTTTCCATTTCTGGAAGCACTTTCAGTGATCAAAATAAAAGTGGGCCTCTAAAGATAGAATAGCTTTTAGACTTATATCCTGCTCCATAAAGCACTCTCTGAGCAGTTTACAAATGTCAGCATATTGCATGCAAAAATCTGGGTCCTCATTTTGCTGACCTCAGAAGGATGGAAGACTTAATCAACCTTGAGCCAGTCAAGACTGAATTTCTGGCTGTGGTTAGAGTTAGTTAGCCTGCAATACTGCATTCTAATCATTGTACCCCTAGGGCTCCTTAAGATTCTGGAAGTAAATGAAGACATTGCAAAAAAAGGGGGGGGGATAAAGTCCACACAGGCTGGATTCTTCTAATGTTTCCTGCATCTATTTTGAAAGAGGATTTTGAAAGATTGTATGCTACTGATTGTGTGCTTAGCTAGATGAAAATCAAGCAGTGTTTTGTAATCTGTTTAGTTACTAGGTATTTCTATGCTATCGTGATGCATAGATTAATATTTGGAAGATGTAAATATAGAAATTGGATTGAATCAACCCTAGCAACTGATGGAGCTCTGGGTGTTCCTGACTAGTCTGCTGCATAATCTGTCCGAAGCCTTGGTTGCTACTTAGAATAAGTAAGTGACTAAGGCATTGGACTGGATCCTGTCCATATGACTCCTCTCTGGCTTATGGAGGAATTGAAGGTGATGAAATGAAATATGAGACATCTAGTACATCTCTGGTTCTGAACTAAGGATAAAGTTGATCGACCTGATCCACTGGTAAGGCTGACACATCAATTTAAACTATATTATCAAGTAATACATGAATATGAAATTTCCCAAAGTTTACAAGAAATTCAGATTAAGCCACTTTCGTCTCCAGCATTCAAAGCAGCATTTAACATGAAAAGTGTTCTCTGAGGTGATTCATCATTTGCATTTTAGAATACTCATGGATAAGCATTATTGTGTGTATTGTGCATAAATATATGTTAAGACTATATCTCCATGATCTGCCCTGAACAGTCTGAAAGACGACTAACAGCGTGAAATAAACATCACAGCAGGGGCAATGCTTAATGTGGAGTGACTTCCTATTATTCCTGCTAAATGTAAAGCAGGAGGAGCTGAGGGGACGGATAAAGGGCAGAAAATAAGGTCTGGGCTAGGGCTTTGCAATACTTCAAACTCAGTTACAAAAAGATGCCAGGGAAATAACAGAGATTTGACCGAAACACTTTTTTTATAATTCTTGAAAGCAATACTTCTCAAGCTTGACCACTTCAAGATGTATGCCCTTCAACTCCCAGAATTTCCCATAAACCACATAATCATGAGTGCAAATTCATTCTCCTTAATGTGTGTTTTTTGCTGGAGATCGTCAACCACAGTGACAAGACTCTGGAAGATGGCAATCAGTTGCAGGTAAATTGCCGAATGTCCCAAAGGTGATCAAAATGACTGTGCAGACCCTTTAAGGATGGGTCATAAGTAACTTTTTAAAAATCTGTCATAACTTCAAACAGTCATTAAATAACTGATCATAAATTAAGGACTACCTATACAGTTAATATACAATAACATTAAAAGCTATTATACAATAAAATCAGTCAAACAATATAAGATGATCGATCAATTAGCTGTCATAAAATTATTGGTCATATCAGGAGAAAATTAGTGCACAAACTATAGTCTCTTCCATTTGGTGATAAAGTAAATAAATAGTAAGTAAAAGAGTAAACCTGGACAGATATCTACTGTACAAGAACTGCTGTACAGTAAATCTGAGGATGGGCCTGCCACCAAAGGAAGTTTTCAAAGAATATCATGTTTCCCTGAAAATAAGACAGGGTCATATTTTCTTTTGACACCCCCCCCAAAATAAGAACTTGGACTTATTTTTGGGGAGGTCTTATTATTTTTGAGGTGCAGAAGACGGCGAGCATGGTCACATCATGGCTGCTGCTGTGTTGCCATATTTTTGTAACAAATATACATTTGTTAGTTATGAAAGGGTTTTTTTATCTTGAAATTCTATGACTGTTGCTGTATTCTTCAAGACACTTGAAGACTCTTAAAATAATGGTTGTCAGTGTGGATTCAAATAGGCGTTTGTCTTCAAAACATAAACACTCACTCTATTACAATGCTTTGTTTTATCTTGACAACAATTTTTCAAACATTTATTAATTTGCTTCTATAAATGAATGTTTTAATTGGTGAATGCCAGGAATTAATTATTTCTGATTTGAAGACTTGCTTGTTGATGTAACTTATTCAGCTTTGCCTTTCATCCAATTTCTCAAAGACCTTCCCTTTCATCTTTTTTTTAACTGATTCTTTTCTTACTCTCTGAACAATTTTACTTTCTATAATTCGTACCATTTCAAAAGATTATTTCTAAATAGCTACAAATTTAAGTCTGTTAAACTAGCTGTAAAAGAATGGTTTGCTTTTGTTCTGTTCCATGTACTGACAAGATGTACTTGTGATTCTTGGTATGTTTTCTAAATGAATGGAAGCATAGAAGAGCAGATGCTGGCACTGTATTTGTTGAAAGATTTTGTGCCAAGATTGAAAAGACAAACAATAACAGAAAGAACTTTGCAAGGTCCCAAAATGTGACATCGTAGTATTGTCAGAAGCTAATGAAATGTGTAAGTTGCTTTATTTGCAGGTCAAGAACCATTGCCTTGAAAAACCTGAGTTTGTGATGCCTTACAGCCTGGAGAATTGGTCTACTTTGTGGAAGGGAAGAGGGGGAGGGTAGGAAGACACATTTGAAATAAGGTAGAAAAATCTATCCCTGATCCTGCTGAACACTAACACTGTTGTTAAGCAGGGGTGAAATCAACTTACCTTCGCTACCGGTTCACAAATGTAAGTGTGCACATGTGCAGAGCATAAAAAACAGGACATGATGATATCTGAGAGGATAGACGGAGCCTCCTGCCACCACCACTACCAAAAATTGTCCCTCCCTTGTGATTGTGAGCCGCCCTGAGTCCCCTCAGGGAAAAGGGCGGCCTATAAATTTTAATAAATTCTAAATTCTAAATTCTAAAGGTAGAACCAGCTGAATTGTACAACTGTTGTTAAGTATCAGGGACTATCAACAGAAATCCATGAACTGCATATCAAACTATTTCCTACTCCAGCAAGAAATGTCCAACAATACAATTCAATTTCTTGAACAGTTCCTTGTGAGTTCACCAAGTTGAATGGAACCTCAGATTTCTTAAGGTATTGATTCACAAGATTCCATGGCCTGAAGAAACCTTCAAACTTGGCAAGGAATAGAGAGAATGCTTTTGTGCTTAAATGCTAGTCTGGGTAGAAACACAGCTATGGGTTTTCCTTTGGCATTGGCCAGCAAGAGAAAAATTTTACTAGTGCTTGTTGAATTCCTCCTACATTTTCTTCAGATATGATAAGGTGCCCCTTGATGAAGATAATTTATCCCAATGCATAAAGAATTTCTAGCCCATTTGGGAGAATATCCATCAAGATCTATATGAAATGGATCTAACTCTTTGAGGCCCTGGCTTAAGTCTTTTTGCACCCCCAAATTCTTATATCATCCTTATTCCAGTGTAGGAGACCAAATCTCAGAAATGAAATTACAATAAGATCCATACATCTACCTTAACAGCATTCTCATATTTGCAATAGCCTTGATATTCCTTGCATTTTGTTAGTATCCAGACTTTAAAACAGTTATCATTGTAGTGTATTTTATATAAGTGTACAGTTTATAAATTGGCCTTTGATTATTTACATTTCATTTAGAACTATAGTATTTTATGTTTTATATATTTTATACCTCCTATATAATTTGTTCCTTGATTCATTTAACTATATCCCACCATCCACACATCTGTCTTTCTCTTCACCTTAGTCCTCTAAGCACCTCAACCTCACCGATTGCCCTGGGTGGATGTTCATATTCTAGTCTATTCTGCTATGTCAGATATTGCTCCTCTTAGAGACTTTCTGCCTCATAATCTACATCAAATGTTGGTAGCAAAAGTGTGTGTCTGGGTGTGCTGTTATCAGACAAAGCTGTTATATTTTTTTCTGCTATTTGTCATTTTTGACATTAGTTGGTTACAAAAAATGGATACTGCTTTTCTTTTATTTAGCTACAATTAATGCTTGCAGAGGCACTTGACTTTATAATATTAAAAGATATGTTGAGAAACAATTGAGTATATGGTAATAGAGCCATTTACAAGGCTAACTAGAAGTTAGGGAGATCTGTTGCCCTCATGAGAAGACAAGCAAGATAGTGGGAAGAGATTCTGCAGATGTTCTGAGGGTCAAACATGTTAACCACATTTTAAATGTTGGCATATATTTCCTTACCTCAAGGAATGGGAGCCTTGCATTTTCACAATAGAGCAAATAATGCGGAAAGGTGTTATCCAACGGGGCTTGTTAGTGAATGCAGACATGTTATTTCTTTAAGAATTCACAATTTGGGAAGTGATACAATTAATTCAGATTACTGAACCCATCCAGAATGCTTTGGTAAATCTTAAAATATTATCTTTATTCAAGCATAAAAACTAATAATGCAGAAATAAGCAATAATAGTTCCAATCTATATTTCAGTTGTACTAACAATTATTTTAGAAAGCTTATTCTCTGGCACAGATTTTCAGGTTTGAATTCTCAGTCTTTTTAATGACAAGTCCAGGGAATGGACTTGTGAAAATAATTTAGACACCTCTAAGATTCCAAGTAGCAATATCACACTCCTCATTATTTTTCAAATGTGAAACTTGAAGATATTTTTTAGCTGCATGGGCAGACTATTCTCAAAGGTTTACTAGAGAATTTTCTTTTAGGGTATCTTCGCTCTTTGTTATATTGCTCCCTTATTTAACAGTCCAGAAGATTTAACTGCTGACATTATCATCACATTACTATTCAAAGGAAAATTGAAGAAATGGGGGTTTATTCTTTAATTAAGCAGTTAGCCTTAGATTTATTTTTTCTAACCAGGCAGAATTTGCAAACTCACAAATTCATCTATTTGTGTCTGGAATAATGTCCTTGAAAACATAGTACATAATCTTCATATCATTCCTCAACAAATTTCTTTTTTTTTTCTTCTCAACCTGTCTTTATAGGTAAAGAAGCTTTGATTTTCCATAGTTGCTACTCTGTTTTACATTGTATTTATATAATATTATAAACTTTCTGTTTTAAATCAACACTGCAACTGCAAAATGATTTATGCTCCATAAAAGTTATTTATGTTTCTTAAAAGCATCTGGCTAAGATATTAATGATTCTACTCTTTAAAATATTAGGAGAATGTTGTACAAAAATGTATGTACTTTTGGAAAGTAGACTTAACACCAGGTAGACATGATAAAGGAAAAATGAATCATGCACAGGACAAAGGGCTAGTATAGTGAATGAGATGTTGGGGTGCTGGCATATATGATGGTTTTTGTAGAGTTTTATGAATTTATGTTCATTCTGTTTTTATGGAATCTGGCTGTGAACTGCCTAGGATTGTTATGTATAAAATGGGCAGTCACACATATTTTCTAAACAAGTAAAAGTGAGATAAACAAATCAGTACAACTACCATTTTTCCTTTATAACTTTATAGATGCCAGCATTCCACGTAATGTCAACATCTTTGCCAATTAGTTTACTTAGATTCTGCACATTATGGCAAATCCAAATTTCCAAGCACATACCAAACTATTCTTCCTATTCTGATCAGTGCATTACTTTTATCATTAGGCTATCCTCATACCCATATAAACTTAAGTTCTGTTCTGCCCAAAAAAAAAAGTAACATGCATCATAACATCAATGACACAGTCGGTTTCCTTCTGTTCCTATATTGTGGAAATAGGTGGAATATGCTGCCATGATGATTATGGCATACATGTAATTTGCCTTCCATGGTCTATCCAACTCCCAAATTTCACAATTGCTCAAGACTATAGAACAGTTCTTAGATAGCCCTTTGGAATCTCTGTCCTATTGCTTCACATTCATGGACTGCCAGCTTAGTATGGAGATAATTCTTCTATTACTAGCTTAAGCATTGCAATTTCACAAAAGCTCTTCCAGAAGACCAAGGCTTCTAAAATCTTCTTAACCTGTACATAAAGATTAATCTTAATTAATTTTGATCTGATTTTGACTATTTTGCATATCTATTTTCCCTAGGTATAAGGGATTGGAGGCTGCAAAAGCTGGTCAAAGTGATGAGATGTGCTCCTTTAAGTAAAGAGATAAAGAATCTTTTCTTTAATGACTGTCTTGGGGATATCCAGGAACCAAAGGTCCGGTTGTGAATACCATTTTAATCTGCAAATTTGAAAGTCTTTATTTTCTGTCCTTTAAATATATAGAAACCACATTTTCTGATTCAAAGAAACAATTGGGAGACAGAGAGAAAGTGAATTGCAAGTCCCAAGATTAAATATTATTTTATGGGCTCATCTGAATCTAAAACTATACCTCCATTCAATATATCCTTAAGTAATAATCTAGATACAGCTTTTGGTTTCCTGTTCCAGACTGTTGATTGACCTGATGTGGCAAAGGTTTAAGTGCCTAACTTTGACATTGCAAAACAATTCATAGTTGGTTTGGTCCTACTTTAAGAATTACATCTGTAACAAGGTGCAGTGATATCAAAATAGCCAACATATATGCCATTATTATCATGATATATCTATGGCAGTGTCATAAAACTTGATGCAAGTATAAAAATATGTCGTTTGTGTCTTGATGCACTTGTGATCATTTTTATCCTTAACTACCTTTGATGCCCTTGATGCTGAATCCTTTGAGTAACTGCTTCAAAGTTATTTAGGCTGTACATCATTGCTTCTAAGAAGCACATACCTCAGATGAAAATGGGTAGCAATGGCTGAAAAATGTATTGAAGCAATGGCTAAGAAATGTTTCTTAATACACCTTCTATTATAGAACAATTTTCATCACCTGATTACCTATTTAGGACTTGTCCTGAGTTCCATGGAATATGATGATACATTTTTAATACTGTAGGGTGAGATTCTCTAAATTACAACCTACCATTTCCATTTGCAAGTCTGTGATGTTTCTGTGCTAGTTTCCATAATTCATTCAAAGTTATTTGAATTCTGCTGCCACAAAAGCCATTTTCAAAAATGAAGGAGGTCACATATGTGCTCTTGTCAGCATTAGTCATAGCCATCTTCAATACTGCAGTTTCGTTCCAGTCTATATCACTTACCTGTGAGACTTTCCAAATAACCATATAAGAAAAAATCTTGGAAATACATTAAAAAGAAACAGTGGAAAACTCAGATAGATATTGCAATGCAACCTGACTCCTGGTGACTTTCAAGGAAAGGAGAAAGATAAAAACAGTTTTTATTAAAATGACATTTTGATTTATGAGCACCAGACAATTGTCATTTTATATCGAATGTTTCATTAAGAGGAACCTAACCAACATTTCTACTTTCCTCAGAAAACTTCAGATGACAAAGCTATATTTTTTAGCAGAGTGGTGTGTTTGACCACCCTAGTGTCAAGCTGTACTTCTGGTTGAAGTTTTTTGACAAGAGTGTATGCTTCTAAGTCAAGGGTATCAAACTAACATTGTCTCAGCGACATCACGTGACATATCAGGACTTTTTCCCATTTGCTAAACCGGGCATGGGCGTGGCCAGCACGTGACGTATCCGGTGCGCAAGCTGGGAGACTTTTTTAACATTTAAAAAATCTAACCATATAAACCTGAATTCACTTTATCATTTCCCATCCATACATATTCAACCTTGGTTAACCTCCAAACTCAGAAGAGGTTGATTATGTGCTCCTACTTGTTGGGGATGGCAAATTTATCATCATATTTAATTGTTGACATTTTAATTTATAAATGATTAAGTTCACGATAAATTACAGGAAACTCTTTAAGATTGTCAGTCAGGTGACTACTAAGAATTTGGAGTCATACCTGAGTAGATCTTAATGGCTTCAGAGAAGGAATGCAATTCCTTCAGGAACATGATTGTATCTAACAGTAGTAGAACCACTATATTGCACAATATCACTGAAATCTCAAGTCAGCCATTCATTTTAGTGTATTGTGTGAATCCAGATAATCATAGTTTATTGAATAATCATGATTAAACTGTGGCTTTGTATGATGTGTATTCAATATGGCAGTAAGATTGGAGACAAATTTAGTGAAAGTGTCTGCTTCACATCCAAATGGGGAAAAATTATGTATTTCAGTTCCTTCCATCAGCAAAAGCAGCTGTACTTTTCCAGTATAGAAAACGTAAACACATATGCTGCAGTGACTGAATTGTTACAGATTGAGCAGAACTCATTCTAATTGCATTCATATATAATCCTACTCTATATATTACAGTGACTATGATAAATGAAATTTCAAAATAATTATAACTATCATTTGATTTTAATTTGCAGCTACATTTCACTGGAATGGCAATTTTTCTCTATATACAGTATATATTTAATATTTCACTTTCATTGAGCTTTGGTGATGCAGTGGTAGAATGCAGTACTGCAGGCTACTTATGGTGTCTTCCCGCTGCTAGCAGTTTGGCAGTTCGATCCTCACCAGCTCAAGGTTGACTCAGCCTTCCATCCTTCCAAGATCGGTAAAATGAGGACCCAGATTGTTAGGAGCAAGATGCTGACACTGCTTAGAGAGGGCTGCAAACCACTTAGAGAGGGCTGCAAAGCACTGTGAAGTGGTATATAAGTCTAAGTGCTATTGCTATTCATAGCACATATCATTCTGCACATATCAGTTGAAACATACAGTTTTATTGGTATTAGTCAGTGGTCAGTAGTGTATGTTAATTCAGTCATAAATTGCTTAAATTTGATCCAGCATATTTAAGTTTGAAAGCAAACATTTTGATCTCCACATGAAACTTCTTTTAATAGTCAGGGGAAGGATTTTCAGTTTTTGCCTCATAGCTTTTCCGAATAATATTAAGTTAATATATTTATATTCACTTAATATAATAAAAATCACATGAGCTTTTAATACCACTTTATAATGCCTTGGTAAGGCTACACTTAGAATACTGTATCCAATTTTGGTCACCACGATGTAAAAAAGATGTGGAGACTCTAGAAAGAGTGCAGAGAAGAGCAACAAAGATGATTAGGGGACTGGAGACTAAAACATATGAAGAATGGTTGCAGGAACTGGATATGTCTAGTCTTATGAAAAGAAGGACTAGGGATGCCATGATAGCAGTGTTCCAATATCTCAGGGGCTGCCATAAAGAAAGGAAAATCAAACTGTTCTTCAAAGCAATTGAGTGTAGGACAAGAAGCAATGGGTGGAAACTAATCAAGGAGAGAAACAACTTAGAACTGAGGAGAAATTTCCTGACAGTTACAACAATTTGCCTCCAGAAGTTGTTAATGCTCCAACAATGGAAGTTTTTAAGAAGAATTGAATAACAAATGTCTGAAGTGGTGTAGGGTTTTCCGTAGGGGGTTGGACTAGACTTCCAAGGTCCCTTCCAACTCTATTCTATTCTATTTCTGTGAATTAATTTCATCAATTTCCCTTAAAACAAATCAAAACACATTTATTAAGAAATGCTCCAAAATCAAAGTAACTTTTATTTCCTTCTTCTTCTTTCTAACCAACCAGTATATTTTTATGATTCTTCCTTACATCTTTCATCTTTGCAAAAACACGCATAAAGAGGTGATGTAGTTTCATTATGTTTGGGGGTTCCTATTAGTGCAAACTTATATAATCAACAAAGATTTGTCTAGCAAAGCATTCTTTTAAATTATTATTTTTTGTTTCCATTCTACAATTCGTTTTGAGCCAGAAGAATTCAGAAGACTATTTCTTTTTAGTAATAGGTTAAATTCAAACCATTACAGCTTAGAGATCCAACAATTGCTGTAAGCTACAAAAAAATCCACAAAATTTATAATTTATTCCAGTAATGAACAGAATGGCAACAGCCAAGAAAAGGAAAAAGCATTGGAAATCTGTTGTAAACTATTAGGAGGGAAAATATCTCCTACTGGAAAGTGTGGACCAAATGAATGGTACAATATTTGACTGGGTAGGTAAAATGATATGATATGATCTGGTACAATTTTCCTTTTGTTTTGTTATTTTAAAATCTAAAGGCGCTCCAAAAGGATGAAGAGTTAATGATTAAAACTGCTATTCCCATTATCTTTACATTATGGTCATTAAAGCTAGTTGATTTTTGCTGCTCAAAGATCATACAATCCTATAAATTTTTATTAGAGTTCCAAAAATTTCAGCTTTCAATATTCAAAATAAAGTTCTACTCCTTGATTAATTCATGATTTATTGATTGATAGGTACATGAGTAATATTCTTTTTATTGTGGAATGAGATGTACTATTTTTTCTTTGCACTTATAAACAATTATATATTGTAGGTTCCTGTGGCAAAACAAGAAAATGAATATTTTTATAAATTATGAAACTATGATTATTAATTATATTTTGTTCTGTGATACATTAGAGTTTGTTTACTTTTGTACCCTTAATTTGTGAACAGACAGTTTTATAAAACCTGAAAGATTGCATATCACCATTAATCTCATTAGTGATGAAGAAAAACAGACAAATACATAAGCTGATGAAGTGGTTTGGTGCCAACAAATTTGAATGGTTGTTAACCTCTTTTTTTCTTTGGAAAACAAGGATAATGCCAATCTAATGGAGAATTCATTCACTTAGCTTGAGAACTTTAAATGGAATCTTCTTTCATTTCTTGTATTAGTATAATCTTTATTGTCATTGTACTTAAATACAACAAAATTGGTTGAATACCATGCTTGAATTGTCCATTTGGACATGCTGGGGTGGAAGAGCCTGATAATTTTCTGATATAGCTTGTTTTAGCTAGAAAAATGATCTATATGGAATTTGGCATTTTGCAAAGAGCTTCTTGATTTGAAAAGGGCATGTTGTCTTAATTATTAAGGTAGCTATTTCCAAGTGCATAGTAATCCAGACTCACACAAAGAAATAACCTTTTTATTTTTAGAAACCTTTTGCAGGACCCAGCTAAATGTAGTAATTACTAAGAATGATTAATTTGCAACTTTCTTGCCTCATTGTTCTCTTTTATATGTACGTACATACGTATGTACATACATACATATTCAAATTTGAAAAAGGAGATAAATCTAACAAAATAATGGAATCTAAAGGAGGGAACAAGAAAGAAATCAGAGAGCAGAAAAAGTGCAGGAAAAGAAAAAAGGTGAAGAAAAATAGAAAAGAAAGAATATACAAAAAATTAGATTCCAGTATTTTTCACATCTATTAAAACTAAAAATGTATTTTACTTTCTCTCTCTAAAACTCTCTCTCTAAAATTTCATAATATTTCATTATATTGTAATAATGTTTTTATGCAAAAAGTCGATAAGAGACTTTCAGTTACCAATAAATGTACATAATATCTTTATCAAAGAAATCAATTTATCCGTCAGCCACATCTATCAATCTTCAATAACTTTCCCCAATAGCAGCTAATGTTGAATGTTTCCATCTCTACATACAATAAACTTGCTGCAAAGAATATATATTAAATAATCTTCCATGACTTTTCTGTAATTGTTTACTCAATTGAACCTAGAATGAAAAGTTCCAGCTTTAATTTGTTATTGATCAATTGAATGTTGATCATTAAAATAATCTGTATTAAACCATGCATTTAGTTCCAATTTTTTTTAGCTTTTTAAATTTTTTACTAAGCATGAAAAAAATATCCCTTCATATTATTCACATTTAAAGTATACAATTGAATTGCCCTGATACAGTCGAAATTAGTTGTCTGACATTGCGTACCAGAATCAGAATAGAGCTGGAAGTGACCTTGGAAGTCTTCTAGTCCAACCCTCTGCTCAACCAGGAGATCCTATACTATTTTGGCTGGAGGCTGTCTAGTCTTTTCTTTAAAATCTCCAGTGATAAACCACCTATAACTTCTGAAGGCAAGCTGCTCCACTGGTTAATTGTCCTCACTGTTAGGACTGTTAGTTGCTCTTTTTTGCAATGATACATTTTACCAATACTTACATCTATACCAATGATACATTTTATAAAACTTCTCTTGGAGATCATAATACAATGTAAATTCTAAAAGTTTTAACTACACATTTTCCTATTGATCATCTATATGGTTAACAAAATTCTTATAACAAAAATTCTTAGCATACTTCCTCATACATTCTTTAACTTATTCTTCCTCTTTTTCAAATTTCAACAAGTTTATATATTTTAGCAATTACATGTTTATTATCAGTTCTCAATTGTATTTTGAATGCTGCATTACTTTTCTCCATTCCCTAAAACTTTTTACCCATTTTAAGTGGCCAGATAAATGCAAATGAGTAACAACTATGCCCTTCTTCTGCTATTAACTGTTCTCTTGATTTGATTTTAAATTCTCCTTGCTAATTTTTTCAATGTCCTGGCATGTCTACCATTTATCTTTATCTGTCATGTATCTTCTATAATGGTGGAAAGATAATGGCGTTCTGTGCACCTTTAGCATTCAGTTATGCCGGCCACATGACCATGGAGACATCTTCAGACAGCATTGATTCTTCAGCTTTGAAACGGAGGTGAGCACCGCCTCCTAGAGTTAAGAACGACTAACATATATGTGCAAGGGAACCTTCTATAATATGCTTCTTGAGCTGAGATCTTTAAAAGTTTTCTTGGATACAAACTGGGTTTATGTCTATTCCATATTTTCAATATATATCTAATAAAATGATTTTTAAAAACCGTATTACATTTAATTTTATAATATTATAAATATCCATACCATTCAAACCTCAGATCATGACTTTTAAGTATAAAAGTCTTTTATTCATTAGTATTCTTAGTTAAAATAACGGGAACTACTTTGATGTCAGGAAACTCTCACTCTGAAAGTATATAAATATTGTTGGGCACCGGGGGATGGAGATTGAAAAGTCTCTTCTATAGGTATCTTCCCATTCCATGAGACTAACTCCTAGATTTGCATATGTAAAAGAATAAGAGACATAGTTTGTTAATTTAGTTCTAAAGTAAGGAGAATGTCAGTTTTTTCCAAGCATTCTAAGATAAGGAGACCCTAATATGAAATTCTGGAAGAAGTATTTTGTGGTGGCTATCTAAAAATTTCTCACCTGCACAGTATTTCTTCGTACGCTCTGAAGATCTCCTCTTTCTCATCGGTAAGTTTAATATTTTTGAACGTCAGAATCTCTATTTTGTTTCGGAGCTCTTCACTTTCTACGGTCAGTTTTGACATCACTGCTATCTTTCTGTAAATTATGAGGACCAGATAGATATTAGCCCTCTTAATTTGTTACTTGAATTACTAATTATTATTGCATTCCATTATAACTATTGCTCTTCTCTTACTCAGTTATACATACATACATACATACATACATACATACATACATACATACATACATATATACATACATACATGAATGAAATATTTCTTGTATCCAGTATATCTGGCCTAAGGGATCTAATAAAAAAATCTGAATTTGAAAGAAAAAGTCAAATCGCTATCTAAATATTTCTTACCTATAAAGTTCTTCCTTGAGATCATTATTCTCATGTAGGAGCTCTGCTTTCTCCGCAGCTTCTTTCTGAGCCTTGCAGCGGAGTCTCTCGTTCTCTTGCCTCAGTTTCTCCAGCTGCTCAAATTCCTTTGAATTAATTTTTCTGTAAAATATCAAGAGCAAAGTGTAATTAGCTCCCTTAGGTTTTTTTTATTTGAATTATAAAACTTGTTTAAAATTAAAACTAATTGAAATAGCTGAGAAAGGAAGAGAAAGTCAGGGTGACTATTTAAATTTTTTAACCTGCTCATCTCTTCTTTATACTCTTTATACTCTTCACAGAGCTCCTCTTTTTCTTTGGCCAGTTGGTCGTTTTCCTTTATAAGCTCCTGAATTTGGACTTTGAGCTCCTCTTTTTCTCTCAGAAGTTTTGAGATTTCCATTGTCTTTCTGCAAATTATGAAGACCAGAGAGAAATTAGGCCCTTGGGGGCTTTTTTTGCACTTGAATTATAAACCTTTTGATGCAATTACAACACATTCCACCCTTTTTTCCCAAGCTTTACTAGAATATAATTTTCCATCACTTGTTTCATAAAATGGCCAGTCCCATTGCCAATGAACAAATGATGAATGTTGTATTGAAAGTGTGAACTGAATAGGGTTATAAAAAGATGTGATGAACTATGCAAAGACTTACATATAACTCTGGTCCCTTGTTCTCTTCAGATCTCCTTCTAGCTTTTCTGTTTTTGTCTGAACAATCTAGAGAAGCCAAAATACATCACAAGTCAGGAATATATTTCCATATCAGCCCACTCACTACCCCCTACCCTCACCCCATCACCCCCACTGGGCTTCTTCACCTCTTCTTATGACATAAATTGTCTCTCGGTACTGGACTCTCAACAGATTCCTCACATGCTAGGTTGCTTACCCGATGGGAACACATCTTTAAACTGATGTTCTGGTCCATGTGCTTTTCTGGACTCCGGGAAACCTGGCAGTTCTGTGAAGAATGAAAAACAAAATGAATTTTAAATGCTTGCTTGATAATTTCCTTCATTTCATGGTCATGAGAAGAATTACATGAATTTGTTTTCCATAAATTCTCTCATGTCAGTGTAAAGAAGATATTCGTTGAAACATCCTCTTTAGGAAAAAAAGTCTGGGGTATAGACAAGCATATTTGTGCATATTAAAATCATGCATGTCAAGATGAGCACAAATGTGCAACTCCCGATTTATTGCTGTAGATGTTCAATACAGGCAATAAAGGTTATTCACACCGGGATAGAAAAGAACAATTTAATGTTAGTTCATTTCTTTAGGAAACGCAAAACACGGTGGTTCAAACAAAATCTGAATCATCTACATTTTATTTCACTGCCATTGGTGTTGTATGTGGCCAAAGAAACTAGCTAATGTGGCAAAGAAGGAGCCAACCAAGAATGAGCATGAACTCTGACAATTGCCATTCTTGAATAGAAGTTTCAAATAAACTAGTTTGTATTGAATAGATGTGTGTGTGTATGGATTTCAACCATATAGTAGAAATATAAAGCGAACATATATACTCTATAAAATATGCTGCACACATGCATTATTCACAATTACCAATTGTGAAGAAATCATTTGTTTTTATTTTTCTCAAAAATATATTCTAAGGTGAGGTACAAGTATACATTATATACCTCAGCACGTCTCCGTTCTTCGGTGGTAGATGATAGAAGAGGAAGTCTCGATAGTTCCTCCTGCAATGACCAAAGACCCAAAGTTGTTAATGATTCTCAGGGAATGGCTGGATGAGTCCCTGCAGTTTTCTTAGCAAGGTTTTTCAGAAGTGATTCGGTGTTGCTTTCTTCCTAGGGCTAAGAGAAGCTGACTGGCTCAGGGTGACCCACTTGGCTTTGCTTCTAAAGTGGGGCAAGAAATGTTGGTCTCTGAGTTTGCAGGTTGATGCCTTAACCGTGGCGTAACAGAAACCACAATTAATATTCTGTCTGTCTGTCTCTAACTACCTAATCTGCCTGTCTGTCTTTCTTAAATTTTTATACATTCCATCCAGTGGTGGGATTCAAACAATTGAACAACCGGTTCTCCGTCCTAATGACCAGCTGGGTAGGCAGGGCTTGGTGGTCATGTGTCTAGGGGGCGTGGCCAACTCAATGTCACTCATGTATCTGGGGGCTTCGCCTTAGCTGTTACAATGTAATAAGGGTTAACCGGAGAGGCAGTTTCTATAAGCAGGGCAATAAAGATTAGGCTAGAAACAACACCAGAATGTTTCCTTCCTGCCTTCCTTACAGGATTAGCCCTGTAAAGCGGGAAAAACCAAAATAAGATTTCTTCCAACAACCGGTTCTCTGAACTGCTTAGAAAGTTAACAACCAGTTCTCCCAAATAGGTGCGGACAGGCTGAATCCCACCACTGATTCCATCAAATGTTTATTGTGACAGCCTATGAACAAATATTTTCTCTTACCTCTTTTTGGAGATACTTCATGTTTTCTCTTAATTTTCTCAACAGATCTTTTTCCATCGTAAAATCAGTGATGGAAACTAGAAGATAAAGAAATAGGTGACAAGGCAGAATAGCTTTGACATTTTTATTTCAAAATTTGGAATGTAAACTTGAGAGACAATGTCTAGAATAGGACATGGTTGGTTAATTACATTTGCCTTCAAATTCCTCTACTCTGATCCATTAGAACAAGCGTTGCCCTTCCCTCCCCAGCAGTTTCCCCTTTCCTTTTTTTCTTTCAACTAAATATTTGGCATTTCTATTCCAATTGATAAGGTCCCATAACCTTAAGCTACTTTTCAATCTCCTATGACTTACAGGGGAAGTTTATGACCTTTTTCATGAAAGCAGATGGATAGACAATTCAACATGTAAGAGACATTCCTGTTCCCCATGCGATTTCCACCCCTTCAATTGTTCCTAGAAGCTACAACCTACCTATCTAAACCCCACAGAATTCAATTTTCCTATTTATATGTGGCCCATCTGACCTAAAGGCAACACTAGGCAGCTAAATGAAATAAAACATTAATAGATTATAACAGGTAAGATCAAAACTAACATTGCTTTAAAAATGTAAATCCTACAATGTAGGGGATGCAGCAGTGATGGGATTCAAATAATTTAACAACCGGTTCTCTGCCCTAATGACCAGCTGGGTAGGTGGGGCTCGGTGGTCATGTGACTCTTTGGGTGTGGCCAACTCAATATCACTCAGGTCGATGGGCGCTTCACCTTAGCTGTAATTAGGGTTAACCAGAGAGGCAGTTTCTGTAAGGAGGGCAATAAAGATTAGGCTAGAAACAGCACCAGAATGTTTCCTTCCTGCCTTCCTTACAGGATTAGCCCTGTAAAGTAGAAAAAAACAAAAGATTTCTTCCAACAACCGGTTCTCCGAACTGCTCATAAAGTTAACAACCGGTTCTCCCGGATAGGTGTGAACTGGCTGAATCCCACCACTGGAATGCAGCCATGGATCTGTGAACTATCTCAAATGATCTATATAACTGGCCGTCAATATTCCCCATGAAGAGCCTTTCAATTCAAAGAACATTTTTCTCTTTCATGCAACAACAGACACAAACAATTCAAAACAATTTCTAGAGGTACATGTTTTGATTTAGTGTGTGGGAAAAATTCTCACTTTGTTCCCAAATGGCAATCTGCAAAGGTATCCCAACAAGTTACTTCCTCACAGTACCTTTTTTGTGAGGTCGCATGACATCACAATTGCATCACCAAAATTTGCAATAGTGATGAGAGCTTCATATGCAAAACAAGCTCAACTATTGAGGTTTGCAGCTTTTTTTCTTCAATGTTTGATCAGAACAGAGGTCGACAAATAGCAGAAGTCTTCTTGATACTCTGTATTGATTCTATGATTTATCTGCCTTTAAAATGGGGATTGGCAACAGGATTTTACAGACATCCACCAAGGTGTCCGCCCCCCCCCCATTTCACTAAATACTGAAAGCAAACATGTCATCAAGGCTTGGTGCAAGGTGGGCAATGGCATCTCAGCTCTAAAAGTGTGACCTGTGACCCACTGGACCATAATTCCAGAAGTGTGTCCTTACCAGGATCCGCTGGTCCTCCAACCGTTAGCACCTCAGCACCTTAGCACTTCTGCACCTCCGCACTTCAGCTCCTCAGCACTTCAGCACCTCTGCACCTCAGCTCCTCAGCACTTCCGTACCTCAGAACCTCAGCACTTCAGCACTTCCACACTTCAGAACGTCAGCACCTCAGAAGTCAGCACTTCAGCACCTCCCCACTTCAGCACCTCAGCACTTCAGATCTGTAGCACTTCAGCACCTCAGCACTTCCAAACCTCCGCACCTCAGCTCCTCAGCACTTCAGTGCCTGAGCACTTCAGCACCTCAGAACCTCAGCACTTCAGAACCTCCGCACTTCAGCACCTTAACTCCTCAACACCTCCGCACTTCAGCACTTCTGCACTTCAGCTCCTCAGCACTTCAGCACCTCAGCACTTCAGTACCTCCGCACCTCAGTTCCTCAGCACTTCAGTGCTTGAGCACTTCAGCACCTCAGAACCTCAGCACTTCAGCACCTTAACTCCTCAACACCTCCGCACTTCAGCACTTCTGCACTTCAGCTCCTCAGCACTTCAGCACCTCAGCACTTCAGTACCTCCGCACCTCAGTTCCTCAGCACTTCAGTGCTTGAGCACTTCAGCACCTCAGAACCTCAGCACTTCAGCACTTCCGCACTTCAGCACTTCAGCACCTCAGAACCTCCGCACTTCAGCACCTTAACTCCTCAACACCTCTGCACTTCAGCACCTCCACACTTCAGCACCTCCGCACTTCAGCTCCTCAGCACTTCAGCACCTCAGCACTTCAGTACCTCCGCACCTCCGCACCTCAGCTCCTCAGCACTTCAGTGCCTGAGCACTTCAGCACCTCAGAACCTCAGCACTTCAGCACCTCAGAACCTCTGCACTTCAGAACCTCTGCACTTCAGCACCTTAGCTTCTCAACACTTCCGCAATTCAGCACCTCAGCTCCTCCGCTACTCAGCACCTCAGCTCCTCAACGCCTCAGCACAAAGATTGGGATCCTAGATATATATGTGTGTAGCAGTCAAAGTCATCACAATCAGTGTTTCATGACACGGCTTTAATATTTTATCTAGCTGTGGATAGGTGCTAGGGGTGAGCCTTATATGGCTCACAAGAAATGGGCACCTTTGAATATGAAGGGGGACAAAGGGTGCCCTCATGCCACCAAAATAAGGATATCATTGTTCTAATACCAAAGGCAAATGGCAAACCTTTACTCTAAAATCCCCATGGTTCCTCATATATGTGGTGGTCTCATCTGCTTTTTTTGCATTTTTATAAACTTGAAACAACAGAAACAAGAAAAAAATCCTACATGAAGGTTTTCCTGGGAAAATTGTATCCACCGTGGTATCCCCTTTAGCCGAAGAATTCAATTTAATTCAATATTTTATCATCCCAGTTGTTGAAAAAAAATGAAAGAACATCACCAACTTGCCACATAGGTAACACTGTAGAAAATACATTTTCCCCCATGTTTAAATTTGCAAGATGAGATCTAATGGAAGAGAATCTTTGTAGTTCAGGGTTGAAATGTAGAGTCCTTGGTGCTCTCTGAGCTTGGTTTATTGCTTGCAAACATTTCATTACCCAACATCATCATCACAGGGACATGCAGTCAGGGGAAGCGTGGCCTCACCAGCATCATGAGGAAAAGAAAAGAATAATTAAAAGGAAAAAGGCTGAGGTAGTTGCTGCCAGAGTCACAGTGGATGACTCTGCTTAGGGCTTAACTGCAGTGGGAGGCGAGAGAACTACGGGCCTCCTTTACTCTAGCTTTATGATCACTTGAGCAGAGTTAAGCAAGGGTTAAAAGATGAAAAATTTCTTATGCAAAGGAGGCACGTGTTCTCTCGCCTCCTGTAGAGGGCATTTTTAGAGGCTTTTTTTCTTTTCATGAGGGCAGGCAAAAGCAGAGTTGAAATCCTCTCTGAAACAGCTGGAAAAGGTGCGTGTGTGGGGAGTGGGGAGGAATTCAAAAAGTTTGATTGGATACAAAACTACGTTGCTTTTTCAAAACACACACACACACACACACACACACACACAGAGTTGGATAAAAGTATATAAGCCCAGCTTCACTGATTACAAGTTTGAAAAGCCAACGTAATTCACCTGCAATCAAAGGCTCCAATTGGAAGGCAGTGGTAGGGGGCCCAGGCCTACCTCCCGTCCTAGAATGATTGATATAGATGGCCTGCTGGAGAGAGCGGAGGCTACGGGAGGGGAAATGGGGTCTATGGATGCGGGGGTGGGCCAGAGCATTATGGTCAGGATGGGGAGGGGCAGGTACGATGGGAACTTCAGGGCTAGCCATTTCCGGGGAAGGTGGGTTCGCTACGTCACAGTGATCGCTCCTTCTGGCCCTGTTAGTTCCACTCCAGGACCAAATGGCGAGAGTTGTCAGGGCCCTGGTCTCAGACTGTTGTTGCTAAATGCCAGGTCTGTGGTTCACAAAGCTCCCCTCGTTTGGGACCTAATATTAGACGTGGGGGCAGACCTGGCATGTATTACTAAAACCTGGCTGGGCCCAGAGGGAAGAATCCCTCTCACTGAAATGTGCCCAGAAGGGTTTCAGGTGCTTCATCAGCTGTGACCCCAGGGGGAGTGGCTGTCATCATCCGAAGGTCATTAGTTCCTTGTAGGATCCCTGCTCCGGAGCTTGTCAGGTGTGAGTCCCTGTTGGTGAAGTTGGACCTTGAGGGTCAAGTGGGCTTGTTGTTAACGTACCTACCTCCCAACAGCATTGCAACAGCCCTCCCCTAGTTCCTCGAGTCAGTAGCTGAGCTGGCGGTTGAGTTCCCCAGCCTTATGGTGCTGGGGGATTTCAGCCTGCCTTCGCTCGGTGAACACCAGCGATGGAGCGCAGGAGTTCATGGCTTCCATGACAGCCATGGACTTGACCCAAGTAATCCGGGGTCTGACTCACTCAGCAGGTCACATGCTTGACCTTGTATTTCTCTCGGAGCAGTAGAGACGTGATCTAGATTTGAAGGGCATTAAGATCTTGCCCTTGTCATGGTCTGATCACTTCCTACTGAGGCTTGACTTTTTGAAACCAATCCCCCACTGTAGGGAGGGGGAACTGATTAGGTGGTTCTGCCCCAGATGCCTGATGGACCCTATGGGATTTCAGACGGTGCTTGGAGAAATACCTGATGCTCTCGTCCACAGTCTGATAGAGTCCTTAGTTGCTGCTTGGAATACGGCGGCGGGGGTCCTAAACCGGATTGCGCCTTTACGGCCTCTCCGAGATAGTGGATCCAGGAGGGCTCCTTGGTTCACCGAGGAACTCCGGGAGATGAAGCGCCAAAAGAGACTTCTAGAGCGCCACTGGAGGGCTAGTAACTCTGAATCTGACCAAGCACTGATGAGAGGCTATATCAGGACCTATCTCGTGGCAATACGGGTGGCAAAATGTGCGCATTTTCCGCTTTTATTGCATCCGCAGAATCGTGCCCAGCCGCCTTGTTTAGAATATCCCACTCCCTCTTGAAAGGGAGGGATGCGGACAACCCTTTACAGGGTAGAGCTGAGGAATTTGTTCAGTTTCCGATGGATAAAGTCGCTCGGATTCAGACGGTCCTGGACTCCAATTGCACGGCACCAGCCGAGGTACCGGGGGAAGGTCTTGAGCAGATTTTTTGGAGCGAGTTTCAACTTGTCGCTCCTGAGGAAGTGGACAAGGCCATGGGAGTGGTGAGTGCCTCCACCTGTATACTGGACCCGTGCCCCTCCTGGCTGGTCTCAACCAGCAGGGAGGTGACATGTGGCTGGCTTCAGACGATAGTTAACACCTCTCTCCATGAGGGATCCTTCCCGCACCTTCTAAAGGATGCGGTGGTGAGACCCCTCCTGAAGAAACCTTCTCTGGACCCAGCCATTTTGAACAACTATCGTCCAGTCTCCAACCTCCCCTTTGAAGGGAAGGTTGTTGAGAAAATGGTGGCCTTTAAACTCTGATGGACCTTGGATGAAACTGATTATCTGGATTCCTTTCAGTCGGGTTTCAGGCCTGGTTACAGCATGGAAACTGCTTTGGTCGTGCTGATCGATGATCTCTGGCGAGCCAGGGATATGGGTCACTCCTCTATCCTAGTGCTTCTTGACCTCTCAGCAGCCTTCGATACCATTGACCATGGTATCCTTCTACAACGGTTGCGAGAGGTGGGAGTGGGAGGCACCGTCCTATGGTGGTTCTCTTCCTACCTCTCGGACAGGTCACAGTCGGTGTTGGTTGAAGTGCAGAGATCGACCCCTAGGCCTCTCAATTATGGGGTGCCGCAGGGTTCGGTCCTGTCCCCCCTCCTATTTAACATCTACATGAAGCCGCTGGGTGAGATCATATGCCGGCACGGGGATTAAATACGACCAATACGTGGACGATACTCAACTGTATCTGTTCACCCCGTGCCAACTCAGTGAAGCGGTAGAAGTGATGTGCCAGTGCCTGGAGGCTGTCAGGGTCTGGATGGGAATGAACAAGCTTGCACTCAATCCTGACAAGACTGAGTGGCTATTGATGCTCCCTCCCAAGGATGGTCCAGCTATTCCATCTCTTAGCCTGGGGGTGAAACTATACGCCCCTCAGAGAGGGTTCACAATTTGGGAGTCCTCCTGGATCCACAGCTGAAGCTAGAACATCATTTGTCAGCTGTGACCAGGGGGGCCTTTGCCCAGGTTCACCTGGTGTACCAATTGTGACCCTATCTGGACTGGGAGGCCCTTCGGATGGTCACTCACGCCCTCATCACCTCAAGACTGGATTACTGTAATGCGCTCTACATGGGGCTGCCCTTGAAGAGTGTTCAGAAACTTCAGTTAGTCCAGAACGCAGCCCCGTGAGCGATAGTGTGCGTACCTAGGTACACCCACGTTACACCTATCCTCCACAAGCTGCACTGGCTTCCCATTGGTCTCTGGACACGCTTCAAGGTGCTACTCGTTATTTTTAAAGCCCTACATGGTATAGCATCTGGCTACCTGAGAGACCGCCTCCTGCCATTTACCTCCCAGAGACCCATAAGATCTCACAGACTAGGCCTCCTCCAAATTCCATCTGCCGGTCAATGTCGGCTGGTGACTCCCCGGGGGAGGGCCTTCTCTGTAGCTGCTCCGGCCCTATGGAACGATCTTCCCATGGAGATCCGGACCCTTGCTACCCTTCTGGCCTTCTGCAAAGCGACCAAGACCTGGCTGTTCTGGCAGGCCTGGGGCTGTTGATTCAGCCCCATCCTAAGTTATGAATGTTGTGGAATTTTAATGTTGTTTTTTTATTTTTTTTGTATGTTCCCCCTTCCTTTTTATTTGTAAGCCGCCCTGAGTCTCTTGAGAGTGGGCGGCATACAAACTCCATAAATAAAATAAATAAATAAATAAATAGCTAGTAAAGATTTCAGAAAAAGTAAGCAATTTTTAAGTTATTTTTGTTGCTTTTTTAAAGTGATGATTCGTTTTTTAAAAATGATACATGGCTTCAAAGGGGTCTCCACAGAACTTTCAGACAAGCATCTTCTTGAAATACTTTTCTGCTATGAAGCTAAAGGTAAGGTAAAGATTCCCCTCGCCCATATGTGTTAGTCATTCCAGACTCTATGGGAATATTTTGAAGGCGAACAGCCTGCGCTGTCTGAAGATGCATCCGTGGTCATGTGGTCATCAGACTTTTCTGATCGACATAGCCACTGAGCCACCGCATCCCCTTCTGTTATGAAGAACTACACCTATTAATATTAATTAATAATCTTGATATTTTAGGGGCCCATGTAAAGTCATATGTGTTTAGCTCATCTGTCTTTTCTTTGAGTTGTTGAGTTTTGCAGTTATGATTTTTAGCCTGACTCGATTTCCTTTCTTTTCTCAAATATTTTCCCCTTAATTTTACAATAGGTCTTTTAGTGACCACAATTGAGTTGCTAAGTAAAGCCAATATGTGCTTATAATCTTACTTCACTTTTCCTTTGGTTTACAGATCTGGTTATAAATGCAAGGATTGATCACAAATTATATTTTTAGCACTATCATAACTGCAAATGGCCATTAAATGAAATGAATCAGTCTTTAACAAAGACTACCTGTACATCAATCACTCTGGTGATACATTGTTTTTTCCTTAGCTGTTCTTATGCTGGATTTTAATTATGGAAAGTTTAAAATACTATCTAATTTTTGATGTCTAGAACTATTTTCTCAAAATGCAGTGGATGAAAGCTGAAGAACCACATCTGAAAAATTCTAGGTAGAATCTTTAGGGTATCTAAGGTTACATCCCCTGAGGTATGCCGTCCCCCCACACACAGACACAAAAAATCCTTCCAGGAGTGCATACATGGGTTCTTCATAGGTTTTTACACTTCCCTGTCCTCTTGGGATAATTATTTTCTGTTTCTAGTGTTTGAATAAAACTTTTAGAGCACCACATCAAACAAATGTTAATATATTTTCATAAAACAGATGTGCAAATGTTATCCATAATCTCATCTTTCATTTTTATCCTTTAAATCTCTGAATTTTAATAGACTGAGTTCAGGATTTGATTTTTATTTACATGGAAACTGTCAGAGATTCTGCTGAGTGAGAAAGGAGAAGAAATAGCTCTGTACTCAAAAATCAACAGATGAGAGAGATCATTACTGACTTATCTAAGAAATAGATTTGTAGTTTGTGGTGTAAACAGGAAAATAGATTTAAAAGTTTGTGCCTTAGTGCACTTATTGATGTAAGAAGGCTGAAGGGTTTCTGTCACCAGTCTGAAGATTTTGTACTAATCCTTAGCATTAAAACTCTAGAAAATCTTTGTGAATATTCTTATCTTTGTTACCTTGTGCTATATACACAACTGACTAAACAGCATTTCCAATCTCCAATTTCAAACCTCTAGATGTTTAAGATCACAACTCGCTGGGTTAATTTCAGTGTTACCTCTGCCCTGTCCTTTTCTGAGTGGTCTTTACAACTCTTTGCTGGATCAACAGGTGGAAGTTTTGGATAGGAGAAGATTACACCTATTTTGAACATTGATGAAAATAGAATTAATATTTCATTAAATATGGGATGTAGCTTCTTATGTATTAACAGGAATATTCCAGTATTGTCATATAACACCAATACTGTTTGTATTGTACAACAGTACATTGTTTCTCTTTCTTTCTTTCTTTCTTTCTTTCTTTCTTTCTTTCTTTCTTTCTTTCTTTCTTTCTTTCTCTTTCTTTCTTTCTTTCCTTCTCTCTCTCTTTCTTTCTCTCTTTCTCCCTCCCTCTCTTTCTTTCTCTCTCTTTCACAATTCAAGATACTAGTAATAATTTGTAATGTACAGCATAATTTGAGGGTGGGTTATCTGTGAGATTGCTTACTTGAGCACAAAGTGCCTATTCAAATTCTGGTTTTTTTTAAATATATGAAGCACCATAAATTCAGTATAAATAAATACAAATGTATTTGGAAGATACATACTGAAGAGTGATGGTTATACAATATTTCATCTGCAAAATAACATAGGATTCATATATATTTGGTTGGTTGGTTTCATAAAGTGAGATTGAGAAGATAAAATCATAGTAGCAATCTTGGGCAATATAGATAATTGAAGCAGTTAAAAAAGATTATTGTGCTCTTGAAAAAATTTATCAAGGAAGTTTCAGTATAAAATTTGTTTGGCTTGGAATTGAGGTTTGTGAAAACCAGACAATTATATTTTACTTAAACAATTATGGCTTAGCCTTAGCGTGGTGCATAAAAGTCAACCATACATCAGCTAAAATGCATAAGACTCTAAATGACATGCACTCTGCAATAATTCAGTTTAGAAATAGAATTTGAAATTGACCACAAATGGTAAACATAGCAATACTGTGTTGGCAATAGTTGCTTTTTCATGCTTTTTATTTTTGCCTCAACATGAAGCAGAACAAAACAAAATACAAGATACAAAAACATCCCATTCACAGGAACCTTAAACTGTGACTGCAAAACAAAACTGGGTGCCAGATTAAAATATTCCATTAAAAGTTCTTTCTTTCTTTCTTTCTTTCTTTCTTTCTTTCTTTCTTTCTTTCTTTCTTTCTTTCTTTCTTTCTTTCTCAGTTTCTTCAAATAAGTGCCATGTTTCTTTTTTATACCTTCCATGTATAATTTTTCGTCGATTTTGACGGGTGTGGGTATGCTGGTCTTGGTGTATTCGGATCTTTTCCCATGTAAAATTGAGATTGTCTTGGAAGATGGCAAGTGAGACCTCACTGAAACATTGCCAAGACAATTTCAATCTTACATGGGAAAAGACCCAAATACAACAAGACCACCATATATATATATATATATATATATATATATATATATATATATATATATATATATATATATATATATATATATATATATATATATATATATATATATATATATATATATATATATATATTTTCTAATTTCATTTTACACTGTATTTTATTCCAAATCCATTTTAAATTGTTATTATCAGATTTTAGTAATAATTTGTGTCTGGAAATCTGCAGATTGATAAGGGCTAATCAATAAAGTAAAATCAACCTTCCATGTTAGCAAAATGATAGTTTTGTGTTTGATCCCCTGTTGGTTGAAAGCTCTATGTAACTGCATTTTTGCAATGCTAACAATTGTCATCTAAAAATGTTCAGCAACAACTTAAATATAAAAAAAGACACACCTGGGACATTTAATATTTATTTTTAGGCTTCCGGTTAGCATCACAGTGGGATAATGTTGGAATAGCGAAGCTCTGTGAAATCCAGCCAATTCTGATCTACAAGGAGGTTCCTTGGGGCCAAAATCACCAAGAGGGGTGATAAAAAATGGAAGAACCTTTGTTGAACACAAGGAGAAGATAGCAATCCCCTCGCTTGATCTGAAGGAACTTTCCTGGCCAGCAGGAGCGAAGACAAAGAGTAAAAGCTTGTATTTGTTTCATATTTCTTGGCAGGACAATAAGAACCAAAGCAAAACTTTGCTAGCTATATGCTTGGCTGTTATCTGTTTTCTATGGAGGGTTTGTTTAAATACAAACTAATATACTTAAATGATCATTAGAAAGCTGCATTTTTTTTTAAATGACAAATCCTCTAATACACAGCTGCAAAACAGAGATAAATAAAAAAATATGTTATCATTAGAAGTGTTTTATAGAAAGTTGGTAAAATTATAGCTTGGATTCTAAAAATAAAATAAAGAAAAGTCATGAAAGTAAGTACTAACTACTGTTAGAGCTACTCACTCTTCCTGAAAGCATTTTGAATTGCTTATGAAAGTCTCTAATGAATTTTGTGGGCAAGGATTTTCCAACTTCATCAAAGATTTACAAACTTTACCTAGCTGCCCCCCTCTGGGCAAAAGAAAGAAAGTGCCAGCCCACCAGCTCACTTTCTTTTGCCCGCCTCTATGTCCGCTGCTCTCAGAGCTCAGGTGGGCAAAAGAAAGAAAGTGCTTTAGACAGTGGGATGTCGGGGGAGAAGTGCCTCACCAGCCATAAACCTCACCGCATGTCACTGCTTTCAAGTTATAGCTTTCATCCAGATAACCTTATATGTACCCTATATCTTGTTGTCTTTGACAAGACTTAAAAGGCTTGACCCTTCCCCGACATTGGGGTAGACTCAGGATGATAGTTATTGGAGATTCTGCATGGATGACTACAATGTGTATATTCTGATATTTCAATATGAAGAATTTCAACTTGGCTTCTGTAGGGTTTTTATGGTTTGATTATGCTTTTTATTTTGTTTACCACCCAATTGCAGCATATTGAGTGGCGCAGTGGTTAAATGCAGCACTGCAGGCTACTGCTAGATCAGCAGGTCAGCGGTTCAAATCTCACCGGCTCAGGGTTGACTCAGCCTTCCATCCTTCCGAGGTGGGTAAAATGAGGACCCAGATTGTTGGGGGCAATATGCTGACTCTCTGTAAACCGCTTAGAGAGGCCTGAAAGGCCTATGAAGCGGTATATAAGTCTACTGCTATATAAATTTCATTTATTAATTTCCATTCATTAAGTCTATCAGTTTTATCTCCAAAGATATCTAGGCTTAAAGATTTAAATTTAAATCCAATGTACATAAGCACAAACCCAATTCCTTGAGGTTAGCTAGTTTGTTAAACTTTAAATCTGAATATACGAATGCAGGAACCAGTGTTTTCAAATGTATATATATCTGCAAGGTAATCTAGGGGTGCAAGTGTTGTCATGCATGACATGATATCACAATATAAATAATATAAATTATATGATGACACCTCTGACATGATTATGGCTTGTACAAGAAAACTACGTGGATACCCCATATATAGTATCATACCATAAATAATGTCCACACATGAGCTTTCTGTTAATCTACTCCTCTATCACTTGGGATTTTATTTAGGAATACAGTATTGAAAATATATTTGATGAGACCTTGTTTTCTATTTTCTGAGAGAGTTGTTTAACATATATCAATTTCTCCAAAACACATTCATTGACTAACAATGCACACTTGATATACAGTAACTTGATTGTTTTCACCAAATGATACATAGGTACAAACCATATAAAATCAATGGCAGGGAACCATAACAATTGGCCTTACTTGTGGCACATTTATTTCATTTTTATTCATATGCTAGATTTATATCATGCTGGCTGGGGGAGATATCCATGTATCATAAAGCTACCAAGGTTGAGAAATACTGTATTAGTCTTAATGTGCATTTCTAAATCTTAAATTCAGAGTTCCTCCCATTTGATCAGATATCATCAGCTTTCCAATGTCTATTTCCATGAATATCAGGAAGGGAGAAGAAAAATAACAATTAGTCCAGTCCACAGCACGTCAGAAACCAGACCATACAAACATGTGAAGCTTCATCTGTGGGATGCGGACAGCACATGAAACCATGCTCCCTCCAGTCCATGGAAAAACCTCTTTCCATAGAACCAGTGCCCCAAAGCTTGGAGGCTACTGGTCTAGACCAGTGTTTCTCAACTTTGGCGACTCTCCCAAAATTCTGGGACTTGAAGTTCACACATCTTAAAGTTACTAAGGTTGAGAAATGCTGATGTCAGGCCTCAAAGCCATATTTTGCATTGGGCCTTCAGGCCTGCAACATTTAATGCTGTGGGAAGTTGGGAGGGGGGATATATGGAGTGGGATAGATATAGTCAAAATAACATTTCTTTCTCAGAGAGTCAAGGACGTCTTGACCTGTACCTGGAATGGTGTGACTGGGAGGCATCTTCAGTTGGGACCATGCCTGATTGGACCATGTGACAGACATGTGGGTGCTGGGCAGAGATTTGAACTTTCATTTGGGTGGGGAAACCTGGAAGCTTTGAGATTCGGGTTTTCCCAGATGTGTCAATATGACATCTCTAATAAAACTCAAGCCTCAGAGTCTTAGGGGTGTTACTTGGAACCCCCGACATTATCCGAATCTGACAGCTAGTATACATCTAAGTGTTTCTAACATACAAACCTTTAAATTACTCTGATAAATACAACAATTTATAGTTCTTTCTACAAAACAATGCAACATCTATAACTTGAGGTACCTTCAATCTTTGCAGAATCCAATTATGCTCTGCAATTATGGTTTTAATGTGGTCAAAATCCCAAAAGTATAATGGTCTGGAAGAGTTCTTTGGATTCTGGCTACTAATAACATATTATCAGAGAACAGGTTTTTTTTCCCAAGACGTGGTGTATCTTGAGCACCAAAGGGATAAATTTCTTTTACATTTGGATTAGAATGATAGTTGGAGATATATTCATTTTTGAAACATACATAAGAGTTTGCCATCTCTTTCGGGAAACAGAGAATAGTCATGTTAGCCACGTCTAGTTTATCTAAAGTAATTGTGTAGGGATAAGGAGATTTAACTGACATCAACTGGTACTGATTTTGGTGAGGGATTATTGATAAATTTGATTTTGAAAGTTCAGTACAGGTGGAGCTGATTAGCACCTGGTTAAGAGACCATATAGGGATTCTGGAGCTGCAGCAGTGGTGGGTTTCCATTATTTTTATTACTCATGTGCATGTGTGCAATGCTTCTGCACATGCTCAAAAGTGTCCGGGCAGGTGGGCGGATTCTCCCATTGCTGCCACTACCGGTTTGCCTGATCCAGGCCGAACCAGGAGAAACCCACCTCTGAGCTTCAAGCTATGCTGGATAGAAGACAATAGCAAATCACTTTTCTGTTGTTATTAAGAAATCTGCATCAATTTGACTACAAAGTTGTCAGAAGTTGAACTTGACTTAAGAAACACTTCACTTTTATATCTCTGATTCCTATGAATAATGTGTTAGAAATAATTCACAACAATAATTGAGACGTGCGGCAACATCAGTAACAATTGAAAATCTTCTAAGAAATTAAGGAGAACTATGAAGTCTTCAATAGGAACTTCAGTGCAAAAGTGGGAAAAGAAAATGATGCTCCTGTAGTTGGAAACTTTGGCTTAGGAACCAAAAATGGTGGAGGTGATGGATTTGTAGACTTCTGTAAGAAACAAAGGCAATGTGTAATGAATAGCTTTTTCAAGTTGCCAAAAAAGATGCCTTTACACTTGGAAATCACTGGCAGATAAAATAATATAGTAAGGAACCAAATTGACCATTTTACAATTAACAAAAGGTTCAGAAAGTGAGTAAAGTCAGTAAAGACTAGGTGCAGATGTACCATCCTATCGTAATCTACTATTTGCCAAAGTCCAGCTGAAACTAAAAAGGATGAAAGACCTGAGTCTCCTAAACCAAGAATTTACAATGATGTCGTCATTAAATATGGAGATAAGATCAAAGAACCAGAAATTAATTTAAGAGAAACCAATGACTAAATAATGTAGAAAGATATAGAAGTGAACTGGAATAAATTTAAAAATGCAACAGTAGAGGTAACAAACTCAAAACAGAAAGAGATAACACAAGAAACAACATCCCATTTATATTTCTCTAGATTTGTTTTTTTTTTAAATCCATGGGTAAATTAAATTAAATAACCTTCAAGATCTTTTTCCAATTCAGATATGGCTACAAGATGATTTTTTCATATCTACCCATGAACAGGTGGAAATCTAAAATCCATCTTCTTTTCCATTATGTGTGCTCAAAAGCTGAAGTGCAATTTCTTCTGAGACCCTAAAAAATTTAGGGTTTCATCAAGGATTACCTCAAAACCTAAAACAAAACATCATGTAAAGTCCACTTGTTATGCTAGTTAGTTTAATGACATTTGCAGACATGGAAGTCCTCAGGGATAGTCACTGGCTTCAACATGGCATGTGTGACCAGAGGTCCCACCCCTTTTCATGCACAAGAAATGGTTGGACCCATTTTAAGGGCTGGTTGCTCTTTTCATCTGGTCCTGCCTGCCATTTGGAAACCAGTAACAGTTGTTGGAACACTTCTGCCTGAAGATGTTACTTTAGGCCTTCATCAGACTAGGTATTTTAATCCTCCAGGCACCAAGTCTATTCCTTTCTTGCCTCTTCTCTGACTTCTAAGCACAATTGGTAAAAACAGCCAACTTTGTTTCCATCAATGCCTCAATATTCCTAACATAACATAAGTAGTAAACTGAGGAAGCAAGCTTGATGAAACAGAAATTAGTTCTGGTAGCAGGTAATCTCTTCCTATTCTTTTAATCTTTGTTTAGATTAATTCACAGCCTATTCTGGGGGTTGAAATCTATAAATTGTAAAGTTTCTGAAGTTGGGAAAGTCAGAACTGAACTGGTCTATTTCTCCCACCCCATCACACCTGCATAACATCCAGGCAGTGGCTCAGTAGTGAGAAGATGAAACTATCTCTTCTCTCAGCAATGAATTTATTTCAACATGGATTATCTCCAAGATATTTATTTCAACATGGACATCTCCAAGGTAGCCTTAATTAACTGGAAGAAACAAAGAACGAAGAACCCTGTGTGAATCCTGAGGAAGTATAGATAGTCCTTGACTTACTACCACAACTAAGCCCAAAATTCCTGTTGTTAAGCAAGGCAGTTGTTGATTTTTACCCCATTTGCCACTGTTGTTTAGTAAATCTGGTTAACTATCACAGTTGTTAAGTGAATCTGGCTTCCCCATTGATTTGTCTTGTCAGAAGATTACCAAACATGATTGCATGACCCCAATATACTGTAACCATCAAAAATATGAGGCAGTTGCCAAGAGTCTGAATTTTAATCACATGACCCTGGAGATGATACAGTATGAAAAAGACTCTTAAGCAACTTTTTTCAATGCCACTGTAATTTTCAATAGTCACTAAACAAATGGTTTCGAGCTCAAGGACTGCCTCTAGACAGGATTGTGGTTATATTAACATTTGTGAGGGACTTGTTTATTTCCTCAAGAGTTCCAGATTGCAATTTTTCCCAGATAAAAGGATTAGACTATATCTTGGCCAACTCAATAGTCAGAGTCTAACTGGAGCAGAACTGAATGGTTTTTTATTCCTCCCAGGGATCCTGTAGATAAATTTTTAAGCCTTCTATTAACAGGAAAGATATGCAACTCAAAGGGAATTATTTATGTGGAAGTCTTTTTTCCCTGACATTCTTATATTCAAAAACATTCCACTTTTCAAAAGATTCAGTTTTACTTCACTTAATTTTTGTTTTTTAGAACATATTCCTGAATATCTGATATCAAAGTGATGAGAAAAGTCACCATCACAGAATTTGAAATCCTTGTCTTCTTGGTAATGTTGTAACTTTCTGTATTGTTACACCATTGTTTAAATGATACAAACCTTTTTAAAGATGCCTTGGTACATTCTGATTCTAAACCACCTTGCTAGATAATTTTGAAGGGCTAATTTAAGCAGCACTCTGCTTTAGAGAGTATTATGCACCATATAAAATATATATTATTTTTTTAATATTTCAAGTCTTCATTTAATACTGAGGCCTATATTGAGTCTAATTATAGCTTTCTCTCCCTGTTAACCTTCCCCCAATTCTCTGTCTCTTATCACTCATTGCTTTCTCTTTCCATCTTAATACCAATACCATACCAATGGCCATCTCAGCTGCTGGAGTCTACTAAACAATTAAAACCATTACCAGCTCTATGTAGAAGTAATGAAGAAATGTTTTGGAATTTGCTATTATGGAAGCTCTTTCAGAATGGCATATATGGTCTATCTTCCTTTAAGATTTTCCCGAAAACAATGCAAGTGTCACAATATGGCCAATGATCACTACATATCCTTCTCAGAAGCCAGGGGGGAAATTCCTCTTCAGGTATTTTTACCCAAAGTATCTCCTGTGTGACATTTCTAAGAATTCTGATCATGGAGGCCTCCATAACATTTTACTTTTATTGGGACTTTTCAGATGTGGTTGCTAAATAATACACCCTCATTATTGTTGTCCTTCACATTTTCCAAAAAGTCTATTATACTTATGCAAAGGATCCAGGAGAAGAATTCCATTCACCCTTGGTAGTTTATAGGTTAAACTTTTTTGCTTTGAATTCTCAGCATTTTACTTTCTATCTGAATGTTTTTCCCAGTTAATGATCATGATTTGATCAATCTCAGTATCAATGACAACTGAAATTGTCTCAATGGCAGCAAATGCTATAAATATAAATATGAAGTTAGGGACTACATAGATTTGCAGATGGATAAAAATGGCTTTTTATGGATGGAAAATGGATGTCTTATTGGAAATGCTAGAACAGCAGAGTTATGAAAGAGAACAGTTGCTATCAGGCTGAAATGTGTGGATTACAGAATGAAACTAAAGCATCTTGTAGTTTTTAAGCCATTTTTTTAGGCATGTGTTTATCATATCTCTTTGGCAGCTAAAATATTAACTATTTACTAAGGCAGGGCAATATAAATCTGCTTTACCCTCTGTCAGATGAAAACTTGTAGTTTATTTTTAAATTTTATTAGTTCTTCCTCTGATACTTTCCTGATACTTTCATCTGATTGATACCATTTAGGGTTTTTTTATTTTTCCAATATGTGTTCCTTTTGATCTATGATACAATAACTATTGGTTTCTATCCTACTACCAAATAGAAGTTTGTCATGTAACTAAGAAATATCCATGTTTCTGTGCTGAGAAACTAATTTCATTGATCAATGAGCAGAGAAGTCCTTGTTATTCAGCACATCACACTATTTGTCATACAGTATTTGAAAAATTTCTCTCATACAGCCTTGCAGACATGACAGTCTGATCTCGGTATGTTATGGAAGTAGGACATTTATTATATAAAAAAGGAACTAGGCTTAATTTTTCCTTTACAATTTAGAGATCATTTAGATTATTGCTAGACACTAAGTGAACTTTTCATGAACTAGGAAATATATACAAGTGATTGCTGATATCAACCTAGTCATGAATTGTGTCTGACTTGTTAATTAATGTATTTTTAAAATATAAAATATTCCTTTGAAATCATATATAGCGTTAAAAATAAAGTCGTTAAGGACTATCTATTATTCTCTCTCATAAAACTATAGTACAAGATCAATTGATAAAGTTGATTGATTGCAAGGAATTTGAGATAAGTGTGGATAGGAGAGTAATTTGTTTAATAACAATCGTGTACACCACAATATTTGGTGATAGTCACTAACCTAAGCAGTTTTAGACTTGTTTATGAAAGATACATTTAGTCATATGGCCTATACATCCAGGGACAAAGCCCAATCATTTTATCTTAATCAATGTCAGGACAAATGCAATTGGTGGTGGTCAAAAAAGCCAATATGTGACTATAATGTCAGGTCACAGCCATCATCTTGACTATTTAATATACAGAAAAACACAATATACAGACATAGTTGCCAATGACATGAAGAAGTTCACACTTGGCCATTTTAATTAATTCAGTCGAGAAAGCTTTGCAAATTTGTCCACAGAAAAGGCAAAGACAGAGGTTGCATTTTTAGGATTCTTCAGAAGCAACCCATTATGCATTATGTTTTCCAGTTAAGCGTGGAAGGATACCATTTTTGTCTCTACAAAATAGAATTATAGTTTCAGTGAAATAAATGAAGCTAATGCCTGAATAAATCCATGGTAAATTATTAGTATGTCCTCCCTGATAAGAAGCATGTAATTTTCCCTTGGTAAATCTTTGATGATAGATTGGGGCAGTTCAGTTGTTAAACACTTGGCAATGATGTTAAATTCTAGTTTGCTTTTCTTTTAAGTAAGCCACGAGGACAAAAAGAATCTGGATGTGAGGGAGATTACTTCTAATTAGTTTTTAATTTATTTTACACTCTGTAAATAGGCTTTACCCTGTGTTTACATCAGGATGAAAAAAACAAGTATTGAAGTGGGTAGCTGAGCTACATATAGTCATTTTATAAAATTCTCTTGAAAATTAAAAGCCCATAATTTTTTCTTATAATTGTTGGTACTCCTTGTCTTGATTTCAACTTCTTTTTTTAAAGCAGGCACCCAAGAATATCACATTCTTCTGCCATCTCTCTATCTACAGAGCTACATCTCTATTATTCCAGATTTTTATTGCCAGTTAAAGTTCATAATGCTGGAGGGGAACAGCAACACTTGAGAGGGACTGAAAAAAACTCAGAGAAGCAAATCTTCTCCTTAAATCTATTTGTACCTTACGAATGAGTGAATCAGACAAATTCAATGTTGTCCAGTTTTTTGTTTGACTAACCTTGCCCATTTTAATTGTTCAAACTAATGGATGCTATCGAGTTTCTTTGTCCTACAAATCTTTCCCAGATCATAGTTAAAATGGAGATTCATTATAAGCATGTGTGCCAATTTTGCGCTTGTCTGCTCAACATTTATTAGCTCAGAGTTTTGAAGCCAGTAGTGCCAGCATAATGATATATGTAATGATGATTTCAGTCACTGGTCAAGAAAATCAACCATTCCCTCTTCAGAGTCTTCTTGCTTCACTCTAAACAACAATGAAAGAATGTACATGTGTAAAATATTGCATGCAAATTTTTCACTCATATTAAAAAAAAAAAAAACCTTCCCCAGAGTTGAAATCAGTGGTCACAATTTGAGTCTAGTTATATTTTATATCAAGAGGAGTTGGAAAGTATTAAGCTAGACCTTCCATTCCTGTTGAACTGCAGGCCTTCTTAATTCTTTGGCCCTTAGGTTTGCATGTAGAGGGAAGAAACAGATACAGACCAAGGTCAGTCCAACAGGCAGATGAGCATCTGTTTTGATGGGAATGTAGCAAAGTGTCTAATCTCTTAGCAAAATGAAACAATCAAGAAAAAAAGAACCTTTTTGTTATGCACCAGATGTCACTTTTGGAGATCCATCTGTTACACTTCAGGACACATTGAAGCTGTACTGACTAATGGAAACCCCAAGGGTGAATTGTACACGATTTCTTTACTGTAGATGAACCAGCTTCCTTTCCTTGCCTTGCCTTGCCTTGCCTTGCCTTCTTCCCTTCCCTATACCTAACTCTCCCTCCCTCCCCTTCCTTTCCTTCCTTTTCATAAAATGAGCCCTTTTTTCACTATATACTACAGTTTGACTGAGGAAGAACATACAAAAGGAGGGTGGAAATTAATATGGTACCCATGAAAATATATCTGTGTTTCTAGTCTGTCTATGTTTTATATGTGTAGTTTTTTAAAACAATTTTTAACAATATTTCCTCACAAAGATCCACTTTGTACATTAGGTACAAATGTATTCCTATAAAATTCAAATGTATTTAGGTGTGTCCATCCCACTCTAAATATTAAAGAACTATTTTATTCATACTTTTGAATAAAAGTACATTCTGAACAATGACATGGTTCTCATCCATACAATCCAGATGTCAGTCCCATCAGACCAAGAAATGCCAGGCTATCTCTACTGAAGTTTGGTATAATGATAGATTCTTGAAAGTCTGATTGTTGTGAACTGCCTCCTCTTTCTTATTGCTCTGTGAATTAGGGTGGTACATATCTGCACTGCTTCGGAATGTTGTCTAGCTGTTCTTGACTTAAAAGATGCTTTACCATTTTTTGCCATGGCATATTTCTGTCAAGGTCATCTTCCTTACTCAATCCAGTGGGTGAAATCTGTCCCTTTCAAAAGGCAGATCAAGCAAAGAAAATATTCAAATGCTAATGATAGAATCTATAAATGGGCAACAAGCAACAGAGTTAAAAGAAAGCAGTATCTGCAGATATTTTACATGTTTAAGGAAAATGTTACAATTAAAGCTCTGTGTAAATTATTGCAGAGGAAGCCTTTTAAATTTCACTCTGTATTTTTACAGACAACCGAGAGTCATAATCTGTTAAATTAGGCATACTTTTATTGGGGACAGGGAGAATCAATGAATTCATGTTTCACACAACAGCAGGTATTTTATTTTATTTTCCCTACCATTTTTGCCAGCAGAAAGAAAAGATCCATTGAGCTCATGAGCAGACCAGGATTTTCATTTTGAACCTGGCATTCTCTCTGGATCTGGATGCTACAAGCAAAATCCAGGAAAGATGCCAGAGCGGTTTAAAGAAAAGAAAATTATAATTAAGTTTACTACAGAATAGACTCTATGTTTTCCAACCACCTGCTTTGTAATAATGAGCCATGATTCAGCTCCAAATCCAATTTCCTTCTGAGAAACAACATTTCTTCTCCATGAGAATAATAAATTATTTGGTCCTTGATCCAACCTTAATACAAATCAATCTGTAGAAGAAGATGAAGGATTATAAAGATTTCTCATATCAGCAATATATTTTATGAATGGAATGTATATTGCAATTCCAGACTGAGTTTTTCAAAGCATATCTTTTGAGTAAACAGGGACTTGGGATGTGGGAAATAATACTAGGAAAGTTTTAACTGTACTGATTCTCACCTCAACTCATGAGAAAAAATAGGAGTAATTTCACATTCAGATTAAGGATCAGTGGAAAAGAGATAACTGGGAAGCTAGTTTTGTCTACATTTCCAGTAGATGCTTGTTAAAAAAGAAAAAACAATGTCTCAGGTGAAGCTTTTCTCTGACTTGGTCTGGTGGTACAATCTTCCTATGTGGCTTGAATGTAGAATGTATCTGTGGGATAAGTATCCGTATCTTTGAATTATGGAATAAGCTTCCTAACTTAGGTTATATATCTTATGCATAAAACACTGCAGCTCATGACAAGGCAGAGTTCCCTAAACAAGAGACCTCTAAGGAGACTCCTTCAAAGCCATTCCAGCAGTGTGTAGGATACAATGGTAGAGAACATATATAGTCCACAGATGAGATATTAGCTGGTTAGGATTCTTTCATCTTGGTTTTTCATTTGCAGATGTTTTCCTGGACAATATTTTCCATATTATAAATAGAATAGAATGGAATGAAATGGAATAGAATTGAATAGAATAGAATAACAGAGCTGGAAGGGACCTTGAAGTACTTCTAGTCCAACCCCCTGCCTAGGCAGGAAATCCTATACAATTTTAGACAAATAGTTATCCAACATCTTCTTAAAAACTTTCAGTGTTGGAGCATTCACAACTTCTGGAGACAAGTTCTTCCACTGATTAATTGTTCTAACTGTCAGAAAATTTCTCCTTAGTTCTAGGTTGCTTCTCAACTTGATTAAATTTCCACTCACTGCTTCTTGTCCTACCCTCAGATACTTTGGAGAATAGTTTGACTCCCTCTTCTTTGTGGCAACCTCTGAGATATTGGAATACTGCTATTATGTCACCCCTGATCCTTCTTTTCATAAACTAGACATACCCAGTTCCGGCACCGTTCTTCATATATTTTAGCCTTCATTCCCCTAATTATCTTTGTTGCTCTTCTCTGCACTCTTTCTAGAGTCTCCACATCTTTTTTATATCGTGGTGACCAAAACTATATGGAGTATTCCAAGTGTGGTCTTGCCACATTTGGAATACTGCAGTTTTGGTTGCCACATTGTAAAAAAGATGTGGAGACTCTAGATAGAATAACATTGAAGGTTAGCTAGTTATTTTTGAAATATAACATCACCTGCCCTAACAACCTTGCATGTGGGTGAATGGGTTGTGCCACTGCCTATTGTTATTTTCTCTGTGATTGACCTGTAGTTATCTGGTGGTTGCTATGCTAAAGTAATGCCATCTGTTCTTTAATTCTAGAAACCTGGCACTATGACAATTTAGCATTCAATGGATACATAGGTTTAGGCTTCTTGAATAATCCTTTCAAAAGAAATAGCCAAAGGCAAAGGAGGAAAAAAACCCAGCACAGATCACAATCACACACCCCTCTATCACACAACTATTAACCAATACCCAGCTAGGCAATAAAGTCTTCACAACAGGAATATTGTATCATATCAGGTATTCTTTCAGAAAATGAAGGAAAATGTTGAAAAACATATTCAATCCTATTTAGAATAAAATATAAGGATGTAAAAGACAATAAAATGGAGCATATTAAATGAATCATGCAAACATTGAAAGGCAAAGTCATATATTATGTAGCTATTTTGCATGATAATAGATAATAGTCCTTTTCTGTTGTAAAGGTGTTATAATTTACTTACCTAGTATCAGTGTTTGATTAAAAACATTCTTATCAGTCTACATATCTCTCATTATTCATTATTGAGTCAATAAATCATGAGTACAGAGTTTTGGCCACAGTAACTATTGCAGCGATATTTCTACAAGAAATAAATAAGATGCTTTTACCCCTTGGGAACCCCTTCCTATCTTTTTTGTCTCTTGACTTAAAGATACCACTATTTTTGCTTTTGAAATTAAAGTGGTTGAGCAGCAAAATCCAGATCTATTTAAACCAGTGTCCTTATTCCATGAATTCCAAATTGGATGTGTCTCCTGACCAATAAATCTTCTGAGAATTGTGATCTTGGAGATTAGAGTGGTTTCCCCCCCCCCCCCCTTATTCCTGTTCCTATAGTATGAAGAATAAGAAACAGATTGAATGTAAAAGAATAAACTGCTACCAGACTCTCAAACTGTTCCTTAAGATAGAGGCTAGATTTATACTTCACTTAAAACCATAAGCTGGTCACCTGGATGTTAGGCAAATCTGTTTTGTTAATTTAGTCTTTGTGCTTTGTAAGCCATTGTCATAGCAGATGAAAGAAACCTTTTGGTGGTAAAGAGAAATACTTAACATTTAAAGCCACCCACATGCGATATTAAAAAACATTTTAAAAGTTGGGTTGGGGGGAATTAATGGGGTTTCTTCATTTTATAACTGCTTGATTTCATCTGTTCTCTGCCTAAGAATTGAGGGAAACTATGCTTCTGTTTATATCAGTGATTAACAATGAACTTTTAAGAGAGATTAAGAAAGTCTTAAAAATGAATTGAGGACTACAGCTTTCATACCCCTATTTTATGGCTAGATACAATACATAAGCTTAGACATTTAACTTTTAATCCTGAACATTTATAGCACTAGAATGCCTTGAAATGTGTCAGGTCTGTTTGCATTTAATTCAACAGGTTTAGCAATCTGTAACTGTTCCATGAGCAAATCTTTGCATTTGGATAACGTGAAGGACGTTTACATTTTATACTGCACATTCATTCCATGGTTCTGAGCAAATGAAATTAATTGTGTAGCCATTAGCAAATGTAGCAGTGATTTGAGCTGATATTATACCCTATTGACTTGTTCTACCTCACCGCCCATCAGCAGAAACCCCATGAAAGGATACCCACATGCCTGAGTAGGTGAAGGTTAAGCAGGAGATGAGGAGACTTTGCAATGATTTTGTAGGCAATTTGCTATGGCAAAATAACAGGAGTAATGTCATCATTGCACACACTACTAATTGACACTAACTTTGAACATGTGGGTGATGGTAAACAGGAAAGCATTTAGGGAGTCCAACTTATGGGAGGAATCCATTCCATTAGACATGGGGTGGTTACTTTTTAATTCTGCTGGGGTTCTAATCAGGGTTGAAATGCTACCGGTTCGGACTGGTTCACCTGAACCAGTAGTAAAATAAAGCTACCGATTAACCCAAACCAGTAGTAAAAAAAAAATGTTACCTGTTCGGGTGAACCGGTATTTCCAACGATCAGCTGTGACGCATGGTTTATATTAGCTAGACAGTAGGATTTCCTAAATCTAAATTGCATGGCACAGCAGATCTCCTCCCCTCCCCGCTGTTATACTTACCTTACCTTTGCGAATCAGTAGCAGAGGTAAGTAGATTTCATCCCTGGTTCTAATGAGTTTTAAATTTCAGGTTCTGTTTAATCAATCAGTTTATGTGTGTGGGAGGAGTGTGATTATAGAAGGTGAAGGACACTGCGTTCCTTGGTAGCTTTTACTCTAGAATACATCTCAGAGAGAAAAGTAATAACATTGAATGAGGATTAGCGATACTTATATTTTCAAATCCATCTTACAATTTTGAATTTTGAAAATGAAAACTCTTTCCCCAGAAAATAAGCTGAGAATAAATAAGTTCTGTAAAGATAGAAAATAAATCCAGAGTGAAAAATGAAGCAACCAGAAAATCAATCCTTCATATATTTGGAAATTATTGCCATCATACCATCCTTGGCATTCTAATTTAAGAATTTATCTAACTTAAGAATTTAAGTTTCTTGCAGTCTACTAATAGGACATATATATTGATGTTGCATGCTAGCTATAAAAATTGTGGATTTTTGTACTGTACAAGCCTCCTAAGGGCTATTCATGACCTTTTTTAAAAAAAAAACTGGCCCATTTTCGTGAAAAGCAGACCGTTTTGAGGAGGTTTGCAGAGTGCAAAAACTTTTTTTTTAATTTGCTTCTTCAAAACCTTTGTGCGTCTTATACTCTGAAAAATATAGTACTTAATCTTTCTAATATATACTCTATTTTATCTTATTGAGTGATTTTATTTGTATGTGACTTTTATGGATTTGTTGTTCTGTCAATTTTATAAGCTATTACAATATTTTTAACAAGCCCTATCACAATTATTTTATGGCATCTCTACTCCCACAGATACCCTGCCTCACGAATGTTTGATGCTGAACCACCAACAATCCATTTCTAACATTTAAAAACCTCCGGTTCCTTCCCACCCTCACAAAAACAGATGGATTCCTTCCTCCATTCTTTTCACACGTTTGCTATAGAGGAAATATGCATCTAAGGAAGGTCATCCTGTATTTGTGGGCACTTTCTTTCTCATGCTCAGCTTGCCTGCCATATTTATTGATTGCTTCTTCACTCTACACTTCCCAGCTTGGGAGAAAAGCCTCAGATGAAGTTTTGCAGAAGTTTGCTTTGCTTTTAGGCCCTGCAGGAATGAAACACTTCATGGGCTTTGCATAGTAAATAAGTGGGCATGGATCAGGGGTGGGTTCCTGCCAGTTCTAGCCTATTCTATAGAAGAGGTTCCACAAATCTACAGTGCCATTTAGAACCGGGTGACAGCTCCCTCCCCCTGCCCGTCCGCACATCATCAAGATGAAGAGCAAGAGGAGGAATTCTGAGAGTTGAAGTCCACAAGTCTTAAAGCTGTCAAGTTTGAACATCCCTGGGGTTTTAGCTAAAGGGTTAGGGGTGCAAGGGCCTTGTAACTTGACAGTTTTAAGACTTGCACACTTCAATGCCAGAGTTCCTGAACCAACATGACTGGAGGAGGAATTCTGGGAGTTGAAATCCACAAGTCTTAAAGCTGTCAAGTTTGAACACCCCTGAGTTTTTTTTTCTAAATTGCTAGGGGTACAAGGGTCTTGTAACCTGACAGCTTTAAGATTTGCCTGCTTCAAATGCCAGTTTCTTAGCCAACATTTTGGTTGCTAAGCAAGAGCGTTGTTAAGTGAGTTTCACCACATTTTACAAGTTGGCTCGCACGCCCAGACACATGACTGCAAGCCCCTCCCACTAGGTCACATGGCTGGCAAGCCACTCCCACAAAGCAGACCACACCTACAGAAGAGAATCTAAAAAAATGTGAAACCTACCACTGGATGATAAAATTGAGGAGATGATGGAGATAAAGTGAAGAAAGGGTGGATTGGAAATGATTTGCAGATAGAATGGATTGTACAGCATGATACTGTAAATGGACAATATTTGTTCTATATTTTGTTATAATCTATTTCAAAAATGCAGACATTTAAATAATGCATATATTATATGATATAATTAAATCTATCAAATAATAGACTTGGTACTGTAATGAACAGTGGTAGGATTCAATTTTTTTTACTGTTTCTGTGGGTGTGGCTTGGTGGATGCGGCTTGATGGGCGTGGCAGAAGGATACTGCAAAATCCCCATTTCCTCCAGATCAGCTGGGATTCAGGAGGCAGAGAAGAGATGGGGGCGGGGCCAGTCAGAGGTGGTATTTACCGATTCTCTGAACTACTTCTGCTACTGGTTCTCCAGAACTGGTCAGAACTTAAGTATAAGTATAATCTTTATTGTCATTGTATTTAAATACAACAAAATTGGTTTTAACCTCACTGGTGCAAAATTATAACAGAAACGAAAAAAAGAAAGGAAAAGGAAAAAAAACTAGCATGTGCATGGAGTGATTGTGGTTGTAGTTAAAAGTCTCACGGCCCAAGGATAGAAACTACATATCTTAAAACCTGTTTGTTCAGCTGGCTATACTTTGATGTCTTCTGTCTGATGGTAGAAGTGCAAAGAGACACTGACCAGGGCGTGAATCATCTCTGTGTATCTTCCTTACTCTGCTAAAGCAGCGAGACCTGGCGATGTCATCCAGTGGTGTCAGAGGGCAACCAATGGTTTCTTGTGCCGAATTGATCACTCTCTATAGTGCCTTCCTGTCCACAGCATTTAAACCAGCATACCATACTGTAATACAATATGTGAGGACACTTTCTATGGTGTACCGATAGAAAGAGGTCATCAACCATTGTTCTACCTGTTGAACCCATTGGCTTTTTCGCAGGACTCTAAGGAAATGAAGTCTCTCTTGGGCCTTTCCAATTACCAGAGATCTGTTGTTTTTCCAGGTGAGAACTTGCTGAATACCTCTGGTAATGTATGCCATGATGAAGAATGAAGAATGACAAAAACATTACTGAAACAGTTATTGCTTTCATTCTTTGAATCGGTGGAGAAACAAAAAATAATAATAGGAATCACAATCTGTATATGAAACTTCTGCAAAGATCTTGATGGCAATGCTATTACCATTGACATTTTCAGCAAGGCAGTCCAGGGAATTTGCTATAAGCTCATTTGAGCATGTATAAAGTATATTTCCATTAATATGTACAATGTCATTTCCAGATAGAGAAATATGTCAAAGTTCACTGATTTGTTACAGAGCTTCAGGGTACCTGAATAAAGATCTGAATAAAAGCTTTGTGTGTTTGTTTGTGTGTATGTGTGTGTGAGAGAGATCTACCTCACAACTGATTATTACACAATTCTTCAGTTATTAGGCATTAAGTCTAAACTAGGATATCAAGTACAGGATATAGCAAACTATTTGTATGCTAGCATTATAAGTAATGGCATTTTTGGAAGCAATTGTGCATTTACAGCCTGCATTTGATTGATTCCCCCCTCCCCAAATTTTTTTCACTAAATGGGAGAAAGCTTGGCCATATAGGCTGACAACCACTAATAATCCAACTGAGGTTCCATAGCATTGATGCTTTTAACAATAATTCTTATAATAGTTTGCTGTGGTTGTTCTCGTTGATGTAAATTTAAGTTCAAAATAAGAGAGGAGCATTCTTCTGGCCATTACAGGCAACCTATAGCAGACAAAAGATATTTCTTCACCAAAAAAGATGGTGGAGAAGAAGCAAATAGAGAAAGCATTGACATTGAATAATTTTACATAGCTTTCAGGAAAACATCATATTAGTTTTCTTTTTAGCCCAATAGCAGTTCAATTAATTCTCTTTTCAGCCAAAACTAATTAAAATGCATAAATATGCCATTAAGCTGAACAAGTCTACACAAATTATTATACTCCAGGTCATTTAAAGAACAAAGCTACTTTCTGACTGATCATTAAAGCAGCATACTTGTCTTCCTACCAAGGTAATGAAATCACATTTGAAGGACAGTCTTCTTTTTCTCCTGTTTCCTACCAGAATGCAGTTGTTTTCCAAAGGTTAAGGCCCACTTTGTGTAAAAAGAAGTTTTACACAACTGTGAAGGAAAAGAATGCTTATGAGCATTTGAAAAATCACCCCTAATTGAGTTTCTACCTCCCTTCCATTAAGGCAGCAAATGGTAAAAATGTACTGAACATTAAATCTCTATTTCATTTGGGTAAGATATGGACACAATGATTAGTTGTATTACCTTGCTGGTAAAAATTGGCTCAATTCATTCTGAATAGGCCAAGTGTCTTATGAAGTGGCTGTTGAAAGTATCTCTTAAAAGTGTCTCAGATGGGTCAGTCTCAAGTCCTATAGACTTATAACATGTACCTTTCTTAAAGTACATGCAATTGGCATGAAAAAGAACCAAATTGAAACGATCCCATCCAAAGCTTTCTCAGATATATTCCATGTGAAGAGCAAAGTCAGCTAATTCTGAAGCTGATTTCCTTTTACTATGGATGAAAGTCCTAACAATATACATGTCTCTTCTTCTTTTCCAGGTTTGGGTCAGGAAGACTTTAAATGTCTTTAGTGTAACATTTAGGGCATAAAATTCTAAAAGGAAAGAGAGACATTCCATTCACCTGCCCTACTTTAGTTTTGTCCAGCAGCTTGCAGTGCTCAATCACAGTAGTGCGAAATTCATGTGGAGCTCATGGGAAGCCTCCACCCTAGATTTCTGAACTCCTTAATTCCTTTTCTCTGAAATTTTAGCCAGAGCAATAGAATATCTTGAGTTCTTCAGCATTCAGCAGAAGGGTAGAATTAATAACTCCTACTAAAGTAACTGAAGACCTTAATATATTCTAATATATTCTAAAATTTGCTACGCTTTTTCCTTCTCATTTATATAAATGCTACTTGAGAGCGATGTTAAAAGTATCATACAAAGACCTGAAAAGTTTTTAAAAGATATAGTGACCTGGGGAAAGACAGCATTAATGGTTAGATCGGAACCATTATAATATTCACACGAGTTGTGAAATATATAAAAGTGCTAAAAAGTAAAAAAAAATTTTTTTACAGATTTTGAATTGATCTGTTGGTAGGCTGATATCAGAGATGAAGCCAAAGCAAGAGCATTAATTTATTTTATTTATTCATTTAGGGAATTTATATTGCCCCTATTTGCACATGGCAGCTTATAGAATGTTTTTAGAAAGTCTGTAGAGATTCTCAGTTACCCAAGTCATGGTTCCCAAAGGTGCTTTTTCAGGAGGAAACTGGACTTCCTTGTTTTTTTTCCTTAAAGATATTTCGCAGTTCTGACAGGATATGGAAGGATTTATATTCCTTGCAGACAACTGGTAATCTGCATCCTTCATTGAAGCACTTGGAGGTTTATCTATGTCCTCAGCCCCCCCACCCCCATCCGGAGAAGTGCTATTGGTTCCTGTAGCCTGCAATTTTTCCTCTGGAAATCCATTCTTACTCCCACACCATTCAAAGAGTGTGCATCCCAAATTATATAGCTAACCGCCTGTACAGATTCTCAGTCATTCAGGTCCTGGTTGTGCCAAAGGTGCTTTTTCAGAAGACAACTGAAAAAAAAAAGATATTGTGGATAGGGTTGTAAATGAAAATTCAAAATTTATTTTTCTTTCAGTAGCATTCATATCATATTTTCAGAATTCAAACCATTTCACCTAGATCTAGTGATTTTTTAAAATCATAAACACTGAGGAAGTTGCTTAAGAACTCATATCCAAAAGAACTTCTAAGTGCCATGTTCATGGCAGTTCCAAGTGATGCTCTTAATATTTGGCTTGGCTTTTATTAGCCTATATAATTTCTAGTTAAGTAGCAGCATTTAGCTGACTTTGAGGGGGTGGGGGGGCTTAGAAGCTAAACAAAACTAACTCTAACTAGTATAGGGATATGAGATCATCATGGAATGTAACTGACGTGAATCTCCCACTCCCTCCTCCCAAAATCCTGGAATTAAGCAAAGGTAAATCATTTTTTGTTTACCAAGAAAACTACACAGCTTTGTCAGCCAAAAACTGAGATTGACTCAGAACTCCCTCCCTCCCTCCCTCCCTCCATATATGTGTGTGTGTGTGTGTGTGTGTGTACATACGTACGTACATACATATATACACACACACACACACATGCACACACACACACACTTTCACCAGCTACTTTGATAACCTACCTAAATTTCAATAGCTAATAATGCTAAACATTTGAAAAATGTAAAAAGTTTCAAGTGATCTTATTGAGATGGGTTTCTGAACAAATGAAAATCAAATCAACCTTTGAATAGTTTTTGACAAAAAGAAATGAAAGATCAGAAGGTCACAAAGTTTAACTTTTCACTGAGTTGAATGAAGAGTTATGAGTTACACAGATCCCTTGGTACTCTTTCATTCAGATAACAATTCAAAATAGACAGGTCAGTGGCATTATAAAAATTACTGAGCCATGGTGGCACAGTCATTAAAAAGCAGTATTTCAGGCAAACTCTACCCACAGCCTGGAGTTCAATCTCGATGGAGTCAAGGTAGACGCAGCCTTCCATCTTTCCAAGGACATTAAAAGGAGGGCTCAGATTATTGGAGGCAATATGCAAATAATGCTTCTACATTGTAAACTGCATAAAGCAGTATCATTATTGTCTTCTCATTTGTTCCATGTAACTATAATAATTGTGGTAACAATGAGGGTGCGCTGATTTATTATATCCTCAGAGCAGTATTAGTTTTGTGGTAGTCTAATTTTATTTTTGAGTTTTGATATCATTTTTTACAGTATATCTATTACTCTTCTGTCACTTTACTTCATTTCATTATTTATTTTATTATATGGTATTTATGCTGTGCTCTATTGTTATGACCTGGTAATCAAAACATTAATCTATTTAGGTTATGAATTACTTCTATGGAACACAAAATTTATAGAAGAATTTTTCATAAAAATACATCTTTAAATGGCTGAAGCTCAGAAACACAGATCTAGACCAGTTGTTTCCCAACCTTGTATTAAATGATAAGAGATGACAGTTTCAATAGCTGTAATCTGATCAAAACTGAGAATCTCTGCATTTGATATTCAGAACTGCATTGGACTGTTAAATGTATGCTTGGGAGTTCACCCATCTTAAAACTACTAAGGCTGAGAAACATAGCTTTAGATATTGCATTGCACAAAAGAGAAGAGAAAGAAAGGGGTGGAGAGAAGGCAAAAATTAAAATTAAAATTTCAGGTCAATCTTGTTTGTTTAAAATTATAAACATCAATGAATACTTACCTATAAAGTAAATGAATGCTATGGGAAAATTGAGAATTGATCTGACATGGAATTGGATCATTATACTCTTGTAGGAAGTTAGCATTCACTGCTCTCCTAGAAGAATGAAATCTCCTAGGAAATATTGAAAAGGCAGAATATTATATTTCCCTGGCTAAGAAATGGAGAAACATGTTTTTAGGCAGGAAACAGACTCACTCTTAATAGCCCCACTTTCCTTAATGGGCCATTAAAAAACCTGGCCCAGCCTATTTTACATAACAAAGATCTCCCCCTTTCAGCTTCAGGATAATGGGATTAAGGCATGATAGTATTAGTCCTTTACCCAACTCACCACATGGCATATGGGAACTCAGCGAAACACAGCCTAGAGAGTTGCCCTTGCTTGGCCCCATGGGAGTCTGATAACCAATAAGAATATATTTCTTATACAGAAACAGGAAACAGGGTGGTGGGGCCTACAGAGCATATAAAGCAAGGAACTTTCAGCATCTTGCTTTTTTCTTCTTCACTCAACATCTTGAAGCATATGATCACCTTTTCTGTTCGGGTCTGAAGCCATGTGATCCTGTCCACCATTAAACCATCTTTCCAAGCAGCCTCCATGTCTCCACTTGGAGCTGAACCCAGAAAGACACTTCTTCCAACACTCTAAAGTAATTATTCATGGAATTAACTGTTTTCAAAAAGGATTGTTTTAAAAGAAATTACATAATATCAAACAAAAATGACATGCAGCGCTATCCTGTGCATGTTTATTTAGAGCAGAGTCTAATGACGCTCTGTAAGACTTAGATGTTTGCCTGGAATTTGGATATTTTCATTTTAGGAAGAAATAAATACATACAAATAATGGAATGCTTTACCTAATGCCACCAGAGGGCGTATGAACTTTCTCTTTAAAATATAGACCATATTGACTGATGACATAGATTAAATAGTGCCATTTTTAAGAAATTGATTTTTTTTTTGCTTCTTGTATATTTAGAATTATCTCCAACAATCTGGCAACAAATGGCAGTTGCATGTGTTCATGTTTCACCACAAATAATTGGTATACTAACATACTGTGTCAGAAACAAAGGAATAAGATATGTTTGTGCATAAATAGCTACTGATTCAAATAAGTCACATATGCCCTGTATTAATATCAGTACAAATGTCATGTCAGTAGTTACTTAAATTAACTTAGAATATGCCTACAACATTGGTTGAAGAAAGTACTTTTTGAAAATCCAGTGCATTCTACAAACAATGATATCTTTTAGCAGTGGGAAGTTGATAGATATAATAAAGGTAAAGGTTCCCCTCACACATATGTGCTAGTTGTTCCTGACTCTAGGGGGCAGTGTTCATTTTTGTTTCAAAGCCAAAGACATCTCCGTGGTCATGTGGCCGGCATGACTAAATGCCAAAGGTGCACAGAACACTGTTACATTCCAACCGAAGGTGTTCCTATTTTTCTACTTGTATTTTTACATGCTTTAGAACTGCTAGGTTGGCAGAAGCTGGGACAAGTAACGGGAGCTCACTCCATTATGCAGCGTTAGGGATTTGAACCACTGAACTGCCAACCTTCTGATCAACAAGCTCAGTGTTTTAGCCACTGAGCCACCGTGTCCCTGGCAATAGATATAATAGTGCAGGTAAATATGGGGAAAGATGTTTTATTGGGATTTGACATGGTCACTTTATCTTCTACACTGAAAACAAAGAGAGGACATGTTAATGCTTATGTTTCACTCCTAATATGCCCACATTTCCTTCAAGACAATTCACAAAAGGCATCAAAAAAGTGACAGTCATGCCCTTTCAATAGAAGCAGTTTAATCACGCAACTGTACAAGTCATCTTGACCTCTGTGGATTCCCTTTTGTTAATATTTCTATGTTCAATATTGGTTATGTAAATGTCCCCAATCATATCAGTGTAGGTTCCGAATCCCATCGCAACCAGTATGCTGCGATGGGCCGGGCATCCACCTTGGGCACGTGCGCTGCACATACATGGACACCCACCGCCCTGTGACACTCCAGCTGCTCAGCGGAGGTCGCGCAGGTACTGTACGCTGAGTGTGCATGCACAAATGACCCGGTTGGCTTAAATATACATAAGGAATTTAGGGGGCGGGGGGGGGGCTTCAAAACACCTTTGCTCCCAGCTGCCACCGGTACGCCCGTACCAGGGCATACCACCCGGAACCCATTACTTACTCACATGGTATATTTGATTTCTGTGTTGAGGATAGAGCAGAAAGAAGCTCAGCTGCAGCCTTTTCCAGATCTTTCTGGTGAATATATAAAAGAGTCCAAGACAACCAGTTGCCTAGGAAAATTGGGGCAAAATTTATCTATGTCACATCCTCATTTTCTCTGCGATACATTTCACAGAGATGCCCACATCGATCTTACATATCTGTAGAATGCAAATTGCCAAATATTACTGCTGTAAATTGCTCTCTGGATTGGGTGGTACACTCTAGTGAAATAGTTAGAGATGCACCCAAGTGTGATGAATTACTTTTTGAGATTTATTAACATTGGTTTGCAGCACTGAAATTTTAGCCTTAGAATGCCATGCAAACTTGGATCCAGTTCAAAACAAAACACTCCTTTTCAAGTGTTTAAAACAAAAGATAAATTCTCTTCCATTGGAAACTTGACTCACAGTAATTTTCTTGACAAATACCACAATGATTTGCTATTATCTTTTTCCTTTTTAAAAAAAACTTTCCAGAGTAAGCCTTAGCTCTGACTATTTTTTTGGAAGTGCAGACAAGGTCAGCAAAATGCTAGTATTCTGACAGATATGTTAAAATTTAAAGCAGTAAAATTATAAACAGAGCTTATTTTTTTGATATATTATTTTGAAATGCTGTTCTATTCTGTCAATATTTTAACCACTGACAAATTGGGGTATCCTGGCTGCGCACACAATATATGAACTGACTGGTATATGACCGTAATAGTTTGGTTTGATTTGATTTCAGAAGTTCATTGTTCCAGTTTAATTGCACCTTCTGTTCATTGCCTCATTAGATGGTAGGAAATGTAACAAGCAATCATAGCACTTCTGTAAAAATGGGAGGATAGGTTAGACACCAAGATTGTCAGGTATTTTTACTTCCTTTATCTATACCTATCATCACATTCTTCATCTGCCATAACACAAATCAAATAATAGCAGGGAGGGATCACCAGTAGAGCTGAGGTACTGATTACAGTTCTTCTGGTGAACACACTTATTTTGTATTTCTGTCTTCTTACTTTCTTTTTCTAAATAATACTCAATCTTTAACCTTTTCTATAATGACTGTAGCATTTCATTGTTAGGCTTTTTCAATATTTTTTTCCCCTAGCCAGTGGTGAGTTTCCATTTTTTTACAACTGGTTTACTTGGGCAAGCATGCACGCTTGCGCGCAACACTTCTGCACAGAAGCATTTGTGTGGGTGGGCGGAGCCTCCTGCCACCGCCACTACCGGTTCACCCAATCCGGGCCAAACCGCCAGAAACATCTGTTCCTAGCTATGCCGCACTAGTCTTTCAGACCTTGGCAACAATATGAGTTTTCTGAATGGGTCATGCAATGCATTTGCCAGTTTGTGACACAAGGAGTAGCAGAAAACCAGTGAAAGAAACTGAATGGGAACTGATCTGCAGTTCTTTTCCTGTATCAGCCTGGGACATCAAATAGATGATGCTTGGATCAATCTCCCTCCTGCTCACCGGTTAATCTCTTAATTGCAAAGCACAAAAAAAAAGAAAGCATGATTCACACACATTTTTTTCAATGGAAGTTTAATGCCAAGAATTAGGACTTAGAGTGCAGAATTTTGAGAACTAGATAGCCTCCCCCACCACACGTCATCTTGTATTTGAGTTTATTGATTAAACAGTGACTTACTGAAGTTTTTTTCTTTGTTCCTAGACTGTTTGCCTGATTAACTAAATGTCTGTTTATTAGATAAATATTAGATAGACCAAAAATGAGATCACGTATCTGCTGATGGTTTTGAGACATTGTTCTTTCTTTCTCAGCTTCAGTCAGATGTAGTAAAATTTTACAAATTTTGTTCACCATGAAGCTTCAGATAGATGATAGAATAAAGGGAACTGTACGTTGCAAATAGAAGAGAGAAAATTATTCTTCATGAGTAACAATTCTGTCCTGGTAAAAGTAAAGAGAACATAGTTATGGAATGACATAATAGGGAAAAAGGTCAAAACTTTATTACGGTAAACTTAAACTTGCATTTAAGGTGATTTAGGTACAGCCTCTCAATTAAATAGCAACAAAAATGTCCACTTATAAACAGTGATCAAGTATATTTAGACAACACATGTAACTAAGTCAATTGAAATCCTAGCAGGCCTACATGCACCGTAAGCAAAGCTTATTTCAATCTCTTGTTGTTTCTGTTGTTACTCAGAGATGCAGTGTGTTTGATTAATTTATGGTTCAATTTATTCTGAGAAAACAGAAAATGGGTTAATTATGTAGCTTGAGCAGGTTATACATTTTTATGGCTCTCTCAATATTAAGGATATATTAGGTTTTTATTTTAAAAGTCTTGCATCACTTTAAAGACTAACATATTTATTAGGGTATAAGCTTTCTTGTCTTATAAGCCACTTCATCAGTAGCATCTATTATCCTCATTTGACAGATTTATAGATACTGAGAAAATGTTAGCTAATGCTGGTTGCTTTATGGCCAGTGTGGCATCTCTGCTTTGTGGAAGATAAAGTATATTGTTTACAATAGGCAGTGTTAGCCATTTTTAGGAAACCTCCAAATCAGAGAAACGTGTAGAAACTTTCCTAAGGGAAAACTGTAATGCTTGGAGACCAGACATGGCTGTCATTTTATTCACTGCATTTTTTTGGTGCTCGGTAGAAGGAAACATAAACAAAGGATTGTGAAGAATGATGACATTCCACTATATAAACTAAGATGACCTTTTTATTCCTGGAAATAAATATAAACTGGATTTAGAAATGTCAGTAAATAATTCAGTCCAAATTGTTAACCAAAGGAAAACAATTTTCTAATACAACTCAACTACTTTGCAGAGAAAAACAAAATAGAAGAGAGAATATTATTGTGCATTGATCATCCTATTTTGGGATGAAGTAGTTTGGGGACCAAAATGCCTAGAAAACACCTGACTCACTACAGAATCCATAAAATCATAGAATTGTGGAATGGAAATAATCATAAGAGTCACCTAGTCCAACCCTTCGCCATATGCAGGAAAACCAGCTAAAACATCCTTGAGAAATAGTCCATTTTTTTTCCTTAAAACCTCTAGTGATTGAGAGCCACAACCTTGGCTAGTGGACAAGTTTTCACATTGAACAGATCTTCAGTAAAATTTATTCAATTTAGATATCAACCAACTCTGGGTGATTCATAATAAAACAAATTTATTGCTTTCATATTTCCGGAGATAGTTTATGTAGTAATGGAAAATATTTTTTGACCATCTTCCCTCTAACACTCTTTAAGTCACCAGTCATGATAGCAATAGCAGTTAGACTTATATACCACTTCATGGGGCTTTCAGCCCTCTCTAAGCAGTTTACAGAGTGAGCATATTGCCCCCAACAATCTGGGTCCTCATTTTACCCACCTAGGAAGGATGGAAGGCTGAGTCAACCTTAAGCCGGTGAGATTTGAACCGCCGAACTGCAGCTAACAGTCAGCTGAAGTGGCTGCAGTACTGCACTCTAACCACTGCTCCACCTCGGCTCATATTATCTCTTCCTCCACCTTCAGACTGAACGCCCCCAGTTTCTTACCTCTTTCCTTAGAAAGCATATCCCCATGTTCCAGGATCATCTTTGCCACTCTGTTCTGAATCTGTTTTAATCTGTCAATATCCTTTTGGAACTGGGATTGCTAGAACTCCAAGGGTAGTCTTGCCTGTAGCAAATAGAGAAGAATAATCAATGTGCCATTGACACAATGCTTCTGCAGTGACATTTCTAGCACCTGTCTCAAGTTCAGCTTTATTGACAATGATCATATTCAAGTACTTCTCTAATTTGAGAATAATTTCTTTTCTATACAGGCAGGAGCTAAAAAAAAGTGTCTCCATCAGCTAAGTCCATTTTGAAGTTATTGATTTAATGATGAGAAAGGGAAGGGTGGGAAACAATGTTGCTTCTCCGATTTCAGTTTCATTGCTTGGTGTAATACTAACTTTCTTTCTCAAGTAATGCTACAACATTTTATTTGCTGTGCCTTTCTCGCTTTTGTTGCGTCCATTAAAATTCCTTTATGTATTTTTTTTTAAAAAAAATTAAATTACTGCTGAAGTTTAACATTAGGAAGAGATGTGCAATGAATATTATAATAAAGTATTGAATAAACAAACCATATCATAATTAAGCATCTTTTTATTTTTATCCCGAATTTTCTCCAAGAACTGTGGAATAGTTTATAAAATCTTCATCCTTGCTGATCAATTATCCTTGCAACAATCCTGCATAGTTTGGGACTCCTAAAGGGAATGACTAACTCTAATCACCCAGAGTCACTGGGAGTCAGATGGCATTTAATAAAACAAAAGGTAAAGATAAAGGTTTCCCTGTCAATCATGTCCAACTCTAGAGCATGGTGCTTATATCCGTTTCTTGGCTGAGGAAACCAATATTACCCCAAAACAATTTCCATGGTCATAAGGCAGCATAGCTCTATGCTGAGGTACACAGAAAACTGTTTTCTTCCCACCCAAGTGATACCTAGGTATTGATGTATTTGCATTTGCATGCTTTCAAACTGCAGGACCTGGGGCAAGGAACGGGACAAGGCAGTGGTGGGTTTCAAAAAATTTTCGAACCTACTCTGTGGGTGTGGCCTCCTTTGTGGGAGTGGCTTGCCGGCCATGTGACCTGGTGGGAGTGGCCTGCCGGCCATGTGTTCTCTCTCTCTCTCTTTCTCTCTCTCTCTCTTTCCTTCCTTTTGTCTCTGTCCCTTTTTCCTTTTTTTCTTTCATCTCTCTCTCACTTTTTCTTTCTTTCTTTCTCTTTCTCTTTCTCTCTCTGTGTGAGTCTGTGTGTCTGTGTGTCTGTCTGTCTGTCAGTGGTGGGTTTCAAAAATTTTTGGAACCTCTTCTGTAGGTGTGGCCTGCTTTCTGGGTCCACTGGTGGAACCTCTTCTAACTGGTTCAGTAGATTTGACGAACCGGTTCTATGAAACTGGTACGAATTGGTAGGAACTCACCTCTGAGACAAGGAACAGGAGTTCATCTGGTGCATAGAGGTCGGGTCTCAAACTTGGCCTGTCTGCTCTCTAGCTGACAAAGCTCATCATCTTTCATCGCTGAGTCATTATTGTAAAAACATTCAGTGAAGAATAGAATAGGGATTTAACAGTTTTCATCTAGGGAGTCTCTACCATGAATAATTATTGCCATCCCTTTAGTCAGACACTGAAAGAAGTGTGCAGCCCTCCCAAACTCCATTTTCACTGGCAGAGGTAGCACAGGGCAGTTCTTTGCTGTTTTTAGGATGGCCCCATGGGCTAGATCTAAGCACCCCATAGGGTGGTTCCATCCCCTGGGCCTTCAGTTTGACACCCCTGAGCTAGAGGATAGGCGGGAGGTTCTTGCCTACGTCACTCTCAAACTGGTGTGTCTTATAATTGATTTCAGTGGGAAACAATTATGAGAAAAGAAAATCTGATGAACTGAAAGGCGGGATCACTTTTTTTCTGTAACTCCTGGTTTGGAAATGTAAGGCTTTCCACTCCTCACATGCTCCCTTTGCATTTATAGTCTTTTCTGTATTTGTCATTTGTGTGAACCCAGCTAGCCCTGCCTATGATTAGCACTATCAAAATTCATAGTAAAAACCAACTTTTTAATCACGGGTGCTGATCTATATATGTATCACAGAAACATATACTTTTTAATATACTCAAAATATTTGTACAAATACATGTACATATGTACATGTACATATTCTTTCTTTGGAAAAAAAAGACAGACTGAAGACACACTAAAAAAAGGATGTCAAAGGTTATCTGATAAAAAGGGATGCATTTTTTGTTGTTAAAATCAATTCCATAGAAATCTTTCAAAGAGAATTTTAGAGATGTAGGATATTTGTGCTTTAAAGTTTTCTCTGTATTTGATGTTTTATTAAGCATTTATGAATTTTCTATTTGCAAAGCTATGTGGTGTGGTAACTATGGATGCTTTTTATAAATCCAGAAATGGATTTGCTGGTAAGATTTTTACAACTGTCAGTTATGTATATTATGTATATTGATGCATCATTGATATATAAAAACTCCTTGAATTTTTCAATTCATAAATTTTAGTGGGCTATTTGTCATCAGATAAAGTTTATTTGACAATTTGTCTAAAAGTTAATAGCCATAATGAGACATTCACTTTGTTAGCAATAAATACTTAAATGGATATTTTCCCCATTATAATTTCCTACAATGAATTTCAATTTCAATTAAATGCCTTAATTAATTCCCTAATCAATCATTGGTGCTTTTCTCTGATTAAAAATAATCAGGGTTTTCTTAGTAACAATCTTCAGAGGTAGTTTATCAGACTAAAGAAATTTGAAGGACCCACCACATGTATGTACAGAGACAGCTCACGGATTAGATGCAATTAAGTGCCTGGATTAGGAATATCTGCACCAACACTATGCAAAGGTTGTATGGGTTGCTTTGATTCTATGAAGCTTTGATCAAATTACCCTTACAAGGTATTTTGCAAATACAATATGAGTTCCGGTTGACAATAACAAATCAAATCAGGTGGCTTTGAAGCAGTAGTGAAATTCATTTTTTTTTTACTACCAATTCTGTGGGCATAGCTTGGTGGGCATTGTGTGGCTTGATGAGCATGGCAGGGGAAGGATACTGCAAAATATTCATTCCCACCCCACTCTGGGGCCAGCCAGAGGTGACATTTGCCGGTTCTCTGAACTACTCAAAATTTCTGCTACCGGTTCTCCAAAACCTGTCAGAACCTGCTGGATTTCAACCCTATTTTGAAGCATTATGTACCATTTTGAAGAGCTTCATAGATTCATTTTTATATTGCTTCTGGAATTATTACGAAGTATAAGTACAACTTTGCTATCAACTACAGATAAAACTAAGAGCTTAATGATATGCTTTTTCATATTTTTAAACTCTGCCTGTCATAGCTTTTTGGGGATGCAAGATAATATTATCTTGGGGTTTCATTCACTTACCGTACTTATGTCTCAATTCCTTTCATGTAGCCAGCCTCAAGCCCTTTCTTGTAGCTGGTCAATTGAGGTGGCAGCCATCTGGGTAGGGCAAGGAGGCGGTCCACCTGGTCCTCCTCCACGTCATCTAGGGGAATCAGCTCATCAATGAGGCAGGTTCTCTGGGGAGGAGCGAGCAGTTGCTGGCAGCAGTGCATCTCAGCCATAGATTGTTCAGAAAGCCCAGCGGCTCTAGCTTCCTCCACCGCCTGCTGTAGGGTGATGTCAAAAATTTCTTGGTGAACAATATCCACTTCAGGCGGAGATCGCGAACCCTGCAGATGAACTGCTTGACCAAGGAATCATCAAGGTCAATGAATTCACATTGAACAGCTGAAATTTGGAGAGACTGTAAAAATTGGCTTACAGTCTCAGTGTCTTTTTATACGCATTGCCTGAAAGTGTACTGGCGGGCTATTCTAGAAGGCGTTGGGGTGTAGTGGTTCCTTAGCTTCCCGATAAGAGTGTCCCAGTTGAGTTTGTACATGGCCAAAGGAGAAGCAAGAGCCCCGGATGTGTTAAACATCTTGGGACCGCATGCGCTTAAGAAAAAATTGCATTTGCGGTCCGAGGGTAATTGGTGGTTGTTATTTGTGATGAGGAAACACTCAACGCACTCTAAGAAACCAGTCCATGAGTCACCAGTGGTCCCGAAGGGTGCAAAAGGCAGTAGCAAAGCCATAGCTGTCACGAAGTTGAGGTAAAAAAAAATTCCGCTTGGTAGAAAGGAAAGGAAATTAATTGAGTTTCCTTTTTCTCATAACTGTTCAGGCTGGAACCGTCAGCATCCCATCCTCATTGCCGATTGTTAAGTTCGCTATTAATTGAAGAGATATGAGGCAGCTGAGGTAAGATAATAGCTATTTGTTTAGTAGAACGGCAATAACAACTATGTACAGAGATTCAGCACCTCGCCCTGCTGGACAGCTATTTATACTAGAGCTGTCAAGCAGGGCGACCAATAGGAATGCTTAGACAGCCCGCGGTCAGCCAACTGCGCCTTAGCCAATCAGGTGCAGCTGAGCTGTTGCTGGCTGTAAGTCGTAAGTCATGAACTTGCAGCCAGTCGTAAGTTGGGGATTTTAGGACCCGTTGCAAGTCGAGAACTCAGCAACAGGGGATATTTACCGGTTCTCTGAACTACTCAAATTTCTGCTACCAGTTCTCCAGAACTGGTCAGAACCTGCTGAATATGAAATTCTGCCTGATGAAGCAGGTTTCACTCTCATTCAATAGTGAGTGAATGAGAGGCAGGCTAACACAAATACAGTTGCTAACCTAAATATTCATCTTTTTTATAATTATCAATCATTAAAACCACTATGAATACCACTTTCTCAATGACATCATTGTTTGATATAGTTTTTAAAGAGCTCTCGTTGTATTGTCACCAAAACACAACCATGTCCTTCCTTTGATGAGAGGGTCATTTACAAGAGGGCTCATATGTGACCAGAGAGTTTACCAATAATGTTAACTCTTTGGCATCCTGCAAAAAAAATCAATAAAATCCTTCAATATTCAGTATGAAGAGTCAACAAAATTACTACATGAAAACTCAATGAATATTCTTCCAAGTCACATCCAGACGCAGCTAAGCAATATTCCCTGAGCAAATGACATTCCATCAAATCCATTGATGGCAAAGATTTTCATCAACTATGCCAATCATGTTGGCATTTCAGAAAAGCGAGGTCTAAATCATAGGAAAGCACCCCATCCCATAATGGAAGTAAATAACTATTCTTTGATATCCTGCCAATTCTGGCAAAATCACAGAAAAGCAAGTTAGAAGAGTACGAAATTGGGGGTTGTTTGTAGGTTTGTTTTCAAAGTAGGATGCTTTCTGCAATGGTTTAATTCCTAGACTTTTTGCTAAAAAATGTGGAGGTTGTCCTTTCCTCATTCTTGGAAGAGAATAATTCAAATATTTCCCCTGGTGATTTCCTTCATTTCCACTTGAAATTTGACTGGTTTATGTCCAAAAATGCTGTGCCAATCCTGTTGTTATACCCCATTTGGCTATGAAATAAGAGGAGCTACAATTATTAAGATGCTTCCTTGTTATAGCATTTTCTTTTCATATCCATTTGGATTAATAGACAAAATACTGCCTCTGGGCAGTACAAAATATTAACTTTAATTTATTGATCCTACAAAACCCAGTGTTACTTTGGGCAAAATAATTTTTAGTGAAATAACAACACCTGCTGATTTACCTGTGTGTATGATTTCAAGCCTGGAAAAAAAAAACTGATGAAAAGATCTTTTGAAGTTGGGTCATATAGATGCAAAACAGGTAAATGCATCATCAGTTGAAACTGTCTCCTGGTGTGCTTAGAAACTGTCATTTGTATTATTTAGCAAATTATTCAAAGAACAATTAGTAGGTTATGCCTCAATAATCCTCCAACTTCATTAATCACAGACTAATACAAAGATCTAAACCTACCAACCAAAGATATTTAATTAAAGGTAAAGCAATTGTAACCATCTTAACAGCATTGTGCCTTATTAAACATATTCAAGATCTGAAAATAAAGTGGGATGATAGCCTAATAAACACTGGAATACAGTGGACATTGCAGTAAATAATATCTGAAAAGAAAAGCAAGTGGTCATTTCAGTGGAAGGAATCATTATGAAAGTAAGCTAAGATACATAGTTGTATCTTTCTTATTATTGACCTTATGACATAAATAATGTTTGGCATGACAGTCTAATAAGAAAGATAGACTCCATCCAAAGCACTGATTTGTCTAGCCAGAAGATGTAGGTCATGCCTATCCTTTCCCATCTAATGCTTCAAAAGCAAGATGTTGCCCCTTGCTAGGCATCATTAATTATTTTTTATTAAGTTTATTAATAAACTAATTTGGTTTGTCACTACCTGACTCCAGAACAACTTTGTGCATCTCACAATACAACAGGCAGAATAAAAGCAAGAAAAATCAAGGCAAACACCCAGAAAAACAGAACTAGAAAAGAAGGAAAATAACAAGATAGCAAATTCAGCAGAAATCATATTTCATCAGCATTCAGGGAGAACTTTGGTGTCCCCAAAGTTGAAAAAAAAACAACAAAATAATTGCCAAGCAAATTGATTGTTTGCTAGCATTATTATAAAAGAAATAAATACTTTTCCAATTATACCTGTAAATTCATAGCAGTCCACTGAGTCCACAAACATTTGATATTTATTATTTCCTGTTATCCCACCTTTTATTAAGGATATTTGAATATGTAACTTAATATTACTGAACATCATCCAGTTCTCATCTTCTGGGATTGCTGTTTAACTTTTTTTTCCACTAGTCATGAAATAGCATACAGTATGCAGAATGTACTGCATCTCTTTTTTATAGTTGCCAAATTGCTCAAACTTTATTTAGCCCTTGTTCAATTATTTAGTATCCTGCCTTTATATTTTTTTATATATTTGTCTGAGGAAGTAGTGCTTAGCGCTGTACTATGATACTAAGTTGATTTGGAGATTGTGACAGTTTGACAAATCTACAGAAACACTCTCTTTTAGCAAACTGATCTTTGGTTTTTGCAGGACAGACATTCCTAACATGTAACACCTTCAGATAGAATTCCATAAGAATCGGTGTTATTTGTTAAATCTGTTCTATTTCAGAACTGCTATACATCTTTAGATTAGACTTGGCCTTCTGCATGACACATGTGGCTGAGTGAAATTCCCCAAAGCTTTTAAAAGGAAAGTGCACCTCATTTGATATGATTTCTGGCTCTTGCCTGAGGATATACTTTATCTAATATTTCCCAGAGACACCTCCCATGGTCTAGTCTGGCACAAAAGTTACTGATGAACATACTGATAGTGTGGTCTTGATCTCACATATCTCTGAGAATTTGGCAAAACCCAGTAAAGTGAAAAATGCTGAAAATTAACTTATCTAAAATACTTATGGAACGCTGTTTTTCAGATAAAACTATACTGTAGCTCATATAGCCTTATATCTAACTGAACCCATACGGCAGTAGTCCAGGGGTGAAATTCAGCAGGTTTTGACAGGTTCTGGAGAACCGGTAGTGGACATTTTGAGTAGTTCAGAAAACCGACAAATACCACCACTGGCTGGCCCCAGGATGGGTGGGAATGGAGATTTTGCAGTATCCTTCCCCTGGAGTTGGGTAGGAATGGAGATTTTGCAGTATTCTTCCCTTGGAGTGGGGTGGGAATGGAGATTTTGAGTATCCTTCTCCTGCCACTCCCATCAAACCATGGCCATAGAACCAGTAGTAAACAAAAATGATTTTTACCTCTGCAGTAGTCCTAGGTTGTTTTTACCCCACTTTTACAACTTCTCTACATACTTACCAGATCTTTCTTTATATGAAAGGGAAGAAGAAAAAGAGGACCTCCATGTTGAATGGAATCCATATTGATTCACAATATTTGATTCAGTATGAATACATGATTTATACAACATGTAATCTCTGGCAAAATATATAATTTCTGTTGGGTTACTCTGTTGTTTTTCTGTGTGAATGATTTTTTACACAAACAACATGATTAAATTTGGAACCTGTCTTCAGTTTCATTCAACATTTGTGTAACTATATTTTTTTCTAGACCATTACAAGTTACCCAGGCCTTGCCTATCATCAGTATATTATGAATGCAGAAAGCTTGGGAGGGGATTGATGGGTTAAATTAAAAAACAAACTAAAATAACATTGAAAAATCCAAGAAGGCAGCAAGAATCAATAGAAAAATAGAAATGCAGTGGCACAAAACAGATGTGATTTATTATATAAATGTCATATAAAATACCAAATGTCAAATAAAAATCCTAATACATGAGAGTTATGTATTCTGAAGATACTATGTCATGATCTTTACAAAATATTTTTAAAATGATCAAAAAGCATACAAAGAAGGATCAAATCATTTGCAGGACCTACCCAGCCCCATGTAATTAAACAAAAATATTCATACTATGGGGAAATACATGTTTCAGCTCTCCTATATTATTTTGATATACAAGTAGAACCAGTCTCTATTTTGTTTTTAAAAACTGCAACAGTCAAATATTATTGGGGTTACTTTTTGTTTTTGTTGTTGGCTATCCTTTTTGGTTTTTTGCTAAAATAGTTCATAAAATATAATTTTGTAGAAATATAATTTTTACCACCTCCTCCTGGCTTAGTAAAAGATTTTTAAAAAAAATATTGGAAAGAATCATATAGATAGTCCTCAAGTTATGACTACAATTGAGCCCAAAATTTTCATTGCTAAGCAAAACAGTTCTTAAGTGAATGGTCCCTCATTTTATGGTTTTTCTTGCAACAGTTATTAAATGAATTAGTGCAGTTGTTAAGTTAGTATTACAGTCATTAAGACAATCTGGCTTCCCTGTTGAATATGATTGTCAGAAGTTTACAAAAGGTGACTATGTGACCCAAGGACATTACAACTGTCATAAATATATGCTAGTTGCCAACTGTCCAAATTTTGATCACTTGATTATGTGGATGCAATGGTCGTAAGTGTGAAAAACAATCATTAGTCACTTTTTTTCATCACTAAATGGATGGTTGAAGTCAAGGACTACAACAGACTATTCAATTATTCTCAGGATTTGTTTCTATGAATTCTGTTTGAAGTTTAGACTTTTTATTAAAAATCTAGTATTTACTAAGTTTTAAGGCTAACGAAGTTATTATTTCATGAAAATTGTAGCATCACAAGATTATTCTTCTACTTTGCTTCAACAATGGAGTAGTTGCTGATGATACCAAAACTTGTTTGTGCTTGAATTATGTGTGTGTTGAATTTTCCTATGCAATTTGTGTGCTGCAATATTGCAAAGAATGCACTACAGATTCAGAATCAATAATCATATGGACATTAGGTCATAATCCAATGACCAAGCTGGATTCAAACTGAATGAATGAATGAATGAATGAATGAATGAAGAGATTACATATCTTAGACATAATGAGGTCTTGAATGTTGAGTCTATGTTGTGTCTTTTTAACTTGCCTTGTCTTTTTATTTTTAAATATTTTTAGTATTCTTTTAAATTGTTTTTTTGTAAGCCGCCCAGAGTCCTTCGGGATTGGGCGGCATATAAATTTATTAAGCATTAACATTAACATTAACAAACATAATGTTTCCAGTCTATAATATTTACACTATTTCTGTAAATTTATTCCAAAAATTAGATCAAAATTATTTGGTGTAGTTAAGAATCAACAAATATTGATGCTGTTATACATGGGACATATTCTTTGCAATGCATTAATTTTACAAATTTTCCTTAAAATAGAGATTGAGACTGGAAATCATAGCTACTAATTTCATTCCAATTCCCCCTACGCATGAAAAGATTCTGCTTCAGACAGACCTAACTGATCCCATAAATCACTTGGGGCAGAAATCTTAAAGGGGAAGCAGCAGGATAAGCTGTACATTTGCAGAAATATTCTGCAATGATAGTCTTTTAAGTAGTCTTGATAATTCATTTGGAACTGATATTTGAAAATAACCTTAATGGCTCAAATATGATGTGATCAAATTTAGCACAGATGCCTGTCCACTTCATGAGTTTCATTTTCAAGGCATTTCATCAGCTTCCCATGCTTAACTAGAATCCACTCCAAAAACCAAAGCCAGTAAAAAAATAAAACAGAATAGATCAGAAGTATTCTTTGATTACAAATTTATTGATTTTTGCACATCACAATGGGCTTGACATACCTCCATATCAGTGGTGGATTTTAAAATTTTTGTAACCTACTCTGTGGGTGTGGCCTGCTTTGTGGGAGTGGCTTGCCAGCCATGTGACTGGGTGGGAGTGGCCAAGACGATGTCACTGAATTATTTGCCCCAATGGATGAACTACAATAACATTAAAATAAATACAAAAACAATAAAAGAGCTACTTACAGAAGGAAGATGACTGTTCTTGCCAGTCTTCAGTATTACTGACTCCAATGAGTGGGCTGCACAAACAAGAGACACAGAAATGAACTCTTTCATTGCATACACTGCATTGGGATGAAACCAGAACACAAAATAATAGAAAAGCAAAATTACTGTCCTTTTTTCCATCTTCTGCACCACCTCACCACCTTGCTCCAATAACCTGTACAAAGGAGGGACACAGAAAGCAAGACTTTACTATCTCAAGGATGAACCCAGCACAGAGCACACCCAGCAATAAAGATAGCTACTTACAGAGGAAAGATCACTGGTTTGCCAGTCTTCTGCACACCACTTAGGTCGGTCCAAGTAGCTATTCAGAAGTTAGTGGTTAGCTGCAATGGTAAAGCAAGACATGGAATTAAAACCAGAAATATTTTGTTGGCTATTTGAAAGGGAGTACAACATATATTTAATTTTACACATGTTAACAGCTGCTGGAATTGTGTTTGCACAACAGTGGAAAAACAGAGATATGAAAATGAATAAATATTACAATGTGCAGGAATAAATAAATTGACAATTAAAATCAAGAAGGCTTTGAATACTTTTTCATGTGGGATTTGTTTTAGCAATTGCTAACTAACAGAAATAGAAATTAGAAATCCAAAAGTATGAAACAAAACACCAATAATGTAAGGAAAGGTCCCTAAAATGTATAAGGAAATATTACTAGATCATTATTAATGTGTAGATAACTGCGGGACATTACACACCCACACCCACACCCATACAAACTATGACAGTGCCAGGAAAACACCAAAAAATAAGAATCCCCCCACAAAGACTGCAAATGAAACCAGTTTTTCCCCAACCCTAAGGACAGGAAAGACAAAGCCACCGGAATAAAAACCATCAAGGCATTGTGAGAAATTATAAAGGACAGTGCCAGGAAGCTCACAGAACCAGCAACCACCTCACAATTACCTAAACAATGAGGGTAAAACAGACGAAATCTGGCAAAGCTGTCTTGCACCAACCTGGCCTGCCCATAGAAAAGCAGCCACTTTGAGACACATAAATCATGCACCAACCTGCACACTTAAAAGAAACATATTACATCACAAAGAAAACATTTGCAAAAAGGAATAACATTTCTTGTAGTAAATATATTTTATAAACAATTAAAAAATAAAAATTCCCTAAAAATAATTTAAAAAAAAGATATTCTATAAATAAAAAAATCCTTAAAAACCATTGTTAAGTATTCCACCAGCAATAATTTATACTGTAACTATTTTAAGGTATTGTACCAGCAATAGTATACTGTAACCATTATTCCACCAGCAATAATTTATACTATAACCATTTCAAACTACTCCACACACAACAATTTAAAATGAAACTGTTAAAAATATTCCATACACAATAAATTACAACAAAACTAAAAAAAAAATAAAAAAAATTCTATGTACAATACATTTTAAAGTATTGAGTATAGAATTTTTAAAAATGGTTTATTTTAATTTATTTTGGATAAAATCTTTTTTTAAATAGTCTAAGACAATTTAAAAGAAGAATCCACACACAATAAATTGAAGTAAACCATTTTAAAATATTCTATACTCAATACTTTTAAGTAAAACTATTTTAAAAAATTCTATGCACAATAAATAAAATATTATTTTAAAATACATTAAAAAATAAAAGAAAAAAAATGGTCACTTACCAGAAGGCAGAATCAGCAGCTCTCCGATGCGATCCTTGTCGCAATGGATGGAAGCAACAGGGAGCAGGCAGGCAGAGAGGCAGCAGGAACAGGTAAGACACTAGACTGAAGGACAAGGCCAGGCTTAAGCAGGTCGCCTGGCAGGCTTAGCCAGCCAGGCGAGGCTGGAGAGGACCTTCACTTGTGAAAACTAGGCCGCCCTGAAGGCCTTCCCTTGCAAAAACTAGGCCGCTGCCACCGCTACCGCCAGCCTGCGACTTTCACTAGGGAAGGCCTGAAGGCCTTCCCTCCTGAAAGCTAGGCCGCCGCCCACCCACCTTCGGCTGCATGGCATAAGCCAGTCCATGGCTTTTGCTAGGGAAGGCCTTCAGGCCTCCCCTCGCAAAAGCTAGGCCGCCGCCCAACTGCCTTCAGCCGCATGGCATACATCAGCCCACGGCTTTCGCGAGGGAAGGCCTGAAGGTCTTCCCTCACGAAAGCTAGGCTGCCGCTGCCCACCCATTTTCGGCCACATGGAGTATGCCAGCTCGCAGCTTTCACAAGCTGGCATAAGCTAGCCTCCCTCCTGAGTCCCCCCCCCCTCGTGCTTAGTTGCTTACCTGAGGGAAGCAGCAAGCTCCTGGAAGGCAAAGCAAAGGTAGGACCAATTGGTGCCTCACTTTTAAACAGGTCCAGTCTCCAGCCAATCAGTGAGCATTGGGCTACCTAGTTTAGTGCGGACAGGCGGAGGAGCAAGCGAGCAGAGATGGGACGGCAAGGGCGATTGAGCGACATGGCCAGTGCTGGCGTTCCCAGAAGTTACTTACTTCCGGGTCCACTGACCCACCGGTTCACACGGACCGGGGCAGACTGATAGAAACCCACCCCTGCTTCCCTCCCAGCTCTTCCATATAAAATGCTTCTGCTTTTTCAGTTGTATCTATTCTATATCTTTGTCCTTGCCATACAAAAATTAAACCTTCTGGAATAAGCCATCTATAATTGATGCCTTTTTTGAGTAAGATCTTAGTCTGGAATTTATATTCTCATCTCTCTCAGTCTTCTTGGAATTTGTTTCAGAACTACAATCTCCTTGCCTTTATATTCCAATTTTCTATCTCTTGTTTTCTGTAGTATTTGTGACTTAATTGTTTTCTTGGTAAATCTTACATGAACTTCCTTTGGGAGAACATTTCTCACTGCATATCTTGTGTAAACTTGAAACATCTCATCTATACTATCTATCATCTTCTCTTGGGGTATCTCTAACACATCTGTCAGAATTTCTGATATTATTTGTACCAAGTTCTCTCCTTTTTCTTCTTCTATTTTTGAAATCTTAAGAAAAATTCTGACCGACCCATCTTCCATCCCAATATTCCGCTGTTATCTTTTTCCACAATACTCAATCTACTATCAATGTCCTCAACTTTCTTCTCTCTTTGTTCATCTCTTTCTTCAATTTTTTGTACTCTATCCTCATATTTCATCATCCATTGTTGAATTTTTTCTATTTTTTCCTCTGTTTTACCTGTCTTTTGTTCTATGTTTTCTGTTCATTTTTCAATCATCTCAATTCTCTTTTCCATATTCCCTGTTCTCTTTTCAATGGTTTCTGATCTCTTTTCAATGCTCTCTGCTCTTACTTGTAGTTTTTTTATTCCTTGCATGATCGCCTCTAATGTTACTCCCTTATTTTTTTTCTGTTGGAGCATCATCTGTATTTATCTTTGTCCTCCCATGGGTGAAGAGGAGGAGTTGTTGTTGCAGAGCCAGCGGTTTTTTTTTTACTCATCTTCCAGATTTTTTCTTTTGTGTGTTTAAATCCACCTAATGTAAGGTGAAATTGTGGTCCCACGTGACCGTGTGGAGGTCAAAAAATAAGGAATAAAACACTAAACAGGGGTTGGGGGGCAACAGAAGAGCCACAAAGAGAAAAATATACAATAATATAAAAAACCCAAAGGGTAAAAATATTTGGTCTCTTGTATGCCCTTATCCAATTGTTCCAATTAAAAAGGGGAAAGGGGAAAAAAAAGAAAAAGTAAGAAAATATAAAGGGGAACAAAAAATAAGAGAAGACAACAATTCCCAAATAAAAATATAAAAATATGAAAATGCAAAAGTTATAAATACAAAAAGGGGAAAAAAAGAGGAAAAAAAGAAAAAGGATATTTAAATATTCCTTTGGTCCAATCCACTTAAAACAAGCTCACAAAATACCTCAAACTGAGAAAAAGGGAGATATAAAGGAGTCAGCTTCCATAACAGAGTAAAGTAAACACTGCCACCGAACAAAAAGAAAAGGAGTTCAAAACTTTTGTAGTGTAAAAGCCTTTCCAAGGTCACTCTGGACTTTCCCTTAAAATTTTTATTTATTCTTTCAAGGTAGGTTTCCAGATATTGAAAGTTTCACTAGGGACACCTGTATAAACAACTGTGTTCCTCTCACTATCAAGCCTTAACAAGATAACCTTGGAAAAAAGAAACAAAGTCCAATAAATAAAGTAAGAAAAAAGCGCAAAGAATCAGTCCACTTTAAAAAGTAAATTACAATGAAAGTCCAATCAGGTTTCTGGCAGTAAAAAGGGAAAAAAGGAAATCTTCAAGTGACCATGCATTAAATCCACCGCTTGCTCTCTCATCAGTCTTTATTTTTAATAAAATCTTCCAATTTAGAGTGTTCTCTCTCCAGTAGAAAAAAAAAATAAAATTCTCACCAAAATGATTTGCTTCTCTCCTGCCTTTGCGTTGCAGAGGTGTCTGCCATTTCAGCAGCCTAATGGCTGACTCAAAGTCACCAGCAAGAGGGGCTTTTTCCCAGATCACCAGAGACTTTGCGGGTGTCTCTGGGATCAGCAGGATATACCCCTACCTATCACCGTCTCTACGGGACGGTTTAGGTCTAATTGAACTCTTCAGGTGACCTGAATTCAATGGCAATCCCGGAACTCTGGAAAAGTCCGCCGTTTCACAGCAATGCCAAGACCCTTACCCCAAATCTGTTTTTTTATCTTCAAGGTTGCTACACTGTGCCTGTGCTTGTCTAAATGATGTTTTTACACATTCTTGTGGGAGATTGAGTTGTCACTTTGGGTTGCATACAAAGAAGTGCTATAGATTCCAGGTGTTGCATTATGGTCTCTGCTATTAGCAGAGATAAGCAATTAATATAATTCACTGTCTTTTATAAAACCAAAACCAACAGACACTTTACCCAACAGATACCTCATTCAACAGTGACATGAGCTTCAAGGGAACCAAAAAAAATATTTTTAATTTTTTTTTGTATCTACTAATCTTTCTCTCCTGAGTATCCTTTATTTTTTTTGCTGCATTATTTGAACACCCACCTCCAAGACTTCCTTTTGTTGCTTTTTTAGCTAGGTTTTTCTCTTTTCTCTGTTATAATTGGGGAACTTCTTGCTTCTCATTTCTACTTTCCCCTTCCCCTGCTTTTTCTAATTTCTCATCTAATTCTTGCATATCATGTTCCTCTTCTCTCCCCCCACCAATTGTTGAGTAGCTTCTACATTCACTTCTGTATCTTTCAACAATCTCTTTGTCTCTTTACTATCTCTTATAAGTTCACACAAACTTTTTAACATCAACAATATTTCTAACGTTTCTTGTGGGTCCATTTTATAATGATTTAATACCAGTTATAAAAAGTATATTCTCCAGATATGTATTTCCCAATTATCCAAGTTTTAAAATCTTATTTTCCTTCTTCTCTCTTTTCTTCTGGCCCTTTCCTTCTTTTCAGTTGTCCAAATCCAAATTAGTTCACATTAATCCACTAGGTTCTTCCGATTTTTCCAATCCTTAGTCCAATAATCAACTTTAATAAAGTTTGCTGTTTGCAAATTAATTCCTTTTATAACTTTTCAAAAGGAAAAAGAAAGACCATTAACTTTTCTTAGATTCCCCCATTCATCTTCTCACAGTCAAGGTCAGGCCATTCTCCAGATATTGTTGCTTCTATGTTTCAACTTATAGTTCTCCAGATATGTATCTCCCAATTATCCAAGTTTTAAAATCTTATTTTCTTTCTTCTCTCTTTTCTTCTGGCCCTTTCCTTCTTTTCAGTTGTCCAAATCCAAATTAGTTCACATTAATCCACTAGGTTCTTCCGATTTTTCCAATCCTTAGTCCAATAATCAACTTTAATAAAGTTTGCTGTTTGCAAATTAATTCCTTTTATAACTTTTCAAAAGGAAAAAGAAAGACCATTAACTTTTCTTAGATTTCCCCATTCATCTTCTCACAGCCAAGGTCAGGCCATTCTCCAGATATTGTTGCTTCTATGTTTCAACTTATAGTTCTCCAGATATGTATCTCCCAATTATCCAAGTTTTAAAATCTTATTTTCTTTCTTCTCTCTTTTCTTCTGGCCCTTTCCTTCTTTTCAGTTGTCCAAATCCAAATTAGTTCACATTAATCCACTAGGTTCTTCTGATCTTTCCAATCTTTAGTCCAATAATCAAATTAATCCCTTTTATAACTTTTCAAAAGGAAAAAGAAAGACCATTAACTGTTCTTAGATTTCCACATTCATCTTCTCACAATCAAGGTCAGGCCATTCTCCAGATATTGTTGCTTCTATGTTTCAACTTATAGTTCTCCAGATATGTATCTCCCAATTATCCAAGTTTTAAAATCTTATTTTCTTTCTTCTCTCTTTTCTTCTGGCCCTTTCCTTCTTTTCAGTTGTCCAAATCCAAATTAGTTCACATTAATCCACTAGGTTCTTCTGATCTTTCCAATCCTTAGTCCAATAATCAAATTAATCCCTTTTATAACTTTTCAAAAGGAAAAAGAAAGACCATTAACTGTTCTTAGATTTCCACATTCATCTTCTCACAATCAAGGTCAGGCCATTCTCCAGATATTGTTGCTTCTATGTTTCAACTTATAATTCTCCAGATATGTATCTCCCAATTATCCAAGTTTTAAAATCTTATTTTCTTTCTTCTCTCTTTTCTTCTGGCCCTTTCCTTCTTTTCAGTTGTCCAAATCCAAATTAGTTCACATTAATCCACTAGATTCTTCTGATCTTTCCAATCTTTAGTCCAATAATCAAATTAATCCCTTTTATAACTTTTCAAAAGGAAAAAGAAAGACCATTAACTGTTCTTAGATTTCCACATTCATCTTCTCACAATCAAGGTCAGGCCATTCTCCAGATATTGTTGCTTCTATGTTTTAATCTAGGAAATCTTTGTAGGGGGCTTCATGCCTTATATCATTTTTATTGTTCTGGAGCTAATTTGCAGGTCCCTAGAAAAATGATATGTCCTAAATAAGCTACCTTTTGTTGGAGATATTGGAGCTTGGTTGGGAAGGCTTTATGTCCTATCTCTGCTACAGATGGAGGGTGTCAGTGGGGCAGTCTGCCTCAGATTCCTAAACAACATATCCACATAATGGATGAGGGCTGATTTATGGGAAAGACTATGGATGATAGATCAGCCTTCAAAATTTGAGAAGAGAGAGTGTGCACTCTGTATTACAAGGGAAAGTGCATTTCTGGAGGACTTCCTCCACTAGGTATGCCTTGATTAGCTGCTGGATTGGTTTCTATTGCCTTTGGTTTGAATCTTATACTGTGGTATGCATGGGGGTGGTCTGGCTTTAACTTGTATTTTAATTGGAGTGGCGCTGTTGAAATACCACTTCAGCTGAGTTCCATCCCATAATGAAGGTGGCAGACCTTGTAGGACAGGGTCTCAGCCATAGTGTGGTTAGAAGGACAATGTATTTTTCCTTTTGGGATCTCTAAAATGAGTGTCCCAGAGGAGCACTTTATCATGGTTCCCAGCTTACATAAGAGGTCCCTCCCAACAGGGAGAGTAGTGATTGGGGGAAGACCATGAAAAAGTAGCTGAGAGAGAAGACACCTATTTCCTATAATATTGTCAGATGTCCATGGCACTATGGACCCTTTAAACAGTGGTTAGGTGATCAAAGATGAAGTTGTCTTTATATCTACTAGGCATTCATATTCCTTTCCCCCTATAGCAAGGCTCAGAAGGAGTTCACCTTCCAGGTCATTATTTAAGGGTATAATGAGGCCGGTGAAATTGGCATGTGAGTGTAGTCATAATAGTCAGGGTCATCTTGGGACTGCATGTGGTGGAACTAAGGACCATGTTCCTGTTAAGGGGCATGAGATCCATTGGGGAAAGGGGCTGTAGGTGGTAACTGAGCACTTCTAAATCATAGTAAGTTTTCCATATATTCCCCCCTAAAATGTCCTTCTCTCCCACATCTGTAACAGTGATGACACTTTTCTCCAATTATTCCTTCCTTTTCACACCAGAGATATCTGTGAAGTTCATTTGGTTGCTGAAAGCCAGAGTGTCTCCTGGCATTTCACTTGATTGTGAATGTTTTCAGGTCTTCCCTCTTTTGAGCTCGTCTCCTCCTCCTCCTCCTCCTCCTCCTCCTCCTCCTCCTCCTCCTCCTCCTCCTCCTCCTCCTCCTCCTCCTCTTCTTCTTCTTCTTCTTCTTCTTCTTCTTCTTCTTCTTTCTCTCTTTATAGCCTTCCATTATTTTTTTTCCTTTTGGTCAAATACAAGGTTGGCAATCCTGAAAGAAAGTGTGAGATTTCTTTGGATTATCAGTTTGATATTATCCAGTGGAAATGGTTTCTGATATTGTTGGTTGACTGGTCAATGAAAGTAGAAACCAAAATCTATTTGTCCTTAGAGACCTATACATACAGGTGGGCATAAGCCACTTCTAATTCTAATAAGTGAAGCAAAAAGGTATCAGGCGCTTCTCCCTCTTTCTGTAGTATGCTGAAACTCTGACCAATTCAGAAGTTTCTGCACTATTTTCTGTAATGCCTCTAAACAGATTATCTTTGGACCTATCATATTCATCCCAGTCAGGGCTTCCACTCCTACCAGGGCTTCCTGTCTAGGTGTAATGATTATGGGCCATCTATCAATTTTTTCTGTTTTCTCAAAAAGTTTGAAGAGTTTATCCTTTCTGATAAAAATATGGAATGGCTGTACTACATATCCCCATGAAGGATTATGACTATCAATAATTGACTTGATGGTTCTAATTATTGTCTGAGGTTCAAAACAAAAAGATGGGCTGTCTATTTTCCATATCACTAGGTCTGAGGGGTAGAAAGGGGTATCTGTGTGGACATATTATAGCTGTCTCTTCCACGCACTAGAACAGACTTCTGCAGCAAGGAGGCTATAATCCTAGCTGTCACTCATCATTGAGGTGTGTCTCAGCCAGTCTAGGCTGGACCCAATAGGAACAAAGAGAGACAAGATACATACTCAAACGTAGCAAAACTCAGCTTTAATCCCCACAAACATGCCAGAACCTCAGAAAGCAAAGATTCAGAAAAGTGTCCCTTGTGAAGTCAGTGCTGGGAGCATCTGCCTTCCAATGCCTTTTTAAGTCCCTGAAACTAACCCCGTCCATCCAGATGACCATGCTCACCAGTAACTACTATCCGGTGGCTGGTGTTGTGGGTGTTGTGCATGTCTTGCCATTGCAATAATTGCCGGGAACAACATACATCTGGCAGTATTGGGTCTCCTCGCCACTCAGAATGGCTGCTGGGTGGTGCTTGGTCACTGGTGAAGGTGCAGGGATCGATCAGCTGGACGGCACAGATTTCCTTGCCACCCAAAACAGCCCGCCATGTAGCGCATGGCTGCTGGTGAAGGGATCAATAGCCTGGGCAGCGCAGGTTGAGTGGGATGCGCCTCAGCCATTTGGTGCTGTCAGATTGTTGTGCTTCTGCTGGTGGGCCACCGCCTTGTTCACTTTCCCGCTGCATCCTTTCCTAAGTATGGTGAGCCTGGGCCAAGGCTCAACAGTGTGTACTATTTATACTAGTTTTGTTCCTGACCCTTCTTTAGTTGGGGTTCTTCTTGTTCTGAGAGCTGAGTCCAACAATACCAATATGGTACCTGAGAAGGTTTTAGCCTAAGTCAATAGTTATCAACCTTCCCAATGACGTGACCCTTTAATACAGTTCCTCATGTTGTGGTGGTCCCCAACCATAAAATTATTTTCGTTGCTACTTCATAACGGTAATTTTGCTACTGTTATGAATCGTAATGTAAATTATCTGATATGCAGGATGTTTCATTATTACAAATTGAACATAATTAAAGCACAGTGATTAATCACAAAATAATATGTAATTATATATTGTGAAATGGTTTGCTAATGAAAATAATATATATAATATAATATAACCTCTAATCTTGTTACAAAAAGTCCATGAAAATAAAAATAATATGATTGGGTCATGATTGGGAAGGGCCACCCCTGGAAGGAAGCTGACTCTAAATGTGCTGAGATGGGAGACTGGAGATGAAAGAAGAGTCCTTCGGGAGTGGGCGGCATACAAAACCAATAAATGAAATGAATGAAATGAATGGCCAAGGGTGGGAGCCTGAAGATCCCAAGGAGAATGGTTGGGCAAGGGAAAGCAGAGGAGGGAAGCTGACTCTGCTGAGATGGGAGGCTGGAGATGAAGGAGGTCTGTGCATCCTGCTGCATTCCCCTCCAGGTTAGACATAATGACATTTACCTGGGTGCACTCATCTGGATACATTGCTCTGTGGCATTTTTTTTATAGTTCCAGAATTGTATCAGGAAGTAGGTCAAGTTGTTGGGCTGCCTGTTGAACCAAACAGCTAAGGGAGGCTGTTCCTGGTCCCCTTGCACTCAAATGTACCTGAGCAGCAACTCTACTGCTACCTGGGATGCCTGAATAGGGATGCCAACTGCTACTGGGGATGAATGTGCCAGCCCCTGCATCCCAACCTCAGCTTGGCTGCTGCCGAAGTTTCTCAAGAAGAAACTTCCCTTGGACTTACTCCTCCATCCATGCCTCTATTGGCTGCCAACATCACGAAGCTACCAACCTCCTGGTGTAATCCAGGTAGGCTCTTACATTAGAAACCTGGTTTAATATCAACTGTCCAGTTGACATTTCAAAAAAAGAACTCCTGGGACATAATTTTACCAAGAATATAATACTACATTGGCACAGAAGAAGCAAAACCAACTCTGGATTTCCCATGCAGATGCAAGCATAGTTATTTCCTCCTTTCGCCCTGGGACCCACAGTCCATTATGTCCACCAATCGTTTCTGTTCATTCTGTTTGAGAAAACAGCTAGCCATGGTTGATCTCTTTGAAAGCTTCCAGAGATGCCTCGGTTGCTTAGATACCACCACCCCCACCTTTGCATTCCATTCCACCACATCCTTTGTAATCAAACTTTAAAAGGACAAAATATAGGTGAAAGGTTGAATCAGGCTTGACATTTAGATTGATAATCTGTGAATCCCTTATATCACAAGGTGCCTTTTTTTAAAAAAAAAGTAGTATACATGCTTATTTTACCACAATTTCATCTATTGCCTAGTAATATGCTTACCACCTGTAACTGATATTCTGTTTCTAACTCAAGTATTTGTGTTTCTGTAAAGTCAATACAGTCTGTGCTTGGCAGCAGGAGGAGGTTGTGTTTACTGTGGGCGCCTTGCAAATGTGCCTTTTGTGTGACTAAGCTCTGAAAACCTTCACAAATAAACTATTTTGAAGGCTTAAGTATTTGGATTGTGGTCTTGGCTATGCAGACAAATGGACTGAGATTAATTCCCTCTAAAACATCTTAGAAGGAAGAGTAAGCTGTGTTACTCAGGAGTTTTCTCTCCAACATTGAACAGCTAACCACTGACTAAAGGGCCTTTCTCTAAACTAAATCCTTGTCATTTACCAGCAGGAAGAAGTTTTACTGTATTTATATATGCATGCTTTTTAAAGAGGCACTCCACCAGCAAAACACACCATTCGCATGGTCCTAGTCAGTGGTGGGATTCAAATTTAACAACTGGTTCTCTGCCCTAATGACCAGCTGGGTAGGGATGGCACGGTGGTCATGTGACGTGTGGACATGGCCAACTCAACACTCAGGTTAATGGGTGCTTCACCTTAGCTGTTACAATGTAATAATATGGATTAACCGGAGAGGCAATTTCTGTAAGCAGGGCAATAAAGATTAGGCTAGAAACAACACCATAATGTTTCCTTTCTGCCTTCCTTACAGAATTAGCCCTGTAAGGTGTGGAAAAATAACATGAGATTTCTTCCAACAACCGGTTCTCCCAACTGCTTAGAAAGTTAATAGCCGGTTCTATGGTACTGTATTTCTTTTTAATAGAATTCCTTCTGAATGCCATGTTTCAAATAAGGGCAATTTTTATATTTTTGAACAATGTTTGGAGATTGTGATGAAGTACTATCACAATCCAGCTTCACTTGATTCATCTTTCTTCCCTACCTCAAAATGGAGTTAGGGAGCATAGTCCATCACAAATGGATTGTCCACAATGGCTCTCTGGCTTTAGCAGCCTCTCTCTCCTTAGAAATAATTATTACTCTTTGTAAGATTGGTTGTGTCAGTGGCATTAAGGAAACTATTAATTTCTTTCTTTTCTGTTCTTATTGTGTTGATAAATAATCCAACTGTTGTGTTTTGGGAATCAAATTTGACAGGCACTGGATAATGGCAGTAAAAAGATATATAATACTGTAGTTCTCAACAGAAAGCTACTAAAACAGTAGAACAAAATGAACTTTTTGTACAGGTTCTCAGTCATATAGTCAAATCAATAAGACTCACTGTTTGCAAAATCTATAGTATAGCAAGAAAAAAATTAACAAGATACAATAGGTAAACGAATAGAAATATAGCATTATAAAAAATGCAATATGTCAAAAATGCCTCTTACAAAAAACACAAGAGATCTTGGTTCATAATCAAGGCAAATATGGATACATTTCATAGAGCTCCCACCCTCAAAATTTTATTTAATATGGATACTCTTTTGATAAAAGACATTGGTCAGCTGATAAATGTACTTGTCAATAGGGAAAAATGCTGACTTTTAATTGTCCCATTTTTAGAAAAATAAAGAATACATTAAAAGATTAACTAACTTGACTAGATTGTTAAAGTAGGCTATTTAGTGTGTCGCTTTTATTCCAAATAATAACTCTTTTATTTTCCTGTATTAATTCTTCACTGAAATTTCCTGTTTTTCATTTTAGTTAATCTTTAAAGAATTTCTGTTAAATAACTCTCCCATTAATCATCACTGATATATAACAAGACTGGCATTGATCTGCATTGTGCTTTTGAGGTCACTTGCAACAAGCAATGAGTTTTACTACCACAGCTAATTCCAACAGCATGTGAGTATATCAAATCAGAAGGCATTAAAATATAAATTAATATGGGTCATCTGTGAATCCATCTGCCACCAATGAACTAAAGTAAAAGGCATTTTATAGAGGCATTGGATTTAATAGAACTGCATTTCCAGAAATTTAAAATAGAGACAATTTAACAACCCAGTAGAAGACCACATTACAAAACAGAAATCTCATTCCATTCATTGCAGCTATGGTTTGAAAATCTGTTCATTTGAGAGTGAAGAACAAGCCGGTCTCTTGTTTAAATTATAGAAACAAGTTCTGTGTGATTGTAGACCCATTTGATCATTGCATGGGGCAGACATTTGAGCCCCAAAATTCCGATAAACTGACAAAAGACTCTTTCCTCTAAAGGAGAAGATATTTTTCTAGGTCTGGCCATGCTTCCAAAATTGTTCAGAATCAATGATTCATTAAAGCATACCATCATTTTTCAGACTTCTACATAAATCTAGGGGAGCGGGGGAGATGTCCCTGCTTTGAGATATAGATTAAATTCAATGGGTTGGTTTCTTAAAATAGCAGAAATTTATGGCTCACATGGAAACCTTAAAAAAGTCAGGCTACATTAATGAATATCAGAAACACATTGCACTTGCAAGAAACCCAAAAGAACTGAAGCATTTCTTCCTAATCATTTCTGACATGTGCTCACAACACAATTCTATTTAATTTTAGAGAAGAAAATTCCTTTCACATATCTTTCAAGTATTATACCACCCTAAAGTATGTAACTTTACCACCCTTGAATCAGAACAACTTCTCCATGACTGTGTCCTGTCCCAGTCCAGCAAGACCCTTTTGTCATTCCTCAGTCAAAATATTCACCAACAAAGTCAATAGAGTCCAACTCAACAAAGCCAATAATTAGTCCAAGTCTTGAAGGCATGACAAAATTCAAACACAAGGAGATCAATACAAAACCCAAGAAGTCCAGGGTTTCAAGGAACACATGAACATAGAATTTCAAAAGTTGTCTCCAATAACCAACTGTCTCACTCTACTTCCTTAAGTCAATCCCCACCTGAAGTTTCTCATTAGGAGGGAATGAGCTTGTAAGCTGCTTTCTCATGAATAGCCTCATAAACCTCTGTTGAACCTTGTTGTGCTCTGCTCTTGTCTGTGGGTGAGAAAGGGGTGGCAGCTGTTACTCATCTGAGTCGACCCCCTACTTCTATGCCTCCCTGACCTCTCCCTCAGTGGGTGCAGCAAAATTTCACAAACTGACTACCTACAACGCCATGACCGCGTTGCTAAGATCATTCACTGGAAATTATGCCAAACCTTTGGATTTGAGTACAGCAAAAACCACTGGGACCATCAAGTTGAGAAGGTTTTAGAGAAGTCAAGATCTTGTGGGACTTCAGAATTCAGACTGACAGGCACTTGGCCCACCACACACAACACACATAACAATAGTAGACTTTCTTATTTTTCTTTGAAGGTGTTTCGCTTCTCCTCCAGGAAGCTTCTTCAGCTCTGAGGAAGCTTCTGGGGAAGCTGAAGAAGCTTCTTGGAGGAGAAGTGAAAGATCTTCGAAGAAAAAGAAAAAGCCCAGCTGCCTCTTAGAGAAAAAAAGCATCTTTGGGATATCCTGTTTACCAAGAATCCCCATAGACATTCCTCATCCTAGCCTTCCTTTCTGATGCCTCCTAGCCTTGCTTGTCTTCCATCCCTTGTAGTGGCCATTCTCCCAAAGCCCCTGAGAGTTGAGCATTAATAAGTCCTCTTGTAGTATCAAGGGTGGCTGATGGTTCAGAGGTGGCACACCTCAATAGCCAGGGCTATTTGGGAAATCTAAGCTGGAGAGATATTGTCTGTCCCAAACTTTTGAAGCTGGTGAGCTGGGCTCTGGATAAAAGTCAAAACCTGAGTTTGATGCTGAACTAGAAGTTTTTGTTGGAATCCTGGTTTATGTTTTGGAGAAAGACTTAATTCACCCTAAACTTGTGGCTGCTTTCATTAAATCTTAGAGTGATTTAGAAAAAGAAAGAAAGAAAGAAAGAAAGAAAGAAAGTAAGAAAGTAAGAAAGAAAGAAAGAAAGAAAGAAAGAAAGAAAGAAAGAGAACTTATGACCACAATTGAGCTCAAAATTTTGGTTGCTAAGCAAGAGCATCGTTAAGTGAGTTTCACCACATTTTCCAAGTTGGCCACTCCCACCCAGTCACATCACCACTGAGCCACTCCCACAAAACAGGCCACACCTACAAAATAGGTTCTAAAAATTTTTGAAACCCACCACTGCTCAGATGATATTCAATGGGATAAGGATGAACACTAAGAAATAGATAAAGAACTTGTCACAATTCTGCAGCTCTTTAAGAATAACTCTATCTTCTGATAAAGCAAAGAGAAGGGAACTTGCAAATGTTAAAGATTCCCTTTAAGCCACCAAAGTATCCTCTACCAAATTAAATTGTTCATTGCAAACACAACAGATTGCTCTCCAAACATGTATGAACAGACTTAATGTTGGACGTTGGAATACCAGGCGAGCAATCCTAGTTTTCTTAGGTCAGCTTCTTCACTGCCAAGTTGGGGAGATTGATCTGTATGCTATTGAATCGCTCCCAGATGCCCCAAATTGTAAGTGGATACTCCTGTCCTTTAAATGTCTCTTTGATGCTATTCAAGATGAGAGCATATCTAACTTCCTTTCAAATTTAACCTATGAAAAGGTTAAACCTTTAATAGCTAATATGCTAGCTCCCAAGATCACTGCTTCTGTACTCACAACCTTGAAAGAGCAAGAGTGTGGGTGTCAGTCACACTCACTTGATAAAAAATGTTCTCAGCACAGAAGCTGGCCTTATTAATGTTCTTGGCTCCTTAACACAAAAAGAACAAGACAATATACAGTTTAAGCTAGAAAATCTGAAGAAAACTTTTTTGGTCATAATTGCCACAGCTGAGTCACTTATAGATCTTGTATCTCCAAACATTGAGCATCTCACTTTTCCCTCCGCAAATAATGGATTACCTGAAAATGACCCTATAAAAAGCAGAAGTCTGAATCCTCTTGGGCCAGTAGTAAATCCTGCAGTTGAGGAAGAATCGTTACTTTCATTGGTATATGCCATGGGTTATCCAACAATAAATCAGAGGATGGACAGGGGATCCTTGTCAATCTCAATGACATAGGGCCAGATGCAGCATGATTTAACATCTCTTTGTCCAACACCACTGCAGAAGCCCTTCACAAACAAGCATTGTAAAATGGTATTGATGTCATCCATTCCAAAGAAGAACCCCAAGTGCTGATCCAGGACATATATGAGTCAAGTCATCCCTTGGAGGAGGCCATAATGATTGATGATTATCTCCCAGCCAAATATAATAACCTCACAGTTTCTTCTTGTCAAAACCATATCTCTTAGTGGGCCTCAAATGACTTCCTCTTTCCCTTCTAATTTGAAATATTATTGGCTGGTCAGGCACATCGAAAGATCAACTTTTTTTATTATATATCACAATTTAATATTCTCTTCCTATAGGAAACCCGGATCTCTTCAGTGGTGGAGTTAGATAGCTACTGGGTTAACTCTATCCTGGCTACCCTGAGCAAAGTGGATGGGAGATCTAAAGATGGTATAGTAACCCTAGTTAGCACAGTTCTGCAATCTATACGTGTCTCACTGCCTTCTTTACAGCCATGGGTTGTGACTACCTTGTTCTCATCCAAACATGTGGATATTTTGCTTTAAAATATTTATATTTAAATATTTTTAAAACCACAAACTTCAAAATTGGATAATCTAAGAGGACATAGTTAAAGAAGAACAATCTGGATTCAGGGAAGGGAGATCAACAGTTGACCATATTTTGGTACTTCCTCACCTTGAACAAAAATGTACACATAAAAATAAATCCTCTCTTTTTGTGGCTTTCCTTGACTTTAATCAGGCCTTTGATTCAATATCTAGAAGTGTTCTCTGAGATAAGCCAAATAGTACTACCATTGATAAATTCCTCCTCTATCTCATACAAAAACTATATTCTCTCTCTATCTTAAAAGTAAGGTGGAACCCACAAGGGATTATCTGGCTCAATAAGTGTACAAAGAGGATTTCACTAAAGATGCATCTTCGCCTCTTCCCTTTCCAATGTTTATATTATTTCCCTGATTGATCTTCTTCATATCTCAGACTTCCATCCTGCCAACTTGCACAATGCAAAATACTGATACTTCTTTATCCTGATGATGTTGCTATTATTTCACAAACCCCTAGAGCTATCTCAGCAACATTAAAATACTGTAGACAAAATAATCTGACCCTAGACTTCCATAAATAGAAAATCCTATTTTGTGCTAAAAGAGCTATTCAATACTCTTGGAGACAGAAGGATACAAACTAGAACAGGTTAATATATTCAGGTATCTTGGTATGCTTTTCCATACGAAAGGTATTTGGAAGGCACATCTAGACCACCTGATGTAATCAGCACTTAAGTCCTCAATGCTATCAAACACTTTATTTACACAGGTAGAGGACAATTAGTCCCTTCAGCTTTAAAATTCTTTGAGGCTAAAACAATGATACAAATTCTCTACAGGGCACAAACAGGATTTTTTTTTGAAGAAAGAGTTTTTAGAAACCATACAAACAAAATTCTTGCAATCCATTTTAACTGCACTTAGTGGGACATTAAATGTCCAGTTGAAGATTGAGACAGAAATGCCTCAAATTCAGGTAAGGGCCTAGAAGATAATTTACTGACTGAAAATTCAACTCTCTCCAAAGGGCTTGACTCCTTTAGTTCTGATAGACAGTTTTCCCTCTCTGCAAATAGCATTTTTCAGACTTAATATTTTCCCGTCAGCACTCCTACAAGGCATGTATGATAGAATCCCAATAGCTGAGTAAATGTATAGATGTGGTAATGCGGAAGTTGAAGATATCTCCAATGTCCTATTACACTGCAAGTTCTACAGGGACATCAGTTAAAAATACATTCTTCTTCTATTAGATTTCTAGGGTTTATCTAGAAATTATCAGATAATTTCTATATGAATCATCTCCTTCAGGATTCAAATCCAGCCACCAAATTGTGTGCTGTTGCAATAATAGGGAAAACACTGAAAGAACTAAAGATCTTTATTCATATTGCTACTTTGCTTAGTTATTTTCCAATAACTTCTAGAGACTGTATTTAATGTTTAACTTTTGTGCTAGTGTGTGACTGTAATAAAGATTGGTTTGATTTAGTCCATGGAATGCCAGGTGGCATTGGAGAAACTCAAATGACTGTTTGTGACTGAACCTGTCCCCAAATACTTGATCCTGACAAACCATCATCCAAGCAGATGCCATTACTTCAAGGGAACCAATAAGGACACTTACAGCCATTTCCTAAACCTCCAAAAAATCTCTCTGATATAGAGCAAAGGTTGGCAGTATGAAAGAAGGAGACCTACATGTTTAGTGGACACTACTAAACAGGAGACACTTCTCGGAAGGCATTGAAACTCCTTTTAAAGTAGGCAAGATCTGCTATCAACTAAAGGAAAAGAAAAGGATTACCCAAGAGTTCTATGAATAACTATATAGAGAAAACCGAGACTATACAAAGGAGGGAATACTACAATATCTGGAAAACTCAGATCTGCCAAGGATACCAGAGGAAATAAAGGATATGCTCAACGAAGACATTAAAACATCAGAGATAATTGAAGCCATACAAAGACAAAAGAATAATAAAGCTGCAGGGCCGGATGGGCTGCCAGCGGAAATATATAAAGAATTCCAGGATGTGCTTGCTCCAACACTGTTGGAAGTTTATAATGCTATGTTGAAAGATGCGAAGACAACGTTATCATGGACGGAGGCTAATATTGTATTATCACCTAAGGTGGACATAGACCAGATGTTTATACAAAATTACAGACCAATCTCACTGCTAAATGCAGATTACAAAAATTTTGCTCTAATAATAGCAGAACGGCTGAAAAAATTCCTTATATCATTCATCCACACAGATCAAAATGGATTCCTCCCCAGAAGACAAATTTAAAACAATATGAGAATTATGCTGAACATTCTTGAATATTATGAAGTGCATAATGAAAAACAGGTTGCACTATTTTTTCTCGATGCCCAAAAGGTGTTTGATAATGTGAACTGGGAATTTTTGCATCAACAATTGGAACACATGGAATTTGGGGATAAATTTATAAACACAATTAGAGCAATATACACAAATAAAAAAGCCAAAGTAATAATTAATGGTGAATTAACGCAAAGTATAGCAATCCAGAAAGGTACAAGACAAGCTTGTCCCCTATTCCCGCTGCTGTTTATATTAACCTTAGAAGTTTTAGCCAGGAATGTATGTAAAGAGGAACGGATAAAGGGATTAGAAATAAAAAAGGAACAATTTAAGTTACAGGCTTTTGCGGATGATCTAGTGTTTGTGTTAGAGGATCCTATAAAGTCTGGTATTACTGAGGAATTGACAGAGTATGAGAAAATAGCGGGTTTAAAGATAATGACTACGACTAAAATGTTGGTTAAAAATATGACATCAAAAGCGGAAGAAATTGGGTATCCAAACTGTCAAAAAAGTCAAATATCTTAGTATAGTTATCTTCTTTGATGGTCATACACCTCGCAGATAAATGTATACCAATTTGATCAATAAAATTAAGAAAGACTTAGAAAGATGGAAAAACCTACAACAGTCCCTGATGGGTAGGGTCACAGTCATAAAAATGAACGTATTACCAAAATTCCTTTTCCTATTTCAGAATATTCCCATCAAATTAGAAAAGGGCTTTTATAAGGATTTGAACCAACTGGTTTCGAAATTTATTTGGCAGGGAAGAAAACCAAGAATAAAACTCAAGGCTATGCAAGGCACTAAAGAAAAAAGAGGATTTGGTGTACCACATTGGGAACTTTATTATACTGCAGCCACTCTATCATGGCTAAGAGAATGGATAATGTAATAAAAGATTACTCAAATTGGAAGGTCATGACCCAGGTAATTTAGGGTCCGACTCATGTGGCGGGACACATACTCAACCTTGTGTTTCTCTCGGACCAGTGGAGACATGATCTGGAACTAAGGGGGATAAAGATCTCACCCTTGTCATGGTCAGATCACTTCCTGCTGAGGCTTGATTTTTGGAAGCTACTCCTCCCACTGCAGGGAGGTGGAGCCGATTAAATGGTTCTGCCCCAGGCGCCTGATGGACCCATTGGGATTTCAGATGGAGCTTGGGGAGATACCTGACTCCCCTGCCCACAATCCGACTGAGTCCTTGGTCGCTGCCCGGAACACAGTGGCGGCTGGGGCATTAGATCGGATTGCACCTTTGCAGCCTCTCCACAGCAGTGGATCCAGGAGGGCACCTTGGTTTATCAAGGAACTCCGGGAGATGAAGCACCAAAAGAGATGCCTAGAGTGACGCTGGAGGGTTAGTAACTCCGAATCTGACCGAACAAGAGCCTTTATTAGGACTTATTTAGTGGCGATACAGGTGGCAAAATCTTCTCATTTTTCTGCTCTTATTGCATCCACAGAATCTCACCTGGCCGCCCTGTTTAGGATAACCCACTCCCTCCTGAAAGGGAGGGAGGCGAGTGAACCCTTACAGAGAAGAGCTGAGGAATTTGTTCAGTTTCTGTCGGACAAAGTCACTCAGATTCAAACGGACCTGGACTCCACTTGGACAGTGCCAGCAGAGATGCCGAGGGAGGGTCTTGATCAAATTTTGTGGAGTGAGTTCCAGCTTGTCACTCCTGAGGAAGTGACAAGCAATAGCAATAGCAGTAGACTTATATACCGCTTCATAGGCCTTTCAGGCCTCTCTAAGCGGTTTACAGAGAGTCAGCATATTGCCCCCAACAATCTGGGTCCTCATTTTACCCACCTCGGAAGGATGGAAGGCTGAGTCAACCCTGAGCTGGTGAGATTTGAACTGCTGACCTGCTGATCTAGCAGTAGCCTGCAGTGCTGCATTTAACCACTGCGCCACCTTGGCTCTTAAGGCCAAGGCCATGGGAGTGATGATGCCGCCACCTGTCTACTGGACCCGTGTTCCTCCTGGTTGGTTTCGACCAGCAGGGAGATGACACGAGGCTGGATCCAGAGGATTGTAAACACCTCTCTTCAGGAGGGATCTTTCCCTCAACCTTTGAAGGAAGCGGTGGTGAGACCCCTCCTTAAGAAGCCTTCTCTGGACCCAGTTGCCCTTAAAAACTACCGTCCAGTCTCCAACCTCCCATTCTTAGGAAGGTTGTTGAGAAGGGGGTGACCTCCCAACTCTGGCAGACCTTGGATGAAGCGGATTATCTAGATCCCTTTCAGTCTGGTTTCTGGCCTTGTTACTGCACCGAAACCACTTTGGTCGCACTGACCGATGATCTCTGGTGAGCCAGGGATAGAGGACATTCCTCTATCCTGGTGCTTCTTGACCTCTCAGTGGCCTTCGATACCATCGACCATGGTATCCTTCTGCGGCATCTGGAAGAGGTGGGAGTGGGAGGCACCGTTTTACGGTGGTTCTCCTCTTACCTCTCTGGCAGGTCGCAGTCGGTGTTGGTCGGAGGACAGAGGTCAACCCCTAGGCCCCTTAAATATGGGATGCCGCAGGGCTCGGTCCTGTCCCCCCTCCTATTTAACATCTACATGAAGCCGCTGGGTAAGATCATTCGCCTGCACGGGATTAAATACCACCAGTACGCGGATGATACCCAGCTGTATCTGTCCGCCCCGTGCCAACTCAGTGAAGCGGTGGAAGTAATGTGCCAGTGCCTGGAAGTTGTCCAAGGTCTGGATGGGAATGAACAAGCTTGCACTCAACCCTGACAAGACCGAGTGGCTATGGATGCTGTCCCCCCAAAGATAGTCCAGATATCCCACCTTTTAACCTGGGGGGTGAAATCTTACACCCCTCAGAGAGGGCCCACAACTTGGGTGTTCTGGATTCGCAGCTGACACTAGAACATCATTTGTCAGCTGTGACCAGGGGAGCTTTTGCCCAGATTCACTGGTGCACCAGTTGCGGCCCTACCTGGACCGAGAGGCACTCCAAATGGTCACTCACGCCCTCGTCACCTCAAGGCTCGACTACTGTAATGCCCTCTACATGGGGCTGCCCTTGAAAAATGTTCAGAGACTACAATGGTCTAGAATGCAGCCGCGTGAGACATACTGGGTGTACCTAGATACACCCATGTTACACCTATCCTCCGTGAGCTGCACTGGCTCCCTATTGGTCTCTGAACACGCTTCAAGGTGCTGGTTATCACCTTTAAAGTCCTACATGGCTTAGGACCTGGATATCTCCATGACCGCCTCCTGCCATATAGCTCCCAGCATCCAATAAGATTTCACAGGGTGGGCCTTCTCCGGGTGCCATCGACTACACAATGTTGTCTGGCGGCTCCTCGGGGGAGAGCCTTCTCTGTAGCTGCCCCGGCCCTATGGAACAATCTACCCCCTAAGATCCAGATCCTTCCCACTCTCTCGGCCTTCCAAAAGTCTATTAAGACCTGGCTGTTCCGGCAGGCCTGGGGCTGCTGATCTTTGATTGAACTTCAGCCCCACTAAGATGGAGTGCATGTTGTGTTCTTTTAACTCGCTTTCTTATATTTTTAAATTCTTATAACATTTTTTAAATTGTGTTTTTATGTAAGCCGCCTGGAGTCCTTCGGGATTGGGCAGCATACAAATCCATTAAAACCTTAGGCTTAAACCTTAAACCTCCAAGTAGGATGGCATGCCTTCCTTTGGTATGAAAAAGGACCTGCACATAAATATTTCAGTAGACATTATATCAGATAGTCCCTGTTATTAATATGGAACAAAATTAAACATAACCACTACACCAAAATACCCATTTGGCTATCTACGATGGCAGCATACATACATCCAAACTTAATTAATATAGAAAATATAGTTACATGTAAAGAGTTATTGAGCATACAGGGGGAGATCAAAACTAGATTAGAATTGACATCAAAGAGGTACAAGTAGAATGCTGGTCTTATTTACATATACAGTCAAGTTTTGCACAGGATAGGAAGAAGGAAGGTATTGCCAAAGATTACACAACATTAGATAAACTTTTGATACAGATAGAAAACAGGCTGATCAAAGTGTTGTATAGATTTTTGTTGGAATACAAGCTAGAAGAGGAGATGTCAAAGAAACTATGGTCGCCTGGGTGAAAAATTTCGGTTACAATGTGGAATTGGCTAAGTGGGAAAAACTTTGGATACTTAATCAGAAACTAACAATGGCTACCGCGTATAAAGAAAATCTTTATAAGATGTTCTAGAGATGGAATCTCTCCCCAGCATGGCTCTCCAAAATGTTTAAAAATCTGGCCCCAAATTGTTGGAAGTGTAAAAAAAACACCAGGCACTTTTTATCATATGTGGTGGATGTGCAATGAGGCAAACAAATATTGGAAAATGATTCAATCATGGTTAGAACAAATGGTGGGAGACCAAATCTTGTTTAAAGCGGAAATTTTTCTCCTAGGTATAATACCGGATGTTTAAGAAAGATACACTTTATTTAATTATATATGTACTAACTGCAGCGTGAATAACTTATGCATAATATTGGAAAAAAGAAAATACACCATTAGAGCTAGATATAATCAGAAAAGTGTTGGCCTGTGTGGAAGCAGATAGGCTCACTCTTGAACATATGCCTCGGCTGAGGCATCCTTCAGGAAGCAGGTTCTTCAGGGTGACCTGGACACTCAGGAAACTCAGGCCCAATAATCCCTCCCATGGACATCTAGCTTGGGTATGTCCCATTCAGTGATTCCTCCCACATCCCACCTTGGAAACTGTCAGTTGGTCCTACCTGAACTGCATGTTTCAAGGATGGGTATGGGAGCAGACACTTCCCGCCCATCAGGCACCAGCACCGGGCCTGAGTAGACAACCATAGACCATTCACGTTTCAGGAAGAGAAGCTGCCATTGGTTTTTTCTTCTCTTCCCTTCCAGGTCCTTCTTCCAAATCATCGGTTAATCTGGGGAATCACCAGGAGGAACAGAGGGAGTGTCCTCAGATTTACCTCAGTCTCCAGGCAATTGGGCCATAACAATACCCATTCAGTGATTGCTCCCACACCTGCAACACAGCCACAATTCAAAAAACGGTAGACATTTGGGGTTTGTCAAAACTTTACACTTGGTAAGGCACTAATTCTAATGGCCAAGCATGAAATGGACATAGAAAGCTATGTCACCCATTACTCTGTGCGTGCCTCCATGAAGGGCCATCCCAGAAAACCTCCAGGCCTACTACAACCTACAAGCTAATCCCATGGCTCCTTGGAAGAAAATTTCCATGGGCTTTATTGTAGAGTTACCTGACAACTCAGAGAACACAGTAATATCAGTTATTATGAATCTTTTTTCTAAACAAGTTTATTTTGTGGGTTGCCCAAAGATCCTCTCCTAGCAGACATCCTAGCTAAACCTTTTCTGCAACATATCTATTGGCTCAAGTCATTTCCCAATTTTGGCAGGAATTCCTAAAACTTGGAATCTCTCAAGGGGTCAATTCTTCTCACCACACCCAGATCAATGGTCAATGAATGGCATACTAGAGCAGTATCTCTGCTGCTAAGTGAATTATCAACAGGACAATTGGTCAGACCTCTTCCCCTTTGCAGAAGTGGCCTACAGCAATCCTATTCACAGCCTTCACGCTGTTCCAAGTGGCTACCAAGATTTTGTTGCCATGTGGGAGCTACCCCAAGAAACCCCAAAGTACGTCACTAGTGGAATGGGTGACGTCCCTGCAACTCACATGGGCTAGTTGTCTGAAGATGTTTGGAGAAGTGAGATACACCCACAAAAAATACACTGACAAAAGGAGAACATAGCAGAGGGAGTTAAAAGTTGGAACTGAAGTACTCCTTTCCACTATTCATACAATCCAGGCAACCCTTAAAGAAGCTGGAACCAAAATACATTGACCCTTTCCCCATCATTAGAGTCATCAATCCAATGATGGTGGAGTTAAAGCTACTAAAACCAGTTAAACATGTCCATTCCATTTTCCACTGCAATCTGTTAAAACCTGCTGCCTCCTCACAATGAAGCTGCTCCTACCTCCCATCCTTATTGAAGGAGAATGGCATTTCAAGGTCAAGAAAATCATTGACTCACATACCCACTGAGGCAAACTTCAATACCTAATCCTCTGGAAAGAGTTCCATGAAACCAAGTGGGTTGACACACAACATTTGGGTCCCCATGCCTCCTTCACAAATTCCATAACTGATACCTTGATAAGCCACACTAAAACTCTAATCTTTTCTTTTTATCTCTTTTCTTTTCCTAGGTTTAGCCCTTTTTTCATAGGGGCAGAATGCTAGAATGCTATCTTCAGTTTCAGCTTCAGCATCGCTTTGCTAGTTGCCAGCCTACCACGAACTATGGGGGAAGGGAGTTGCTACAATAATTGGGGGGGGGGGAACCAAAACTACCCATTGTGCCATCCTTAGACATCATCTCATCACTCATTGCCAGAGACCTGGAAGAGAAAATTCAACAGCTCACCACTTAGCCCATCAGAGCAGGGACTGTTGCCAAAACAAACTCTTTGAATGCAACTCGACAATTGACAGATAACAAGGGGGAGAAAAGGGAAAAAGGGAAAGCTAATTAGAGAATCTTCATGCATAAATTTCAGTTCTGACTGTGCTCTACTGTAAACACATGGTAAAAGTATACCTTTTAGTAAAAGTATATATTTCGCTCAAATGGAGTCAAGGATATTTTTTGCTTAAGGATCCAAGTCGGAGCAGGTATTACAATGGATATTATGGCATTCAGGCAATAGTGGACACTGCTTGGCACATATAGTATGCTTTTGAGGTATACCATGGAGGCTCCTCGATGATGACAAAACATCTAGTCAATAAGGCATCAAGAAAAGTCACACACTCAGGAAGAAGATGGTGTGCACAGAAATCATTCCAAAGATACAACAGGGCTTCCAGTAGAGTTTGACTCACACACTGGATAGAAACCTTTCCCTGCTGCCATGCCACCTGCACTGCAACTGCTTGCCATCACCTAAAAGATATGTACCCAGCACATTGTTCATGCAGTGGGCAAAAAAAAAAGTTTTGCACTTTCTTTCATACAATCTACTAGTTTGGGGCATCATTTAAAACGTGCAGTCTTTTTATCACCTGCAGTGTCCTGCCTCAATCTACCCACCACCACAATTCCCGACTCTCCCACACACACACACACACACACACACAGAGGTGAGTTAGGGAGGAAATGTCATTTCATCCCTTTCCTCAGGAGATTAGATAAGGAACAGTGACTGCAGCAATTGGAATGAAAACCCAATAACAGTGAACAGGAGCCATTGAACATATTTGGCATAGTGGTGATGGTTGCCATATATACAGACCCTTGATTTTTTTTCAGGTCCATCGTAATGTTGATAGGGGAGATCCAGTGTCCCAATAATCAATGGTATTTTCATAAACTGACATTTCTGGTGCTTTGTAAACAATTGATGTTTCCAAAGACATTGCAACATCTTGCACCCTTTTCCCAATGATACTCTAGAGGAAAAAAAAAAGAAACCAATATATCATTCAGGTAGATAACCACATATTGATCTAAAAGTTCCTGGAACACATAGTGCATGAAGTGCATGGATACCCCAGGTGCATTGGTGACCATATATTGAAAGTCACCATACCATATCTAAAAAGCAGTGTTCCACTCATCTCCTTTATTATGTGTGCCAGGTTGTACGTGCCCCTCAAGTCCAGTTTTGTGAATATTGGCTTTATGTATTATCTCAAGTAGTTCAGAGATCAAGGGAAGGGGACAGCTGTCAGCGGGATCTCCAGCATGAGTATCTGCCACATATTTGTTCTTGGCTGCCAACAGGGAGTGGGGGGCATTGACATTTGGGATGGAGAAATGAGCTGATAGGTAGTAGTCCCATGAGAACTGGAAGGGAGGTTTGCACTCATGAATGATGACACTGCTGAGTCGAGTTCTTTATACTCCATCAAAGCCAACGATCCTGAGACTCCAGATGCAAGAAATACTTGCAGAGGAGTTTTCCCATAGCATTATACTGGGGACATTGATTGGACTCTCAGTGCTGGATCCTGGGGAGAGGGATTTGGGATGACTTTCAATGTGTAACTTTCGAACGTTTTTGACTCAGATCTTGCCTTGCTTTCACTGCTTCATTTCAAATTTCAAATTTCTTCCTTTTGAACGAAGGCAGGCCTGACATTAGGCATGATCTGTTTTGTGAACCAACCTAGAGACCTTGGGATTGAGCACCCAATATCAATCCATGGGAGCAACTGGGATGTTAGTGATGGGACTGTGACAGTTGCAAGCAAATGCCAAGGGGGCCTTACAACCCTGCACTTACACTTCCAGAAAATTAACTGAGACCAAAAGGAGATGGGCAATGTGGGAGAAGGAAGCTTTTGCTGTGCAATTGGCACTATTAACTTAGAGATATTTCCTGGAAGGGGCAAAGCAGCCTTTCAAGGTGTGGACTGGTCACAAAAATCTGGAGGTCCTGAAAACCCCTTGGAAATTGTCACCTAAGCAAGTTATTTTAACCAGCTTAATTTTAGCCCTGTACTACATTCATAGGGGAGGGGAAGAGAACTTTATAGCTGATGCTTTGTCCATATTGCCTCAATACAACAGTATTAGGCCTAAAGTGATCCAACCAGTTATCCCTTCTAAGCAGCTGGCTGCTTCTGTGGTTACTAGGGTTCAGAAAAAGTTGGATCCTGAGCTTCCCATGAAATGTGTGAGGAGCTGAAGAGGCACTAAAGAGCGATGAGTGGTTTTTATCCCACACAAATGATTGCATCATGCGAGATGGTCTAGCAAGGATTGGCATCAAATTATGATGCCGATCAGTTTGAGGGGGACTGTTCTTGACCATGATTTTGTACATTTGTAGTAATCACAGCACAAGCACAACTCACTGGATTTTTTTTTGTAACTAATTGTCAAGCCTGATCCCCAGCTAAGACTGGTTGGCTAAGGGCAAGGTTGAGGGCCTGATGAACCCTGTCTATACATTTTTGGTAGTAAAGTCCCAGAGGAGTGCTATTTCTACTCCAATAGAAAATAAATACTTTGCATTAGGGACTAAATCAATAGGGCAATCATATGGATGATGAACTGACAGCTGTTCTCCTTCCCTTTCCCTGAACACATCTTTATAATCTGTAATTATAAAGGAGGTTAGGGGTTTCATGAGGCACTTGTCTGTCACACAAACATGAAGTTTATAAGTTTAGCTGTGGGGGATTCCCAAAGTTGACCAAATGATGTGCAGGTAATGAGCATCTAGCTCCTCCAGTTCCAACACCAATGTAAAGTGAGGAGCAGCCACCATATAAAACTCCATCTGTTCCACATGACTGCCTAAATGCAAATGGATAGGTGCTGAAGCCATGGCCCCTGATCCTGAATGAAGTGACCATCTATCAGCTGTTTCCATAAGCAGGGGCAAAACATTTTATGCTGTGGAATGTCCCACTTGGTCATGAAAACCATGTCTATGATATTTGTGGTAGCCCCCAAGCCCACCATGGTGCTTTTTAAAATGTCCTTGTGTCCTGGAATTGTCAAGACACCTGCCTGGGATTCAAAGGGTCCGAGATCTGGACCTAATCCAACATTAATAACTCTACTTGTGTGGTTGATAACTGGTTTTATTAAGCTGGACCCTGGCATGCAAATGAGTTTCAAAAAACAATAAGCAAGAAACAAATGCAACAAGGAAATAAAGTCAGTTATGTCGATGGGCCATGCTCTCTAGTAATGCAGGCCTTACCCAGAAAGCAACTGAATGTGAGACCAGCCATTTGGGCCCTGCCAAGCCTCACAGCTGATCATTGGGCCGATGTCTTCGCCTCCTTGCTCAGTTCATTGTCTGGCATCCCAGTTGCCTCATGCTGCCCTGTCTCTCTGCTACATAGCTGATCCATGGCTCCAATTGTGGTTGCTCAGAACGCCACTACAGCCAGCTTCACAATACCTCCAACACCAGGAAACACCCCCCCCCCAGTAAGGCAAACTCCAAGGGGGAAACCAGGGTTTGACAGGTGGCTCCCTTCTCACCAGGGCTGCACTTGGAAGATAGTAAGCAAATGTAGTGAGAATACATAACAACAGATTACTACTACCAAACCTCCTATATCCTATCCCTGATATTTTGTGGATGTTCCCCTTGGAATTTCTTAAGCAGATGGGCTGCCTGTAGTCTCCACTTGCCATCCAGGGGGCTTCTGTATCAGAGTATCCCTTCCATCAAACAAGGTACTGCAGTCAACCCCTATATAGTTGGGGGTCCAATATCCAGTCGATCTCATAACAGATTTTCCCCCTTCCCCTCAATGGCACTGGGTAATGATAATGGTTGTGGTCGAGTGGAGGCTTCACCTACCAGCTTTAGCAGACTACTATGAAATACAGAGTGTACCTTTCCTAACAGTTGGGGTTGTTTTAGCTCCACTGTTACAGGATTAAATATCCACACAATGGGGAATGGGTCCCAGGAACTTTGGCCCACCCTCCGGCAGAGGGCCTTTAATTTTTAAGCATTTGGTTGATAGATACACCCTCTCTCCCATCTGGAATGGCTTCTGGGGAGCCCATTTCCTGTCTGCCTATATCTTCTGGATGCCTGTGGCTTTCTGCAAGGCCATTTTCATGGGTCCCTACAGCCCTGGCAAGGTATCTATCCATTCTTTTGGGCTGACAGGTTAGTGAGTTCTCAAGGGTATTCAGGTATGGGAACAAAGTCAATTCCATGCACCACCCTGAAGGGTTAAACCTAGTAGTGCTGTGGACAGTTACCTCTGCAAATGACAGGAGTTACACCAATTGGTTTGTTGATAGGTGACATAACACTTAAGATATCATTCTACAATGGTGTTGGCTCTCTCTACTGTCCCATTAGTACTTGGATGAAAAGAGGAACAACCTCTGGGAGGACTCTATCATTCAGATGAACTCCCAACAGAACTTGGCTGTGAACTGTACCCCCTATCCGAAATGATTCTCTGCAGCACCCCATGGAGGCAATAGATATGCTGCAGAAATAATTTAGCAAACTTTGTGCCAAAGGTAAATTGGGGCAGGGTATAAGATGGGCCTGTTTAGAAAATAAATCAATGACCATTCATATGATGGTGTGGTCATTGCTCTCTGGCAGCTGAACAATAAAATCCATGTCTATCTCCTCCCACAGCCGGGTGGGTTCAGCCATGGACTGCAAGATGCCAGGGAGGTTCCATGTGTGGGCTTTGGTGTTTGCATGGATCGGACAGCTTCTGAACATAGTCTTCTAGTTTGTGTTGCATCCTTGGCCAACAGAATTGCCACTTGACTAAATACAGGGTTTTAAGGAACCCAGAGTGTCCTGCTTGTTTCATGTCTGTCAATGTACTGAGGATTTAATAGATGCCAGCTGATGAAAGGTTGAAAGCTGTAATCAATTAGTGCAATGTAAGGCAAGGCCAATGCAATACAGGTATAGCTTCTTTAAGACTCTGACAGGTTATGGGCCCAGTCCAGAAAGAGGGCCAGAGTGACTATAGAGCTTAGAGAGAGGAGTAACCCAGTGTGAGCTTGCACCAGAGTAAGTGGTTTAAATCATAGTTAACAGGTAGCATGGCCTCGTCAGCATAATGGGAGGTGGGTTCCTGGTGTCTCAGTTGAATAAGACAAACTACCTCTCTTGAAGTGTGAAGATGGAGATGTATCTATGAAGGGAGGAGTTGTGAACAATCCATCAGCAGTCCTGGATGGTGGTGATCAGAGGAAAAATGAAAAAGCTCTAGCCAGCATAATTATTGCTTTAGAGACAGTCAGCTGCTACATGTGATTGGTCTCCAGTCTACAAAAGATTGCTGGGAGGTGTTGCACAGTGTGTATGTGAAAGAGACTGCTGGTAGTAAAGTGTTGCTGACTAGGACACTGTAAAAGGCACAGTTGAAGCTGGGAGAATGTGGGTCCACACATTTGCAAAATATGAGAAGGACATTCCTTGAGTTGGAAGAAAGGGGAATGGTTTTTACTGAAGCACACAAGGTATATGTAGTGCTTAGTTCCTTGGACTGTTCATGGGTTATTCTTGTGACTAGTGAATCCAGTGAAGCAGCTGGCCCAATCATGGCTTCAATGTTGTGTGCTTGGTCCTCAAGAGGTCTGTCAACAGCAAGACCACCTTGGTGAATATGGGGATGAAAGTCCAATAGAAATTTGTGAAGCCCAGGAAACTCTGCAGCTACCTGCAAGTTTTTGGTGTTTGCCACCCCAACCACTGGTTCATCTCTTCAGCCATCCTTCCACTGGTTTTCCTACCTTCCAGCAGAAAGCAGCAGACAATTGAGAAAAGGGCAGTGTGCTGACTTCCTTTCAAAAGGTCCTAGACCTTGTGATGGCCACAGATGCCATCACAAAAGAGTCATCTGGCCCAACAACCTCTAGAAGAGGATCCCCAACTTAAGGTGATGAAGAGTCCTACCAAGTGGGAGGCCTCGGAGGAGGAAATTGCTGAAGATGACCCAATGGTGAATGCACCCATCCGCTCCTTTGCTTCCAAGTCAACCTCCAAGTGCCTAAGACAGGGTTGGAGGGGGAAGTTGAAGCAGTTGTGAGCACCAGTTGCGCTTGATGCTTAATCAGCACATCGATTGTCAAGCAACTAGGCATAAGCACAAGACCTCTAGCCTGTCCCATTCAGGGTGAACAGGTAGATGGAACACTAATTGGAGGGGCCCAACCCACACCAGTTCACCAACTGGACTGGTGAAGTTACAAGTGGGCCGCCACTGCGAGCTTCTCAGATTCATTGTTGCTCCAGAGATGCCGGAGAAAATAATCTTTGGGCTTGCATGGCTTGACAAGTGGAAACCTATGATAAAGTGGGAAGACAGTGGTAGGAAATTGATGATTGTGGATGAACCAATACCACCGATGGAGGAAAAGGGCCAGCTAGGGATGATTGAATCCAAGAGCCGAGAACCTCCAGCAGAGACAAAAAACCCAGCTGTCCAACAAGAACTCAAAAACGTGTTGGGGGATGTTTTGTTAAGAAAACCGCAGCATAATAGTAATGGAAGCCAGGATAAACTGATAACAGCTATGAGATTGGTGTTCTCAACAGACCAGTCTGGACTGCTACACCGAGTGGCCAGTCCTAACAGACCATGGGAAGAGGTCGCAATGGACTTCATCATGCAACTCCCAGACAGCAGTGGAAACAGAGTAATCTGGACAATTATGGACTTGGTTTCTAAGCAGGCGCACTTCATCACTTGCTCAGAGTTGCCGTCCGCAAAGGAATTAATGAAAATGTTTATGAAACACATTTATTGCCTGCATGGATTGCCCAAGAGGATCATTTCAGACCACGGAGTCCAGTTCAAGCCAAGTTCTGGAGCCAAGTCCTGAGATCCATGGGGTCCACACAAGAACTGAGTTCAGAGGTTCACCCCAGCATGAACTGTGCAGCAGAGAGAGCCAATGCGTTGGTGGAACAATACATCCGGTGTTTTGAGGACTATCAGCAAGACAACTGGTCAGACTTGCTACCTTTGCTGAAGTGGCGTACAACAATATGGTTCACAGCAGCACTGGATTTACTCCTTTCCAGATTACCAGTGGCATGGAATTTGTTCCCATGCCTGAGCTGCCTAGAGAACCTCCCTCCTCCATGTCTTTGAATGAATGGATGGACATACTGAAGAAAGGTTGGGAGAATAAGAAGAAGGCTCTAGCAGATGCAGCAGAAGCCTACCAGAAGCAAGCTGAGAAACACCGCTTGCTCCAAAACCCCTTCCTGTGGGAGGACAAAGTTTTTGTGTCTACCAAATACTTAAAATTAGGAATGCCTAGCAAGGAATTTGGTCCAAAATTTCTAGATCAATTCCTGATAGTGAAGATAGTTAACCCATTTACAGTTCAGCTCAGTCTACCCAGAAGTCTGGGGAAATTTGGCCCGGAAATTCATTGTAGCTTGTGGAAACCACTAAATGGGTCTAGCATAAGAGCATCCACCCAAACTTTCTCTCCTCCTTTTGAGATAGAATGGGAAACACCATCTATAGTGATAGGAGGGGAATCACAATCTGAGGTGGAAAAGATTGTAGTGAAGTGATAAAAGAGTCATCGATGGGTTTCCTGGAGATTCGACAGTGAGAGGTAGATATAGAGGCAGACAAAATACTTAGATTAAATATGAGTGATGTAAGGAGTTATCCCAAGGGAAACACATGGGAGATTTGTCAAAAAGTTAGTAAGAGTTGAAATACTAAAAAGGGCAAAAGATAATGGATATAGAATACTTTTTAATTATATTGATGCTTCAATGTATTCAGGAAGCTATGGCAGGGAACTGATACATGATACAGATGTGAGACTAGGAAACTCTCAGCAAGTAACAATGAAAATGAATAAGAAACCCTGTCAAATCTTTGACAGGATTGTCAAGGACACTTGTCGTACAAGACTTTATACAAATCATCAAACATGTCAACATGTAGGATACATACTTAGAAAAGGCATGTGCCGCTAAAATGCACAAATGGGGGGGGTTAATATCAAGGTAATACCAAGACTAACATTGGATTGTGGGTCTCCTTTGTTTTGGGGATGGGTATCAATCACTGACATACAACAATTGAGACCAGGTTGGGAAGGGACATGCATTATCAACCCAACCCTGTAAGTGGCATTGTAAAGGAGAGGACTACCAAAGTTGGTAGGTATCGAACTACTAGAGGGATACTGAAACAGGCTCTACATGCTATTCCATGTTTAGAATCACTTGAAGTATTGCCATTGAGCCTAAGAAACGTATGTCTGCTCCAAAGGAAGACTGTGCCCCCTGTATTACTAAAGCTAGAATAGGTGTACAAATCATAAAGACTCTGGTTTATCATGCCCAAAGACAGCAAAGCCTTATATACCAACTGTATACATAACAAGACCATGTACAGTTGTGTGTGATTGGAGGGAAATCAATTTGTTACAATCCAAATACACCTGTACGTCTTAATGTGACCTTGTGGACTGGCCTACCGCAGGCTGGGATAGGCCGCAATCCAGAACGGGAAGGTAAATTGTATTTCTAAATCACACGTTGCAGTTACAGCAGGCAAACAGCCACTCACTCTGACATTTGATGTATGCACAGCCACAAGCAAAGGAAAGAGTAGACCATTTGGGGATAGGAAATGAGTGGAAGCCTTGTGCAGGATCCACTAGCTGCTCAGGATGGAATTGCGTTTGTGATTATATAGGGGAAGGATATAAGGGGTGTTCATATATAACATCATTCCGGAAGGGGAGTGATAACATCATATACTTTGAAGTTGCCCGATCTCTCCCTTCTATGATACCCTATGGTTTTGGTATAGATGGACAGGGGTCAGACCCAACTTATATCACTATCAAAGTGGAGAGAGTAATTGATGGGGAAAAATTATAAAAAATTATATTGATGCTTCAATGCATTCAGGAAGCTATAGCAGGGAACTGATACATGATACAGATACGAGACTAGGAAACTTTCAGCTATTACTGAGTTTACAAAGTTAGTAGTTACCAAGGTTCTTGATAAATGACAACCAGACTTTGAAAACCTGGTATCACTGGATCATGTTCAACAATTTTGTTGAATTAACATTAACAAAAAAGGTTTTAAATTGGATTTTGAATAAATGTGTAATTAATTGTTACCCGATTTGAATTATCTTCCTTCCATCGTGCAAACCGCCCAGTCAAATGGATTGCAAAAAATTATATTGATGCTTCAATGCATTCAGGAAGCTATGGCAGGGAACTGATTCATGATACAGATGTGAGACTAGGAAACTCTCATCAAATAACAATGAAAAATGAACAAGAAACCTGGGAATTAGAAGAGAAAATAGAAAGAGCAGAGGAAAGAATAGAGGAGACAAATTAACAAATGACACAAACAGATAGAGGAAGAAATACTAAAAAGTATTGAAACAGAGCAGGCAGATTACACTTTAAGAGCTCAAAATTTAGAAGAAGACAAAGTTCTCCCAGAAGTGATGAAAGAGTCATCGATGGGTTTTCTGGAGATTCGACAGTGAGAGGTAGATATAGAGGCAGACAAAATACTTAGATTAAATATGAGTGATGTAAGGAGTTATCCCAAGGGAAACACATGGGAGATTTGTCAAAAAGTTAGTAAGAGTTGAAATACTAAAAAGGGCAAAAGATAATGGATATAGAATACTTTTTAATTATATTGATGCTTCAATGTATTCAGGAAGCTATGGCAGGGAACTGATACATGATACAGATGTGAGACTAGGAAACTCTCAGCAAGTAACAATGAAAATGAATAAGAAACCCTGTCAAATCTTTGACAGGATTGTCAAGGACACTTGTCGTACAAGACTTTATACAAATCATCAAACATGTCAACATGTAGGATACATACTTAGAAAAGGCATGTGCCGCTAAAATGCACAAATGGGGGGGTTAATATCAAGGTAATACCAAGACTAACATTGGATTGTGGGTCTCCTTTGTTTTGGGGATGGGTATCAATCACTGACATACAACAATTGAGACCAGGTTGGGAAGGGACATGCATTATCAACCCAACCCTGTGAGTGGCATTGTAAAGGAGAGGACTACCAAAGTTGGTAGGTATCGAACTACTAGAGGGATACTGAAACAGGCTCTACATGCTATTCCATGTTTAGAATCACTTGAAGTATTGCCATTGAGCCTAAGAAACGTATGTCTGCTCCAAAGGAAGGCTGTGCCCCCTGTATTACTAAAGCCAGAATAGGTGTACAAATCATAAACACTCTGGTTTATCATGCCCAAAGACAGCAAAGCCTTATATACCAGCTGTATACATAACAAGACCATGTACAGTTGTGTGTGATTGGAGGGAAATCAATTTGTTACAATCCAAATACACCTGTACGTCTTAATGTGACCTTGTGGACTGGCCAACCGCAGGCTGGGATACCCCACAACCCAGAAGGAGAAGGTAAATTCTATTTCAAAATCAAATGTTGCAGTTACAGCAGGGCAAACAGCCACTCACTCTGACATTTGATGCATGCACAGCCACAAGCAAAGGAAAGAGTAGACCATTTGGGGATAGGAAATGAGTGGAAGCCTTGTGCAAGATCCACTAGCTACTCAGGATGGAATTGCGTTTGTGATTATATAGGGGAAGGATATAAGGGGTGTTCATATATAACATCATTCCGGAAGGGGAGTGATAACATCATACATCTTGAAGTTGCCCGATCTCTCCCTTCTATGATACCCTATGGTTTTGGTATAGATGGACAGGGGTCAGACCCAACTTATATCACTATCAAAGTGGAGAGAGTAATTGATGGGGAAAAATTATTTAAAAATATATTGACGCTTCAATGCATTCAGGAAGCTATAGCAGGGAACTGATACATGATACAGATACGAGACTAGGAAACTTTCAGCTATTACTGAGTTTACTAAGTTAGTAGTTACCAAGGTTCTTGATAAATGACAACCAGACTTTGAAAACCTGGTATCACTGGATCATGTTCAACAATTTTGTTGAATTAACATTAACAAAAAAGGTTTTAAATTGGATTTTGAATAAATGTGTAATTAATTGTTACCCGATTTGAATTTTACTGTTACTATCTTCCTTCCATCGTGCAAACCGCCCAGTCAAATGCATTGCAAAAAATTATATTGATGCTTCAATGCATTCAGGAAGCTATGGCAGGGAACTGATACATGATACAGATGTGAGACTAGGAAACTCTCAGCAAGTAACAATGAAAATGAATAAGAAACCCTGTCAAATCTTTGACAGGATTGTCAAGGACACTTGTCGTACAAGACTTTATACAAATCATCAAACATGTCAACATGTAGGATACATACTTAGAAAAGGCATGTGCCGCTAAAATGCACAAATGGGGGGGGGGTTAATATCAAGGTAATACCAAGACTAACATTGGATTGTGGGTCTCCTTTGTTTTGGGGATGGGTATCAATCACTGACATACAACAATTGAGACCAGGTTGGGAAGGGACATGCATTATCAACCCAACCCTGTGAGTGGCATTGTAAAGGAGAGGACTACCAAAGTTGGTAGGTATCGAACTACTAGAGGGATACTGAAACAGGCTCTACATGCTATTCCATGTTTAGAATCACTTGAAGTATTGCCATTGAGCCTAAGAAACGTATGTCTGCTCCAAAGGAAGACTGTGCCCCCTGTATTACTAAAGCCAGAATAGGTGTACAAATCATAAACACTCTGGTTTATCATGCCCAAAGACAGCAAAGCCTTATATACCAGCTGTATACATAACAAGACCATGTACAGTTGTGTGTGATTGGAGGGAAATCAATTTGTTACAATCCGAATACACCTGTACGTCTTAATGTGACCTTGTGGACTGGCCAACCGCAGGCTGGGATACCCCACAACCCAGAAGGAGAAGGTAAATTCTATTTCGAAATCAAATGTTGCAGTTACAGCAGGGCAAACAGCCACTCACTCTGACATTTGATGCATGCACAGCCACAAGCAAAGGAAAGAGTAGACCATTTGGGGATAGGAAATGAGTGGAAGCCTTGTGCAAGATCCACTAGCTACTCAGGATGGAATTGCGTTTGTGATTATATAGGGGAAGGATATAAGGGGTGTTCATATATAACATCATTCCGGAAGGGGAGTGATAACATCATACATCTTGAAGTTGCCCGATCTCTCCCTTCTATGATACCCTATGGTTTTGGTATAGATGGACAGGGGTCAGACCCAACTTATATCACTATCAAAGTGGAGAGAGTAATTGATGGGGAAAAATTATTTAAAAATATATTGACGCTTCAATGCATTCAGGAAGCTATAGCAGGGAACTGATACATGATACAGATACGAGACTAGGAAACTTTCAGCTATTACTGAGTTTACTAAGTTAGTAGTTACCAAGGTTCTTGATAAATGACAACCAGACTTTGAAAACCTGGTATCACTGGATCATGTTCAACAATTTTGTTGAATTAACATTAACAAAAAAGGTTTTAAATTGGATTTTGAATAAATGTGTAATTAATTGTTACCCGATTTGAATTTTACTGTTACTATCTTCCTTCCATCGTGCAAACCGCCCAGTCAAATGCATTGCAAAAAATTATATTGATGCTTCAATGCATTCAGGAAGCTATGGCAGGGAACTGATACATGATACAGATGTGAGACTAGGAAACTCTCAGCAAGTAACAATGAAAATGAATAAGAAACCCTGTCAAATCTTTGACAGGATTGTCAAGGACACTTGTCGTACAAGACGTTATACAAATCATCAAACATGTCAACATGTAGGATACATACTTAGAAAAGGCATGTGCCGCTAAAATGCACAAATGGGGGGGGGGTTAATATCAAGGTAATACCAAGACTAACATTGGATTGTGGGTCTCCTTTGTTTTGGGGATGGGTATCAATCACTGACATACAACAATTGAGACCAGGTTGGGAAGGGACATGCATTATCAACCCAACCCTGTGAGTGGCATTGTAAAGGAGAGGACTACCAAAGTTGGTAGGTATCGAACTACTAGAGGGATACTGAAACAGGCTCTAAATGCTATTCCATGTTTAGAATCACTTGAAGTATTGCCATTGAGCCTAAGAAACGTATGTCTGCTCCAAAGGAAGACTGTGCCCCCTGTATTACTAAAGCCAGAATAGGTGTACAAATCATAAACACTCTGGTTTATCATGCCCAAAGACAGCAAAGCCTTATATACCAGCTGTATACATAACAAGACCATGTACAGTTGTGTGTGATTGGAAGGAAATCAATTTGTTACAATCCCAATACACCTGTACGTCTTAATGTGACCTTGTGGACTGGCCAACCGCAGGCTGGGATACCCCACAACCCAGAAGGAGAAGGTAAATTCTATTTCGAAATCAAATGTTGCAGTTACAGCAGGGCAAACAGCCACTCACTCTGACATTTGATGCATGCACAGCCACAAGCAAAGGAAAGAGTAGACCATTTGGGGATAGGAAATGAGTGGAAGCCTTGTGCAAGATCCACTAGCTACTCAGGATGGAATTGCGTTTGTGATTATATAGGGGAAGGATATAAGGGGTGTTCATATATAACATCATTCCGGAAGGGGAGTGATAACATCATACATCTTGAAGTTGCCCGATCTCTCCCTTCTATGATACCCTATGGTTTTGGTATAGATGGACAGGGGTCAGACCCAACTTATATCACTATCAAAGTGGAGAGAGTAATTGATGGGGAAAAATTATTTAAAAATATATTGACGCTTCAATGCATTCAGGAAGCTATAGCAGGGAACTGATACATGATACAGATACGAGACTAGGAAACTTTCAGCTATTACTGAGTTTACTAAGTTAGTAGTTACCAAGGTTCTTGATAAATGACAACCAGACTTTGAAAACCTGGTATCACTGGATCATGTTCAACAATTTTGTTGAATTAACATTAACAAAAAAGGTTTTAAATTGGATTTTGAATAAATGTGTAATTAATTGTTACCCAATTTGAATTTTACTGTTACTATCTTCCTTCCATCGTGCAAACCGCCCAGTCAAATGCATTGCAAAAAATTATATTGATGCTTCAATGCATTCAGGAAGCTATGGCAGGGAACTGATACATGATACAGATGTGAGACTAGGAAACTCTCAGCAAGTAACAATGAAAATGAATAAGAAACCCTGTCAAATCTTTGACAGGATTGTCAAGGACACTTGTCGTACAAGACGTTATACAAATCATCAAACATGTCAACATGTAGGATACATACTTAGAAAAGGCATGTGCCGCTAAAATGCACAAATGGGGGGGGGGGGTAATATCAAGGTAATACCTAGACTAACATTGGATTGTGGGTCTCCTTTGTTTTGGGGATGGGTATCAATCACTGACATACAACAATTGAGACCAGGTTGGGAAGGGACATGCATTATCAACCCAACCCTGTGAGTGGCATTGTAAAGGAGAGGACTACCAAAGTTGGTAGGTATCGAACTACTAGAGGGATACTGAAACAGGCTCTACATGCTATTCCATGTTTAGAATCACTTGAAGTATTGCCATTGAGCCTAAGAAACGTATGTCTGCTCCAAAGGAAGACTGTGCCCCCTGTATTACTAAAGCCAGAATAGGTGTACAAATCATAAACACTCTGGTTTATCATGCCCAAAGACAGCAAAGCCTTATATACCAGCTGTATACATAACAAGACCATGTACAGTTGTGTGTGATTGGAGGAAAATCAATTTGTTACAATCCCAATACACCTGTATGTCTTAATGTGACCTTGTGGACTGGCCTACCGCAGGCTGGGATAGGCCGCAATCCAGAACGGGAAGGTAAATTGTATTTCTAAATCACACGTTGCAGTTACAGCAGGGCAAACAGCCACTCACTCTGACATTTGATGCATGCACAGCCACAAGCAAAGGAAAGAGTAGACCATTTGGGGATAGGAAATGAGTGGAAGCCTTGTGCAGGATCCACTAGCTGCTCAGGATGGAATTGCGTTTGTGATTATATAGGGGAAGGATATAAGGGGTGTTCATATATAACATCATTCCGAAAGGGGAGTGATAACATCATATACTTTGAAGTTGCCCGATCTCTCCCTTCTATTATACCCTATGGTTTTGGTATAGATGGACAGGGGTCAGACCCAACTTATATCACTATCAAAGTGGAGAGAGTAATTGATGGGGAAAAATTATAAAAAATTACATTGATGCTTCAATGCATTCAGGAAGCTATAGCAGGGAACTGATACATGATATAGATACGAGACTAGGAAACTTTCAGCTATTACTGAGTTTACTAAGTTAGTAGTTACCAAGGTTCTTGATAAATGACAACCAGACTTTGAAAACCTGGTATCACTGGATCATGTTCAACAATTTTGTTGAATTAACATTAACAAAAAAGGTTTTAAATTGGATTTTGAATAAATGTGTAATTAATTGTAACCCGATTTGAATATTACTGTTACTATCTTCCTTCCATCGTGCAAACCGCCCAGTCAAATGCATTGCAAAAATTATATTGATGCTTCAATGCATTCAGGAAGCTATGGCAGGGAACTGATTCATGATACAGATGTGAGACTAGGAAACTCTCATCAAATAACAATGAAAAATGAACAAGAAACCTGGGAATTAGAAGAGAAAATAGAAAGAGCAGAGGAAAGAATAGAGGAGACAAATTAACAAATGACACAAACAGATAGAGGAAGAAATACTAAAAAGTATTGAAACAGAGCAGGCAGATTACACTTTAAGAGCTCAAAATTTAGAAGAAGACAAAGAGAAAGTTCTCCCAGAAGTGATAAAAGAGTCATCGATGCGTTTTCTGGAGATTTGACAGTGAGAGGTAGATATAGAGGCAGACAAATACTTAGATTAAATATGAGTGATGTAAGGAGTTATCCCAAGGGAATCACATGGGAGATTTGTCAAAAAGTTAGTAAGAGTTGAAATACTAAAAAGGGCAAAAGATAATGGATATAGAATACTTCTTAATTATATTGATGCTTCAATGTATTCAGGAAGCTATGGCAGGGAACTGATACATGATACAGATGTGAGACTAGGAAACTCTCAGCAAGTAACAATGAAAATGAATAAGAAACCCTGTCAAATCTTTGACAGGATTGTCAAGGACACTTGTCGTACAAGACGTTATACAAATCATCAAACATGTCAACATGTAGGATACATACTTAGAAAAGGCATGTGACGCTAAAATGCACAAATGGGGGGGGGTGTAATATCAAGGTAATACCAAGACTAACATTGGATTGTGGGTCTCCTTTGTTTTGGGGATGGGTATCAATCACTGACATACAACAATTGAGACCAGGTTGGGAAGGGACATGCATTATCAACCCAACCCTGTGAGTGGCATTGTAAAGGAGAGGACTACCAAAGTTGGTAGGTATCGAACTACTAGAGGGATACTGAAACAGGCTCTACATGCTATTCCATGTTTAGAATCACTTGAAGTATTGCCATTGAGCCTAAGAAACGTATGTCTGCTCCAAAGGAAGACTGTGCCCCCTGTATTACTAAAGCCAGAATAGGTGTACAAATCATAAACACTCTGGTTTATCATGCCCAAAGACAGCAAAGCCTTATATACCAGCTGTATACATAACAAGACCATGTACAGTTGTGTGTGATTGGAAGGAAATCAATTTGTTACAATCCCAATACACCTGTACGTCTTAATGTGACCTTGTGGACTGGCCAACCGCAGGCTGGGATACCCCACAACCCAGAAGGAGAAGGTAAATTCTATTTCGAAATCAAATGTTGCAGTTACAGCAGGGTAAACAGCCACTCACTCTGACATTTGATGCATGCACAGCCACAAGCAAAGGAAAGAGTAGACCATTTGGGGATAGGAAATGAGTGGAAGCCTTGTGCAAGATCCACTAGCTACTCAGGATGGAATTGTGTTTGTGATTATACAGGGGAAGGATATAAGGGCTGTCCATATATAACATCATTCCGGAAGGGGAGTGATAACATCATACATCTTGAAGTTGCCCGATCTCTCCCTTCTATGATACCCTATGGTTTTGGTATAGATGGACAGGGGTCAGACCCAACTTATATCACTATCAAAGTGGAGAGAGTAATTGATGGGGAAAAATTATTTAAAAATATATTGACGCTTCAATGCATTCAGGAAGCTATAGCAGGGAACTGATACATGATACAGATACGAGACTAGGAAACTTTCAGCTATTACTGAGTTTACTAAGTTAGTAGTTACCAAGGTTCTTGATAAATGACAACCAGACTTTGAAAACCTGGTATCACTGGATCATGTTCAACAATTTTGTTGAATTAACATTAACAAAAAAGGTTTTAAATTGGATTTTGAATAAATGTGTAATTAATTGTTACCCGATTTGAATTTTACTGTTACTATCTTCCTTCCATCATGCAAACCGCCCAGTCAAATGCATTTCAAAAAATTATATTGATACTTCAATGCATTCAGGAAGCTATGGCAGGGAACTGATACATGATACAGATGTGAGACTAGGAAACTCTCAGCAAGTAACAATGAAAATGAATAAGAAACCCTGTCAAATCTTTGACAGGATTGTCAAGGACACTTGTCGTACAAGACGTTATACAAATCATCAAACATGTCAACATGTAGGATACATACTTAGAAAAGGCATGTGCCGCTAAAATGCACAAATGGGGGGGGGGGTAATATCAAGGTAATACCAAGACTAACATTGGATTGTGGGTCTCCTTTGTTTTGGGGATGGGTATCAATCACTGATATACAACAATTGAGACCAGGCTGGAAAGGGACATGCATTACCAACCCAACCCTGTGAGTAGCACTGTAAAGGAGAGGACTACCAAAGTTGGTAGGTATCGAACTACTAGAGGGATACTGAAACAGGCTCTACATGCTATTCCATGTTTAGAATCACTTGAAGTATTGCCATTGAGCCTAAGAAACGTATGTCTGCTCCAAAGGAAGACTGTGCCCCCTGTATTACTAAAGCCAGAATAGGTGTACAAATCATAAACACTCTGGTTTATCATGCCCAAAGACAGCAAAGCCTTATATACCAGCTGTATACATAACAAGACCATGTACAGTTGTGTGTGATTGGAAGGAAATCAATTTGTTACAATCCCAATACACCTGTACGTCTTAATGTGACCTTGTGGACTGGCCAACCGCAGGCTGGGATACCCCACAACCCAGAAGGAGAAGGTAAATTCTATTTCGAAATCAAATGTTGCAGTTACAGCAGGGTAAACAGCCACTCACTCTGACATTTGATGCATGCACAGCCACAAGCAAAGGAAAGAGTAGACCATTTGGGGATAGGAAATGAGTTGAAGCCTTGTGCAAGATCCACTAGCTACTCAGGATGGAATTGTGTTTGTGATTATACAGGGGAAGGATATAAGGGCTGTCCATATATAACATCATTCCGGAAGGGGAGTGATAACATCATACATCTTGAAGTTGCCCGATCTCTCCCTTCTATGATACCCTATGGTTTTGGTATAGATGGACAGGGGTCAGACCCAACTTATATCACTATCAAAGTGGAGAGAGTAATTGATGGGGAAAAATTATTTAAAAATATATTGACGCTTCAATGCATTCAGGAAGCTATAGCAGGGAACTGATACATGATACAGATACGAGACTAGGAAACTTTCAGCTATTACTGAGTTTACTAAGTTAGTAGTTACCAAGGTTCTTGATAAATGACAACCAGACTTTGAAAACCTGGTATCACTGGATCATGTTCAACAATTTTGTTGAATTAACATTACCTAAAAAGGTTTTAAATTGGATTTTGAATAAATGTGTAATTAATTGTTACAGATTTGAATTTTACTGTTACTATCTTCCTTCCATCATGCAAACCGCCCAGTCAAATGCATTTCAAAAAATTATATTGATACTTCAATGCATTCAGGAAGCTATGGCAGGGAACTGATACATGATTCAGATGTGAGACTAGGAAACTCTCAGCAAGTAACAATGAAAATGAATAAGAAACCCTGTCAAATCTTTGACAGGATTGTCAAGGACACTTGTCGTACAAGACGTTATACAAATCATCAAACATGTCAACATGTAGGATACATACTTAGAAAAGGCATGTGCCGCTAAAATGCACAAATGGGGGGGGGTAATATCAAGGTAATACCAAGACTAACATTGGATTGTGGGTCTCCTTTGTTTTGGGGATGGGTATCAATCACTGATATACAACAATTGAGACCAGGCTGGAAAGGGACATGCATTACCAACCCAACCCTGTGAGTAGCACTGTAAAGGAGAGGACTACCAAAGTTGGTAGGTATCGAACTACTAGAGGGATACTGAAACAGGCTCTACATGCTATTCCATGTTTAGAATCACTCAAAGTATTGCCATTGAGCCTAGGAAACGTATGTCTGCTCCAAAGGAACACTGTGCTCCCTGTATTACTAAAGCTAGAATAGGTGTACAAATCATAAACACTCTGGTTTATCATGCCCAAAGACAGCAAAGCCTTATATACCAGCTGCAGGGAACTGATACATGATACAGATGTGAGACTAGGAAACTCTCAGCAAATAACAATGAAAAATGAACAAGAAATCCGGGAAATAGGAGAGAAAATAGAAAGAGATTCATGGCATCATGGCATCACGAACTTTAGCATCCCGGAAATGAAAGGGGGCCTTCCAGTCCTATGCAGCTGCCCAGAGGAACTACCTCATCCACTGCCGTATGTACCCCCCCTATGGATTAAGTCCCCAGATACAGGGAAGGGTCTCAAGCAAGCTGGCAAAGGTGGACTGGAGGTGGGACTGGAAATAAGTCAGGCTCCCAAAGCCCCAGGTGGAATTCCTAGAGAGTGCAATAGAGCAACTGAAGGAGGATCTTGACCAGGCCACCCTTGATGATGAGGGGCCATCATGCCACCCAAAAGAGAGGGGAGGGACATCTGATCCCCTTGAGCAGAGGAGATGCAGACTGGAGTGCAGCCCCCATCCCCCTCCTGATAGAAGGAGAAGAAGCCCAAAATGGCAACCAGTGCCGTTCCCATGCTGTAGGGAAGCTGCCAAGAGCAGGCAAACTCCTCCCTCTCTCCAAACTAGGGGTAAAGAAGATGGCCAGCCATATCAGGCACAAGCATAAAGAGGCTGACAGGAGGTTGGAGGAATAGAACTCAACGACCTTCCAGGGGAAAGTTTGATGGAGACTCAGATCAGCTAACCCTATTCCTTGATTCAGCTGATATCCACCTAGAACGCTATGGGCACCTCTACCCATCCCCCAGAACCATGGTGAATGCCATCACAGAGGGTCTAGAGGGAGAATCAAGGGAATGGCTAGCAGCCTTCCACAAGAGGAAAGCCCCCCAACTGCAAGACATAGATGGCTCCCTGCAACTGCTAGAGGTGAGGTTTCAGGAGGGGGAGGGGGAAGAACCATATGCAGAAGAGGAACTCAGCAAACTAAAGCAGAGGGGCTGCCCCATCAAAGAGCAATCTGTGAATTTAGGGGGGTGATAGGAAGGCTACTCCCTTTACCAGAGTGACTGCTGGTACATTTCTTCAGAACAAGCCTGGACAAGCAAATTGCCCAAGTAACTGCATACCGCAACATCCCAAATCAACTCTCTGAGTGGTTCTGTGTAGTAACAAAAGTCGACAGCAGGCTGTGTGCCAACAACATGAGAAAGCAACCGAACACAAAAGAGAGGTCAACTGGACCTGAAACCATCCAGCTGGTGGGGAACCACAGCACCACAGCAGGCCCTAAGACCAGCCTTCCCTCAAAGTCCGCTGAAATGCTACAGATGCAGGATGATGGGCCACATGGCAGCTGCATGCCCAACCCTGGCCCCAAAACCAAGGCCAGGCCCACCTCCCAAGGCACGACGAGAATGAGGCCCCAAATGGACCACCAACAGGTCCTGGAAAGTCCTCCAGGCTGCAGATGCCCCTTCCCCCTCAGGCAAAAGTGGTGGAACCCCAGCAATGACAACCAGCTGCCTGAACCATATGACAGCGAGGACGAGGGAGAAAATGACCCAATGGTGAGAGAACCAATTCACCCTTTTCTTTTTCCAATATGCCTCACAGCCCCAAAAACAGGAAACCAGGGGGATTTTCAAGTCCTAATAGACTCAGGCTGCACAAGATGCTTGATTAACCTAACCACAGTCCTGAAACTGGGGATCAGAGCAAAAAGACTGGCCCACACGATCCAGTTCAAGCAGGTCGATGGGTCCCTAATGGGAGGAGCCTATGTCACCAACCTGACTGAAAAAGTGAGGCTAGAGCTAGCGGATCACTGGGAAATAATTCAATTCATTATAGCCCCCAAAATGACAGATGCAGTCATACTGGGACTTTCCTGCCTAGACAAGTGGGGAACCAGCCATCTGGTGGCAAGGGGGTACCCACAGACTTAGGATATCAAGAGGCTCCTAACATCTCCCACACCAGCAAGCAGAAACACCATCCATGCTGGAAACCCCCCAAAAGAGTCCATAAGAACAACTGGCAACTACATCTACTTCGGGGGAAAAGGCGGCATATAAATGTAATAAATCTAAATCTAATCATCTGACAAAACCCCAGAGGCTGAACTAATTCCGATGGAATATCAGGACCTCACAGAAGTTATCAGCGAGGCCGAGTGCAATGTTCTGCCTCCCCACCGGGAGACAGACTGTGCCATCGAAATAATCCCTGGGGCAAAACTACCCAAGCCCAAACTGTATGCCATGACGCCCCAGGAAATGCAAGAGATGTGCAAATACATAGACAAAAATCTACCATGGGGGTACATTGAGCCAGCCAAGCCATGGGTCACAGCGCCAGTGCTCTTCAAAGAAAAAAAAAAGATGGAACTATGAGGTTGTGTGTGGACTTTTGAGGGATAAATGGGGTGTTCGTACACAACCTATACCTTCTCCCCCTCATGAAGGACATGCTATCACATCTGGCCAAGGGAAAAGTCTTCACCAAACTAGACCTCAAAGAAGCATACTACTGAGTATGTGTCAGAGAGGGAGATGAATGGGAAACAGTGTTCAACTGCCCCATAGGGAGCTTTCAATTCAAAGTGATGCCTTTCAGACTGCAGGGGCCACCAGCGGTATTCAAGCAGTCAATAAATGAGGTGTTGCATGAGCACCTCTACAAGGGGTGACATCCTTATCTACACTGAGACCATGGGTGACCACATACCCTTGGTCCTCCAAGTACTGGAAAAACTTCTGGCAGCCAACCTGTACATCAGGGTATCAAAATGTGAACTCCACCGTGCATGGTTAGACTACCTGGGTTACTGAGTGTCAAATGAGGGAATAGAGATGGACCCAGCCAAAGTGCAAGCCATCTTAGGCTGGCAACTCCCTTGCACCTGCAGACAACTACAAAGTTTCCTAGGTTTCGTGAACTTCTACAGACAATTCAGCCCCTCCTTTGCGAAAATTGCCAAACGCCTAACAGATCTCCTGAAGACAGGGAGTTCAGGAATGAAACCCCATCCAGGACAACACCTACAGTGGGACCTAACCTGCCAAGAGGCATTCAAAACACTAAAAGAAATGTTTGCAAAGGATGCAGTGCTGAAGCATCCTGACCCCAAGCAACCTTTCGTGATCCAGGCAGACGCCAGCGACATGGCAGTGGGAGCGGTGCTACTCCAAAGAAACAACTAAGGAAGCTTACAATCCTTTGCCTACATCTCCCGCAAGCTCACAGACACAGTGACACGATGGGCTGCATGGAAAAAGGAGGCTTTCGCAGTGAGATGGGCACTGCTAACCTAGAGACACCTGTTGGAAGGGGGGCAGAAATTGATTGAAGTCTGGACTGACCATAAAAATCTGGAGGCACTCAGGACCCTATGGAAACTATCATCCAAACAAGTCCAATGGGCTCAATACTTCAACCATTTTGAATTTGTTTTAAAGCACATTCCAGGGGGGAGGAAATTTCTAGCTGATGCCCTCTCCTGCATGTCTCAGTACAAATGCGAACAGGAGCACATAGTAAACGCCATCATTCCCTGTACCCAAACCGCTGCCCAAGTGACCAAATTGTGACCAGCAAGACCAACTTGCAAGCGACCTAACTATGAGACTCAAAACCTAACTGCTAGCAGACCCCTGGTTCCAAAACAACCAACACATCTTGACAAAAAGAGATGACCTTGCTTGGAAGGGGATGAAACTCTACATCCCAGAATCCCTACGTACCCTAATTCTCCAAGGAGTCATGATGCCAAACCGGCAGGCCACTTTGGGTTCCTAAAGACTTTATACTTAGCCCAGAGGCAATTCTGTCACCTGGCATGAAGAAAGATGTAGATTGTTACATGAAAAGTTGTACCATCTGTGCCAAAATGAAGAGACGACCAGGAACACTCACACACCCCCGGACTACTGCAAACAGTACCAGAGCCAATGAGGCCATGGGAGATCACAATGGACTTTAGAGTAGAGTTGCCAAAAAGTGGAGGAAACATGGAGATATGGACTTTAATAGACCTGTTCTCCAAACAGGCACACTTCATACCCTGTAGCGGACTACCCTCGGCTCACAAGCTAGCTAAACTGTTCGTGAAGCATAGCTACCGACTGCATGGAGTACCTCGAAGAATTATCTCAGACAGAAGGGTCCAGTTCATAGCTAAGTTCTGGAGGGAATTCCTGCAGTCCATTGGATCATCTCAGGATCTTAGGTCAACTTTTCATCCAAGCACAATGGGGCAGCAGAGAGACTGAATGCCATGCAGAAAATCCAAGCAAGCCTGGGGGAGGGACACATCCCTAAGTTATACACCTGTACTCAAATTGCTTTGTTTTACACAGGTTGCTTTCAGGAAGTGAGGGGAGCCAGATGTCAACGTCTAAAGCATTTTCATGACTACTATCAACTTGAGAAGGGGGGAAAATGCCATGCATACATTTGACCAGAGTAAAAAGTCTCATATTTTTGTAACTGGGCTGTGAATGCACATGTCCAAAAACCTGCTGTAACGTCCTGTTGGAGAATGGATTGATGACTTCAGGCAGAGGGCAGGGGACATAGGGGTAAAGTTCAGATGCCATTAAGTGGGATTTAGTTTCAGCTCCACAGAAGTCCATGCCAAGATGTTAGTCCTAATAAATGAATGGTGTTTTTTTTAACTTTGTCTCGAGGCTCGTAAATTAATTAGGTCAGCTCTTGGAAACTTCACAGTAGCTCCTTTAAAGTATCAATTTTTCCATTTAAATCCAAGAAATGCTTCCAATTGGTAAAAATGTTTGTTGTTGCATCAATATAATGACTTTAATGGCTCCATCATTTGGAGCAGTTGGAGATAACAGAATTAAAGGTGTATCCCACTGGCTAAAATGTTATCTCCTTTATCAGACAATTCTCACAGGTAAATAATTTGTTGTCTCTATCTGCAGATGTGCTCAGCATCAGAAACCATCAATATGTGGCAGTGGTAGAGTTAAAGAAGGAAAGAGTTTGCTTCCCAAAGACCTCCCCAATCCAATTTCTCCATTTAAATTTAAGAGAATTATATTGTTGAAATTCAATCATTTTACTATCAATATTTAGTAGCTTGGTGTTAGGTCATAGCAAATGGGATTGTGGGGTTGTTGTTGTTGTCTATCTGTATCTAATCTGGAAACTGCTTGCAATTTAACCATAATCTCAATTTGGATGTGGAATCAGACAACAGGAAAAGTCACAATGTGCTTACATTTTGTAAACATTGATGATATAACATACCAAAATGAGGCAGAGGAAGGAAGGCAAAGCAGAGGAATGTTGCATTTTATCTATTTTGCACAAATGTTCTGTCATTCCACATATGTTTATGTGTTTGCTTCATAGTGAAATAAAATCTATTAAGATTTTTTGTTGTTAAAGGGCAGGCAAGGCTGGTTTCAGAAACAGCCATTGCAGCACAAGAACACAGAAAATTATGTCATTATGTATCATGAGAGAAACTAGTTACCATGGAGAGCAAAACATTGTCATCACCGACTGAATCCTCCAAATCTACCTGCTAATCAGAATAAAGCAGAAGGCCATGTTAATTACAAAACAAATTATCTACACTGCCAATTCAGTAAAATGTAATGAAAAATGCAATGCAGTAGATAAAGAATAACTCTTAGAAAGTTAAATGGATTCTGTATTAACAAAGAAATCATTAAGTTGCACATGGTTGCAAAGAACCCATTACTTTATTTAGGTGATAGGCCATCTGGTATCCTGATGAAACTTTGGATTTTATTTTTAAGATCATTGAGAAGCAGGGATTAATAAGAGTTAAAACTATTGGAAAGCCATCTTGATACTTAAATTAAAATATTCTATGAGAAGATTGATTCCTAGTAACTTCTCTATGGACATATCCATGCATTTTTATTGGGAATAATATAGAAGAGGTTTAGTGTTGCCTGTCCCAAGGATATAGGTTGACTTTCTGGTCTATTTTACAGCCCTGGAATTATTGTAGAAGAAGCAGCAGAGGCTGGAGGTAGAGTCAAGAGAAGGAGATAGAGTTAAGGAATCAATCTGGAGTCATTACAGTGATCCAAATCCAGCCTCCCTTGAATTCTGTTGACTCTTGTTTAGCACCAATTTCATGCTGATGATTGATTGACTAGATTTATCTGTATAGGTATAAACAATATTTTTTCTTAACTAGAACTTAATGTGTGATTCCGATTCTACATGTCAGTTCATTATCTGGTGCTCTCATATCATATCCATCTTGCTTAGTTTCTGTATCTAAATAAGATAAATTAGGTGCAATTATCTGCTGACTAACTAGAGCTGTTCCACATCTAAGTCTGTAATCTTTAATTTAGACCCATTGAATTAACAATTATTAATTTGTTATTAATTACATTATTTCATCAAAGAACTGGGACATCAGAGTGACAACTAATATTGTCCATATTGTTAACACTATAGTATTCCAAATTTTAACACATACTTTGAAACTGAACCATTAAAAATTGATAGGAGGCAACAAGCTTAATGTGGATCAAGGAGTGGATAACATTAAGAAATTTTAGATTACTGACTGTAGAAGGACATGATTTGTTGTTGGGATAGCACGTTTTCTTATGGTACAAGGGAACTAAAATCTAGGGGTATTTCAGAAAACATTATATACAGGAGGCTTTGCTATTAAATTGGGAGAAGATTAAAAAGCAACATTACTTAAAAATTCCAGTCTGGTTATCAACTATTGAAGCATTTTAATATCTAGTAATATATAAAAAGGAACAGTTAGATATGGTAAAATATTGAATGCAGAGGGTGAACTTAAATCTATGCAAGAATGAGAACAGGAAGGAAGAAAGATGAATTGGTTTTCATATGTGCAAATAAAGTCTAGATACGATAAATACCAATACAGGAGGAAGTTATTCATAAAATAATGGAATGTGCTAAAATGAGTAAATTGACATTTGAAATTAGAGAACAAAAAGATAAACAATTTTATAGGATATGGGATTTATTTTACGTGTGGTCAGATTAAAAAATATGGAAATGAAAGCTATCAGAGAATGTTGTAAATATAAGAACAATTGAATGATATAGAATATAACACAAAAATATTTTACTTCTGGAGATACTTGAGATGAAGTAATGAACTGCTATAGTGTAAATGATCCCAATACTTAATATATCTCATGGAAAATGAAGAATAATGGTGACAATCAAATAAATGAGCTACAATAGTAATGTATACAAATATATTTGATTTGATAATATGTGATCTTACATGAATTGTAAGTGATGACAATGGAAGGGATGCACAGAAACCTTGTAACCAATCGACACACTGTTAGTAATGGAAGATGGTTTTATGTTTTTTGTTTTGTTTGTTTATGTTTGTCTAAAAATAAAAACTTTTTTAAAAAAATTGAGAGTAGGATCCTGAAGAAACATTGGAAGTGGCTTCTGAGTAACACCAGCCACTTCTTCTCCAGTTGCATGCCGATCAAAAAAAGCTTAATGGAAGAGAAGTGAAACCTGGGCTCCCCGTTTCCTTCTGTTTTTCTAAATGTATAAATATTCCTTTTTTCAATGTATATATTAATAAAGTTTTTTATATGGATTCATAATTAAAGGTTTGCTAACAAATAAAAAAAATGAGTGAAGAAAAAAAAATATAACTTAGAATTGTGTTGGGAATGAGGAATGCCTGACATTAAGCAAGCTCTCTCTTCACACCCATCCCAGAGTTAAAAGCTACTGTGGAGGGGTGCATCAATATGTCTAACTCCTGCAGCGACCAGAAGGATATGGGGGCTCTGCATCCTCCCCTCTCTTGGAAAAAGTGTGGATGACTGAACTGTATCTGAATCTGGAAGAAAAATCGGTCCGACCCTGATGGTCACTGGGAGTGGGACAGATGAATGATCCTGAGGAGATGCTGTCAGGAGTTACAACCACCTGGCACTGGTGACCAGAGGCTGCCTGGCAGGAAACCCAAAAAAGGGATCTCATGATGACCCATGCTTTACAACTTTTGCAAGAGGCCTAGGGAAATCATCGAATGCGTGAAAGCCAGGGAGATTGGAATATCCGAGCAGGCAGAGAGGGGAGAAGACCCCCTGGCTAACCCCAAATCAGCCCTGGGAGCTGCTCCAGGAACCAGGCAAGCCAGAAGAGTTCCAGCTGCCGCTGCCACAGTAGCAACTCAAGCTCCCCCAAGGGGAGTGGTAGCCCAAATTCCAAAGGCGTCAAATTCCAAAGATTCTTCCTCTTGGAGTGAAGTACAGGGGAGATACTAAAGCACTGGGATTTTTTTGGTTTAAGTTTGGAATTACATGCAGGAGTATGGAGAGGATTTCCCATCAGAACTTGCCAAAGTGAGAAGTGTTACTATGGCGCTGGAAGGCACTGCAGCTGACTGGATGGTGGTTCTATGTAATGATGATTCCTCCCAGCTGAGAGATTACAATGGGTTTATGATGGCCCTGAGGGCACATTTTGATGAATCAGAAGGCAAGAACCAAGATGAAAACTTTAACCCAGGGTTGGAGATCTGTGGCAGAATACACTCAGGAGTTTCATGAGCTTTCTGTGCACATGCGGGGGTGGTCCCAGGACGCATTTATGGACAGCTACATGAATGGCCTTAACAATGATGTGTACCAGAGCTGTGTGAACAGGGGGGGCATGATCTGTAACTTTGGTATATACTGGCTGCTGATGTGGAAATCAACCTAGCCAGAAATCGATACCATGGAGGCAGCAGCTGGAGCAAAAACCCACTCCTACCTCAAGAGTAGGAAAAGGGGGGTCAGCAACCAAGCCCAGAATGATGGCATGTTTCCAATGTAGAAAGGAGGAGTATCAAGCTGCTGATTGCTACTCTAAGCTTTCCCAAAATCACCTTCGGCTGCAGGAAAGAAACCTGACAAGCAGCCAGGGAAACACACGAAACAGCCCTGAAAGGTGTGGAAGTCTCTGATTTCCTTCCTCCAGGCCAGAGGGAGAAGGAACCCCTCCCCTTCTTCAGGAGAAAGTGAAACAGACTTCGATGATGGTATTGGTCTACATTGGCAGAAGATTAGGAGATGTCTGGCAGCATCTTTTCTGATTTATACTTTATAACAAGGCATAAACTTTTGTGAGCTGCAGATCATTTCATTGGATGCATCTTATGAAATAGATACAGATATTGTAAAGGAATTCCTCTTTACCAAAAGCTATACTCGACAGTAGGTGAGCTTTGCAGCCTGCTTTGTGAATTCAATTATATTCTTCAATTAGTGCTATCTTTCTCTCTGCAATTCTACTTTCCACTTCATCAAAGAACAAAGATTTAGTTTACTAAATCAATTTTAACCTCCATTAATTTCAATATTGCCTTTCTCTGACATTTAATTTCTCTTTTTAATCTGAGGTTTTGCAGCTTGTACTGCTCAGTCTTTCTTATAAAATATCTTATGAATTTATGGATTATGGGACTATTTCTTTTTATCAATAAGTATATTAAGGCAGATCCTCTGATACCTTTGAACCCCTAATCGTCCTTGAGATGCAAAATTGCAATAGTGCCTGCCACATGTTGTGATGACCATTAAGTGAAGCATCTCACTTAACGTTTCCCCCATCCCCGTCTCCCCAAAGCAATTGTTAAATAAACTTGCAAGTTTTTAAGTGGAGCACTGGTTGCCTCAGTGATAGGGGAGGCCCTTGGAGGCCTACTGTAGGCTCAGCCCACCTTCTCTGCCCTCCCAAGTCTACCTCTAATTTTGGCAGCAGATTTTAATGCCCATGTTGGCCCCTCGTTGGAACCTTTTGTTGAAAACGGTACAATTCCAGATGGTTATTTACACAACTTCAAACAAACATGCTTCGGGGCAGGTATAAGGGGATCCCTGCAAGTGAAAGAGTCTGTTTATGTGGTACCTGCTCTCCCTCAGCAGATGGCACCATGGCACATAATTGGGCAGTGGCCAAACCAGGTATTGATCTCCCCACCAGTTCCAGTCTCACCTGCAATGTCCCAACAGGTTCTTACCACACCTTCCTACAGAGAAGAGTTCTCGGATGGAAGGGATGGAAGAACAATGGAAGAAGGGATGAATGAGGGGGAAATTGCAGAATGGATGCAGAACAATGTGATGAGGCGGTTCCTAAGTTTAGAAGTGCAACTGGGTTCTGTCCCTGGGGGGGGGCAATAAAATGCCAGTGTTGCTGTCAATTCGGCCACAGAGCATCAGAGTGCTTGGCTCCAGCCCCAATATCACAAACATGTGCACCAACCGCCAGAGCGGTAAAGAGAAGGCCCCAGAAGCTACCACAGAAGAGTCATCTGGGCCAACAACCTCCAGAAGAGGATTCCCAACCTAAAGTGATAAAAAGTCCTACCAATGTGGAGGCCTTGGAGGAGGAAAATGCCAAAGACGACCCAATAGTTAGTGCACCCATCCGCCCCTTTACAATAAAATGCAACCTCCAAGTGCCAGAAAAAGGAGTGGAAGGAGAAGTTGGGGCAATTGTGGACACTGGCTGCACACAATGCTTAATTAGCATGTCAATTGTGGAGCAACTAAGTATATGCACAAGACCCCTAAACCATCCCAGACCATCCTGAACCTGCAGCACCTGCAGCAGACACCAAACCCTCACAGGGATCCAAAAAGTACCAAAAGACTACTGGGACTTAGTAGGGGTGTTCAGTGAGGAAGAATGCAACTATCTTACCCCTCACCGGTCCACAGATTGCGCAACAGACTTTAAACATGGGGCTACCTTACCAAAGCCAAAATTGTACTCCATGACTCCCAAAGAGATAGTTGAATTGAGGAAGTACATCGACATCAATTTAAAATGAGGATTTATTGAACCAGCGAAGTCAAAAGTAGCAGCCCCAGTGCTCTTCAGAGAAAAGAAAGATGGGGGGTTCATCTCTGTGTTGATCTGTGAGCCTTGAATGTGGTATGCGAAAAGAACACTTATCCCCTTCCCCTCATGAAAGATATGTTGAACTACTTGGCAAAAGGCAAGATCTTCACCAAACTGAACTTGAGAGAGGTGTATTACCGCATATGGATCAGAGAGGGAGATGAGTGGAAGACCACTTTTAACACTCTCCTTGGCAGTTTTCAGTACAAAGTCATGCCATTTGGGCTACAAAGAGCACCCACAGTCTTCATGCAGTACGTACATTAGGTGCTACATGAGCACCTGTACCACAGAGTGCTCATCTATCTAGATGACATCTGGATCTACTCGGAAACCCTAGAAGAATATGTGAAGCTGGTACGGCAAGTCCTGAAAAAACTTATGGCCGCCAAGCTATATGCAAAGTTGTTGAAGTGTGAGTCACAGGACCTCACTAGATTATTTGGGTTATCACATCTTCAACGAGGAGATGGAAATGGATCCAGGAAAAGTGAAAGTTGTGTTAGACTAGAAACCTCCAAGCACTCCCAAACAACTACAAAGCTTCCTTGGATTTGCTAATTTCTACAGGCAGTTCATTCCAACATTTACAGAAATTGCCCTCCCATTTACTGGGCTATTGAAAACAGGGTTTTCCCCAATGAAGCCAAAGGCAAACCAACCCCTGAAATGGACAATGGACTGTAAAAAAGCCTTTGAGAAATTAAAATGGCTCTTTCCCAAGAGCCCATACTACAACACCCAGATCCCAAGTGACCATTCATGATCCAGACAGATGCCAGTGATGTAGCAATAGCTGCAGTGCTACTACAAAAGAATAGAGAGGGCTACTTGTTGCTGTGCACTTACATCTCCAAGAAACTCACCACTACTGAAAGGAAGTGGGCCATTTGGGAGAAAGAGGCGTTTGTGATCAGGTGGAGCCTGCTCACAAGGAGACATATCCTGGAAGGGGGGATATGCCGTTCAAGGTCTGGACTGATCATAAAACCTCTAAGCTATCCACGCCCATCGAAGACTATCCCCCAAACAAGGTTGCTGGGCACAATATTTCCAAAGGTTTTAATTTGGAATTAAACACATCCCTGCAAGGAAGAACATGTTGGCAGATGTTTTGTCAAGAAAACCACAGTACGACAGTAAGAAGAAAGAAGTTGTTAAACCCATCATTTCTTCCTCCCACCAACAGGTGGCCCAGGTCACCACCTGAAGCCAGAATAAGCTGACAACAGAGTCCAAAGCAGCACTCCTGGCAGACCTGTGGTTCAACAATAACAAGGACATTTTAACGATGAACGGTGGCTTAGCCTGGAAGGGTCCAAACTGTACGTCCCTGGGTGGTTGAGACTAGAAGTCCTACAGAGAAGCCATGATGCAAAACTAGGAGGCCACTTTAGATTCCTAAAAACACTCCACCTCACCGGGCATCAGTTTTGGAGCCCAAAGATGAGATCAGAGGTGAAAGATTACGTAAAAAGCTGTGCTACTCACGCAACAATGAAAATACAGCCAGGGAAGCCCCCCTGGACTACTACCAGTGGCCAGCCCTAGCTGACCATGGGAGGAGATAGCAATGGACTTTATCATCAAACTCCCAGATAGCAGCAGGAATACTTGAGAGACCGCCTCCTGCCGATTACCTCCCTCCGACCAATTAGATCGCACAGATTGGGCCTCCTCCGAATTCCATCCGCCAGTCAATGTCGACTGGCGACTATGCGGAGGAGAACCTTTTCAGTAGCAGCTCCGACCCTGTGGAACGACCTCCCCGTCGAGATTCGCACCCTCACCACTGTCCAGACCTTCCGCACAGCCCTTAAGATCTGGCTATCCCGGCAGGCCTGGGGATAAGTTCATAATTCGCCCCGCCCGAGTGTTGAGTGTTGAATGAAAGTTGTGTTTTACCGTTTATTTTTATTCACATATTGTTATGTTTTATATTGCACCCCCCTTTCCTATGAATGTAAGCTGCCCTGAGTCCCCTCAGGGAAAAGGGCGGCCTATAAATTCCAAATAAATGATAAATGAAATGAAATGATAAATTTGGACAGTTATTGATTTGTTTTGCAAGCAAATGCATTTCATTGCTTGCTCAGGGTTGCTGTCTGCAAATAAAATGTTTGTGAAACACATTTATTGCCTGTACGGGGTACTCAAAAGGATCATTTGAGACCATGGAGTTCAGTTCACCACCAAGTTCTGGAGAGTTCCTGAGATCCATTGGGTCCACACAAGGACTCAGCTCAGCATTTCATCCCTGCATAAATGGTGCTGTGGAAAAGGCCAATGTGATGGTGGAACAATACATCCGCTGTTACATGGACTATCAGCAAGAAAACTGATCAGACTTGCTATCCTTTGCTGAAGTGGTGTACAACAATGTGATCCACAGCAGCACTGAATTAACACTTTCCAAATTATCTGTGGCATGGAATTTGTTCCCATGCCTGAGCTGCCTAGAGAACCCCCCTCCTCCATGTCTCTGAATGAATGGATGGACACACTAAACAAAGGATGGCAAAATATGAAGAAAGCTCTAACAGATGCAGCAGAAGCCTACAAGAAGCAAGCTGATAAACACTGCTCACTCCAAGCCCCCTTGCATGTGGGGGTCAAAGTTTTTGTATCTACCAAATACATAAGATTAAGAACGCCTAGTAAGAAATTGGAGCCAAAATTTCTAGGTCCATTCCCAATAGAGAAGATAATTAACCCAGTTACAATTCGACTCAGTCTACCCAGAATTCTAGGGAAAATTTACCCAGTATTTTATTGTAGTTTATTGAAACCAGTAATTGGGTCTAGCATAAGACCGCCACCCAAGCTCCCCTTCGTCCTGTAGTGGTAGAAGGGGAAACACATTATGAGGTGAAAAAAATCTGAGATTCCAGGCTGTATAGGGGTTGCTTACAATATTTAGTGCATTGGAAGGGGTACCCTTTTTCCAAAGCTACTTGGGTGAAAAGTTGGGATCTAAAAGCGGATAAGATAGTAAAACAATTCCATGAGAAGTTTCCTGATAAACCAAAGGATCCCCCCAGGGGGGGGGAGGTGGTTAATTGTGTTATGTTAACTTTTATGTTGTTCTCTTTTCAGGACACATTTTTCTTCTGAGAAGAGGCTGCCTGTCAGGCCTGCAATCATATTCCTTTTAGGATCTTTGACCTGATACACACACATCATGGCAAGTGCCACCACTGACAGAAGCCCCTCTGAGCTGTTAATGGGTCGCCGGCTAATATCTCCCTTAGACTGGCTACACCCAAATTATTCTGCCAAGCCATCTAGCCACCTATTTGACCAGCAAACTAAGAACATTTAGCATAGTGGATTGGGTTTATGCCCACAACTGCACTGGGGAGGGGGCTCTCTGGGTTCCTGCCACAATTGCAGAAATGACCAGACATCACTCTTACAAATTAAAGCTCAAGGATGGGAGAGTTTGGAGGCAGAACATTGACCAACTCTGAAGCCACCTCAACCATTCAAACCTTAGGCAACCAGAGATAACTTCTGCACAAGGTAACCAAAGCCCTATCCAAAAGAAGTAAACATTCACTCCTTCCACAGATTTCTCAAACCCAAAGGTACCGGAGTACTTAACTGAAAAGTTTGTGGGCCCACAGTGAATTCCAAGTGAACCACTCAAGGAACTCCAGCCACGCCCCGGGGAAAGTTCTAGGAGCTTCTACCAGGTGAAGCCAGAAAGGCAACAGGTCCGACTGACCTGACTGAAGTTCCAGTCCCAACTGAACTGAGCAGGTCAGAGAGAGTCTCTAAAAGACCCACCTACCTGTTGGATCAGCCCAACTAAGAGGGGAGGGATGTTACATACTGACAGCCAATATGGTAGATTCCATCAAGATCCTCCAATCTGATAGGAAAATACTTGAAGCTGATTGGCCGAGCCATTTTACAGCTCCCTATAATAGGGCTAGCTGTCAAATGGACCTCTGCTGGATTGTACCTAGTTGTTCCAATAAAGAGTTGTTGTTTTGTCACTAAGCCTGAGTTAGTCTCATCCTTCACTCGAACTAACAAAAAACATCAAGTTTTGGTTGTTTTTCTTCTTCTTTGTTTATTAATCTTATCTTTCACTATATTTGTTTACATTTTAAATGACAAATTCAAAACATGATTAAGTCTTTTGGAAGAAAAACTATTCAGTAAGAAATGCAGCAGAATGAATAAAGCAGGAATTGGTCCGTATCAAATCCCTATAGCTTAAAATAATGACACAGTGTTTTACACATTTATTTGTGGTTCCCAAGATTAGCTCCTAAAGGAAGTGATTTTCTACTAGGCTAGGAAAGCTAAGAAGATAATCTCTATAACTAAGACTATGTTGCTCTTCGTAGCTGTTTAAGGAATAATAAACGTGTTAGTATGATTTATTCCATTGTCTAATATATATTGTCCTTACAAGGGAAATAAAAGTGAGCTTAGAGTCCTCTTGTGGCTCAGACGCCAAGTCATGCCATCAGAAGAGATGCAGGTGGGGGACTGAATTCATTCCCTCCTCCTTCGAAAGACAGTGTTGTCATTAAAGACAAGCTGTTTCCTCAGTGTTACCAAGTGACATTTTACCTTCCTGATTGTATCCTGTTTGAACGATAAAGCCCATTTCAATCTACCATTAAAGAAAAGAGACAAAGCCATTTCCACAGCTTTGTTGTACCACGTGGCAAGCAAGGTCACCAACTCTGGTTTGTCACGTTTTCTGGAACATGTTGTTCAAAAGGCCAGGCTTTCAGCAGCCCAGTGTATTAATAAGTAATCCTTCCTGCAGCCAAAGGAATGCTTAGGGAGACCTCAGAAGCTACCACATGTGCTATGTGCATTGCAGTAGAGGGCTCCCAGAGTTTTGGAGCCGAGGAGCAAAGCAGTCTTTCCAAAGCCAAATGGCTCCCCTCCATTCTCAGTACTTTGGTACTCAGAAAAGAACACTAAACCTTTGACAGTGTAAGTGGCATTATGTGAGCCCTGCAACTCTTCAACCTTCTTTGCATGTCTTATTACTTCTCCTGTATTGAACTATGCCCAAATGAATTAAAATATATATACAGACTTTAATCAGTGATGATAGGTCAATCTGTTAACCTTACTGTCCTCTCATCTAAAGAGAATTCTAATCAGGTTTTCCTAATTATCTTAATTATCTGATTCAAATGTAATACCAGGCTAGTAGTTGGAATTATGTGGATGAACTTCAGCTCTAGATGCTCCTGCTTTCTTCTGGATCTTGAGTCCTGTATTTCCTCTTTTCACAGTCAGCTGTAGTTTACTAATTTAGAGGTATTCACCTCGCATGTATATTTCCTGGGAAATAAGTTTAAATATTCCAATTCTTTCTTTGATTTGTGTCATTAAAAACTAACTGCAAGGATAAAAAAGATGAACTGAGAGTCATTGGCAATCTTTGCAGATGATACTGATTTGAGTTGTATCTAAAAATTGCTTGGTTTAAGTTTTAGGAAGATTGAAGACAATCTTACTTTCTTTAATATGTTTTTCCTTTTTCCTGTTTTGCTAATAAAAAACTATTTATTATTCCTTGTATATAAAATCTTATTTAAGAGGAAGTAATTTTATCAGAAAGACAGCTCCAGGCATCAACCGCTTCTTGTTTTGTTTACTGCAAAAAGAAATCACTTTGATTAAAATTTACTTTCATTTTCTAAAAAAAAATTAATATACTATTTTGGCTTTGCAGAGTGATTGCATTGATACAATCAACAGCCTTCATTGAAATCAAGATGATTTAACTTACTAGTTGAATAAACTAGATTCAACTTCTGCTTGATTATAATCACTATCAGAATTCCCCCTGGGCAATTTTGAATTGGTTTTGAACTTTTTTGGGAAAAGTAATACTAGAATAGTGTACATGTGTGGAAAAGAATCCGTAGAATTTAATATTCCTGTTTGCTATTAGAGTATTGCAATTATTTCATTATTTTTCTATGAACATTATTCTATACTGTGAGCAAGTAAAAGTATATACTGTAACCACCTCCAACTCTACAACATTAAAATAAGACATAACTGGAAACTAGAATAGTCTTGGATTATATTCTATTGCAGTGTCATTAATTTCAGCAATAACAAAGTTTGTGAAAGAACGTATTACTTCTCTCCCAGATAAGGCCCTGACTAGTGAAAATTAAGAGTAACTCTCCCACCTCACCACTCAAAATTTCTTCCCTTGTCCTCTCCCATTTTGCATACCATTCAGCATCTCATCTTCACAAAGGATGTTTCACTAAAGCACTGTTAGCTAAGCATTTGTGTGATGTCTGAATTGAAGGCCTTAGCCCTTCCCACACCTTGCTATTTTCAACTTATTATAAATCTTCCCAGGTGCAAAGAGCTCCAGCCAAATACCCCCCTCCAAGCAATAATATGTAACTTCCAATTACGTAATAGAAATAAGTCCATGATAAATAACTTACATCCAGCCTAGCTCCTTTGCACATAAGTACTCATAAGTCATTCTTAAGGATAGGGCAATGCTTGTGAAATCTCCAGAAAGCCTTCAGTTCTTGATGTTATCTTGGAAAATATATCAAAAATCCTGGAGCACTTTTAATGGTTAAGGTGACAGTTTTAAAAATATTACTTTGTTATACACAGCTTCTTAGAGAGAAAGAAAAATGTATATGCCAGGACTATAAACCTAAAGGTATGCTGACTAGGAAGACATTTTTTCTTAGGCAGTCACAGCATGAATGAGTTCTAGCCAAGTGTTTTAAATCTTACATTGGTATGAAATTCTGATAGAAGAGGAGGCAGGTAAGCTTTGTATGTCTCATAAGCCAAACATGTAGACAAAGTAAGTTTTCTGGTCTTGGCATCAGAAAATAAAACATCTATTTCTTGGTAGACTAAGACAGTTATCTATCTGGCAGAGAATATAGAAGACTCTATTATGACAACGTCATGTCATTTCTGTCTGGATGAGCATAGTAGATGAAAGGTTTAACCTAACAAATCTAATAAATATTTACAAGACTCATTTATTATATGATCCAGGTAGCATGTCTGGCCTTAGGATTGATCAAGAAGGCCAATGTCCTCCTTCTCCACTTCAAAATGCATGAAAGAGACAACAGAATTGAAATCTAAGCTGTGTTTGAGAGAGTGTATTTGTTCGAAACCCATGCATAGCAATGGCAGAAAGCATGGAGGCTCCAAAAGGAAAAAAAAATGCACCAAAGGACTACCTGTAAGTTCTGCCGGGTTGAAAATAGTGCTTTCTTTTCATGAGTGTGTAAAAACCAATAAAATATATTGTAAAAATTAAAAGAATGTTTTAGTCAATCGTTCAAAACTAGCTGCCTGTTTTGGCTATCAGAGGCGAGCCTGGGCCATGTATCAGCCCCCAGATGGAGAATCAATAGCTCCCAGGTCCAGAGGTGGTTGATGAGGAAGAGGAGAAACAGGTGGGTCCTGTGTCTGACACACAGATGCGCAGAAGGCAGAGAAGAAGAGAGCAGTGGGAAGCTATGGGCCAATCCTTGGGAGGGAAGAGCCACTGCTGCTCACTAAGCCCCGCCATAGCTCTGGGGATAAAAGGTGTGGGCAGACACAAATAGGTGTGGCAGGCAGCTATTCATCTTCCTGTCAGTCAGTCACCCATAGTCCAAATTTCTGAATCGTGTCTGGAATTGTATCAGAATTCTTGGAATTTGCGGCTCTGAGACTCGGGCATGCCTTCTAAGCATTTGTGTGTGGGTGTCTGTGGGTGTCTCTGCTGCTGGAAAAAGAGCGAGCACACCTTCCAGGACTTCCATTATGAGTGTGGTGAGAGAGAGAGTGTCTCCTGATGCATTGGAATCATTTCAGGAGGGAAAGGGAGCGAGCTTTGCTTTCCATAGGCACTTACATACTTCGTAAGCCTGCTGTTTGTGTGTGTGTGTGTGTGTGTGTGTGTATGTGTGTGTGTGAGTGAGTGAGTGAGAGAGAGAGAGAGAGAGAGAGAGAGAGAGAGAGAGAGAGAGAGAGAGAGAGAGAGAGAGAGAGAGAGAGAGAGAGAGAGAGAGAGAGAGAGAGAGAGAGAGACTTTTTTGCAGGGGTTGCTGGCACCCCTAATAAAGGGAGCATTTAGTTGAAAACAGCATGCTTGTCATATTTCAGGAGCCAGGTCAGAACATGGCCTTTCAGATGTGTCTGAGTTTAACTCCCAAGGTTCCCACCAGCGTATCAAATGTTGGTATTTATGACTTGGAATAAAAGATGAAGTAACTAATAAACCATAAAGATAAGGGTGTAATTTTCTTATTTAGCCTCTTACAATGATGTAATTTGGAGTCCTTTTCAAATTTCAATCCATTTCATCTAGTAAATGTGAAAAACTTAGACAAAAGATTGCAATTTCGTTTTGAAATTTGCAAGATTTGAAAGAAAGAAATTTGCAAGATTAATTATCATCATTCATGAAACTTCTGTTCATTGTTGACATTTATATTTCAGTCATATCTTATTAACTTTGTTATGAACTATTAATTTAACTTCTACTTCTGAAATATCTTTGAGGTTCATATAAAAATAATAATGAATATTAAAGAATAATATCCATTGGGCTGGGAAGAAGAAAAAATAGCATCTGTTGTTGGGAGCCCTCTCTAAAGTCTGAAATCAATTTTTAACTAGCTTTTTTGCTTTCATCACATTTTATTATATTTTACTTTTGTCTTTTTTAGTCTTCTTCTGGAGACTTTTAAACTTATTGTTTTTACTGTAGACTGGTGTTTTTATCATTTTCCATGGGGAAAAGGAAGAAGAGGAAATGTTCACACTCTGCTTCTCAGACTTCACTTAAGCCTGCCAGACAGCTCAAAGTTTCATAGAATCATAGATTCCTAAAAAAAATAAATAGCTATTTATCAGACATTACCAAATCTCTTCTATACTTTCTATTAGTCTCTCAAACAAATATGACCCCCTGGAATGCCATTTATAAATGGAAGTAAAGAGTTCCCACCTCTTAAATCATTTTGCATCTATTCACAAAGAATTTGGAGGTAGCAAAGGATAGCAGCAATTTGTCCAGCTCCTGCAAGAGGTATACATCAAAGGGATGAGGACTTTGGCAGACCTTATGGCAAATGATGAGGTGCTGAATAGAACAAGAGACAATCCAATAGTACATAATCAATGACAATTAACAGTCCTAAAACAAGTACCGAGAAGAATCAGTGAACTAAGAAGGCCCTACCAATTTTTAGCATCTGTGCTGAATAAATACGAAATTACTTTCAGATGGTTGATGCCAGAGGGTATACTGGTAACTTAGAGAGATAGAAGATTCAGAATAGACATGGTGGAACAAGCAGAAGATTTCTACAATAATCTGGTTGGGCAGGAGGTTGAGGAAGATGAAAGAGAACTGGTGGAAACAAGGATGCAAGGACTCAGGGAAAGCAGCAAGTCCATCAACTCCACTGAGGTTCCACAACTTCCTAACTGCTGGAATTTGCAGCAATACAGACACTTCAAGGTCAAATATGATGGACTGGCAGTATCTGACAAGAAGATGGGTTGTGAGTACTGTGCAAAACCCATGTTCTCATTAGAGAAATGTATTCACATTTCTAGAGAGTGGAAATATTTCCAGGTTGTGCCAACAGGGAAAACTAAGGATACACAACAAGCATTGCTCAGAAAAAAATTAAGGGAACATTTTCAATCAAAAGCACACCTTATTTGCTTGGAGAGCAGTAAGCAATGGGAGCAGGAAGCTTTAACCAAATCTGTGGATAAGTCAACTGACAAATATTTATCCAGTACTTGCACAATATTTTCTACTGTTTATGATCTGGCGCAAAGATGTAATCCATTCTCAGACATCGAAGCGCAGATAAATTTGCTAAATACTGTTTGAGTGGATGTGGGAGTTGGCCTGCATTCACGGAGATCTGCAGTGAAAATAATTGAATTCATTGTGAACCAAATCAAGACCACTGTGTTTTTCAGGATTATTGCAAATAATCAAAAGGTGTGCCTAATAATCGATGGAGCCACAACACTTTCAATGAAAGCAGTGCTGATAGTTTTTGTTAGAGTTAAGGATCCAGAATGCCCAGCAACCATCTTCGTTGAACTTTTGGAATTAGAGACACAAGATGCATAGACCATATATTCCGCGGCGATGGGAAGCTTGTATAAAGTTGGGTTTACCACCGAATATCTACAGAAGAATTTAATCACTTTCTGCTCTGATGGTGCTAACCTTATGCTTGGAAGAAAATCTGAAGTCAGCACCAGAATAGCTCAAGACTTCCCAAACATTGTAATCTGGCACTGCTTGAATCACCGCCTGCAACTTATGCTGGTTGATGCAGTAAGAGAAGTGAAGCAGATCAACCTCTTCAAAATCTTTCTTGATAAAATTCACACCACTTTCCAGAAATCCTGCAGAAGCCAAAATGACCTTTTCCAAATCTCTGAACAATTGGGCATAAAAATTGTGAAGATTGGTAGAGTTTTGGGACCAAGATGGGCTGCTTGTAGTTTAAGGGCAACCATAGCTGTGTGGCATTCTTATCCAGCGCTACATCAGTTTTTTTCTGGTCAATGAAAGATTCCCAGGCATGGCTTCCTGTTTTGAAAATCTAAATTTATCCAAGTGATTGATAGATTGGGTAAACTTTATGCGGCATTAGTTAATCAAAAGAAAAGAGGAATAGCACTATATGTTAAAGACACAATCCAGACTAAACTAATTTATCATGATGAGGAAGGGGGAATACTAATTGTAGAAATAATGTTAAACCAAAAAAGGTGTCACTGGTTGTAATATATGCACCTAATGAAGGTCAGGAAATTTTTTATAGACTACATAGCATTATTCGAGAGATGGGAAATGAAAATGTCTGTTTAATGGGTGATTTCAATGCTATAGTGGGACTATAAAAGTGGAAAGAAGAGAAAAGGAGCTAGGAGAATTTTGCTGAGGTCATTCTTCCAAATGGCTGAAGAACTTAATATCTATGATGTATGGCAAGAAAGATGTCCAGAGGGAAAGCAATATACTTTCTACTCGAATAGACATGAATCCTGGTCAAGGATATATATGGTCTGGATGTCAATGGAGTTAATTTTGGAAGTGAAGGAGACAGACATAGAACCCAACCACAATCCCATGAGGATTATATGGAAAAAATAAAAGGGCAGTTATCATTGGTTACTCAATAGAATAATCCTAAAGGATCAGGAATATATTAAGAGTTTATAAGGAATTAAGACTTTTCTTCAAAGAAAACTGGCCAGGAGGCACATTCATACAAAACCTATGGGATACAACTAAGGCATTTATAAGAGGGCTCACAATATCGGCTACAGCTAGGAAGAAAAAAAATTGAGAAACAAAAAATAAGAGAGTTGAAAGGAAGGTATAGAAATTTAGAGAGTGAACTTAAAAAGAAACCACAAAATAGAAGTATAAAAGGAAGTATGGAACTGATTAAAAATGAATTGGCTATATTTGAAAAAGCAAAATTAGCACAGTCTATAAAAAAAAAGCAAAACAAATTTTCTTTGAGAATGCAAATAAACCGGGGCGGTGGCTATCCTATAGGCTGAGGAAGCAGAAGTGAGAGAACTGGATCAATAAACTACAAGATGAAAAACGCGATATCTGCTATCAACTAAAGGAAAAGAAAGGAGTACCCAAGAGTTCTATAAACAATTATGTAGAGAAAATCGAGACTATACATAGGAAGGAATACTACAATATCTGGAAAAGTCAGATCTGCCAAAGATTCCAAGGAAATAAAAGATATGCTCAATGAAGAAATTAAAACATCAGAGATAATTGAGGCCATACAAAGACAAAAGACTAATAAAGCTGCAGGGCCGGATGGCCTGCCAGTGGAAATATATAAAGAATTCCAGGATATGCTTGTTCCAATGCTGTTGGAAGTTTATAATGCAGTATTGAAAGAGGCGAAGACATTGCTATCATGGACAGAGGCTAACATTATATTAATACCTAAGGGGGACTCAGATCAGATGTACATACAAAATTACAGACCAATCTCTAAATGCAGAATACAAGGTTTTTTAGTCTGATAATAGCAGAACAGTTGAAAAAATTCCTCACATCGTTTAGCCACACAGGTCAAAATGGATTTTTCCCCAGAAGACAAATTAAAAACAATATGAGAATTATGCTACTATTCTCTTCATTTTTTAAACATCAATAAAACCAAATCTAAAGTGATGGTGTTTAACAGAAAAAGTATGAAATATAAGTGGCAGATAAATGGAGACAAGGGAATTCTTTTATTTGTTTAGGAGTTGTTTTTAGCCATTCTGGATCATGCTTAAATCATGGTTAAATTGGCAAGGGCTAAGATAAGCACTAGAAGATTATACAAATTATATAATTACAATTACACAGGTATCTTGATCCCTATATTGAAAATATTCAGGGAAAAAATAATCCCAATGCTTGGTGCAGAATTGTGGAGCCTTAATAAAACTACCCATTCAGACCTATTTTTTAAAGATGCATATGTGACCTGAGAAGAATTCATCTGTCCCTGCAGTTAGACAGAAACAAGTATCCCTTTCTTACAAAGTCATTTATAATTTAAGCTTTCAAATAGCAGAGGGTCCATTCAATGGACCTCAGAAGACTTCCCAAAATATACTTCACAAAACAGATAAATATGGCTCAGCCCAACTCCTGGGTCAGCCAACTTTCCAAAATTATTTTACCACATGGGTTTTCTAATCAGCATCTATTCTCAATGGCTTCTCAGACAAGGAAACTATTTAAACAGAGAGTCCTAGAAATTAAGACTCTCAAACTAACATAGATCTGTAAACTAGGTTTAAATGCTTGGGCTTAAATACATCTCCATCAGGTTTAAATATTTATTATTCAATATTATTGAAAAGAAACAGCTCCCTTAGATGCAAACCACAGATTATATTTTCTTTTGAGCTCAAATGTATATATTGCATGCAAAACTGCTAAATTGATAACTAAATAGTCCTAAGAACCTGAACAAATGGGGTGCCCTATAAAGAAGGTTCATTTATCTGTTTACTGATCCCATGTATCACCATATATATTTTATCAATGTATTTATTCCTCTCACTTTATTTTAAAATTAGAAGTATTTTATTTTATAAGTTTGCAAGACTAATCAGTTAATAAACTACCTTTGTCAGCATTTGGAGAAAGGAGGGTACAAAGATAATCCGTGAGTGATATGCACTTTCTAATATTAATCATATTAGAGCGACCAGACTAACAAACCACACTGTCAGATAGCAGGCTGCTAATAAAATGGCCAGCAGCTATGCTCCTGCTGCCCTGTCTCTTTAAATTCTCTCCCTAGCCAGCATAGCAACATTAATTATAAAAGCTGTGCTGAGAAGCAGCTGGGCTAGTGATCTGCCTTTGTGGAAGTAAAGCAGCCTGAAGCAGCCTAAATCAGCTAAAAAGAAATATTATTATTTAACAGAACTCACAAAGGGTAGGAGTAGCAGGACTACCAAGGAAGAGTATCTGTAGTAGCAGTAATAGTAGAAGCAGTGTGAAAGAGTGGAGGAGTAATGAGTAGTGTATAAATAATAGCCTCTGAATACTTGTGTGTGTTGTCTAGGGATCTATGTTGGGTTGGCTCTTGTATTTTGAGCTCAATGAATTGTGTTTGTTTAAAAGAAACTGTGACAAAATAGTAGTAGGGTGAGATACCCAAAGCAAAGTGGGATATCCAATGGACTGGAAAACCACACAAGTCGAGGTTATATAAGACTCAAAAGAAGTTTGCTTAAAAACTCAATGAAAAAGCCACCTTTGGTTTTAAAAGGGCTGCAAAAGGAAAAAGAGTTTGGCCCTTGCATAATTCAGACTTTGAAGGAATTAACAGCATGCTGGCTGCAGAAGCTAAACCTCTTAGCAGAGCCTATCCCAAACAAACAAAAAAGGCAAAGGGACAGATTCTCCCCTAGAGGAAGCTACTACTTTGGTGGAACCAAATGCCCCCCCCCTCAAGACTTGTAGTAAACCCACAGCAAAAGGTAGACCAGCCTGCAATGGGGCTAGGCCCAGCTTCTTGGATCAATATCATTACAGAATTGATAAGGCAGCAGCAAAAGGAAAGGTTAAGATTTATTAAAAGAAAAGGAAGCAAAATGTTTTTTAAAAGAGAAAGAGGTAAGATAGGCTGGAATTGGAAAGGAGTGAAAGAGGGGGAAGAAGAGAAGAATTTAGGAGGATGATAGACAATACAGTTGCCAGAACAGCACACTTAGCTCTGAAGTTTTTGAAATGTGAAGAGAGTGTAGCTGGGCTGAAAGACATAAAAATTTCCGAGAAGTAAGAGGAAAAAAGATATAGAAGCCTCTTTTACCAAAAGTTTAGAAGTAACTTGAGAGTGCATGAGTAACTTGATCCAACAATTCTGAATGTCTTTCCTTTAGAACCAGCAAAGCCATTCTTTGTTCAGTTCTATTGTGTCATTTCCTCAGGAGGTTGACATGTTTGATATTTGCATTTGAGAGAAAAACACACCTTCCTTGATAGGTTATATGATCTACAAATTGCTGATTCTGTTCCTTTAAGAAGTGAGCCACCAATCACCAGAACCTGCCTCTTTTTCTTCTTTAGAGAACTCAGCAAACTCCCGAAAGTCTGAGGTGTTTTTCTTCATGCCACTGACGGAGACCTTACTCCAGATGTTTTCTTCCTTGGGGGGGATATGAAATTGATAGTTCAATTCCAGTGACAGGGACACTCTTCTAGGGTTTTTGGGCAGGGGAGTGTCCTTTGAGTGACATGCTGCTGCTGCTCTTCCTCTAAAGCTTTGCTTTTCCTTGTAATTCCTTGCTTTCGAGCTGCTAAGTTCAGATTTAAAGCCACTGAACCACTGTAGATGATAAAATGGGGTTGAGATAGGTGAGCTTTAATACATTCTTTGGGGTCTCGTGATTGAGATGACCTGTCCCTCTGCAAGAATATATTTAATATTCTAATGGCTGCTGCCAGATTCTTATGGTGTCATGCAGGGGTCATGGCTGGCTAGCAGGAAGACTGGGACTGCTTTCTGCCTTTTTCTCAATTTTTCCTTTGGGGAAATATTCTATCTTGCCTCTTTTTAATAAGAATAGGGGATATTTTAATCTGGAGAGGGGGAGACTTCCTACAGGGACTATAATGGCAACTTCTATTATAACTGGGATATAACCTGTATTATTTATATGAAAGAACAGCCCTGCTTAAAAGAGGTTGTAAATCATGAGAAAGGATATCAATATTTAGATTGTAAAGTGATTGTATGCTAGAGATATACTGGCAGCATTTTTACCGTTTCTTCCTTGCTGCATTTAGCTTAAATACAGACTTCTGCTTTTCCAAGAATTCCTTATTTACATGTGGGAAACTCAGAGTGGCTAGACATGCCTCTAGGCCTTCCACTTTTGCCTCTGGCAATCCAATCATTTGAGTCCTCCAAGGGCAGGAATACAAACACAGCATGTACTTTGCAGGTCACCAAGGTGCTTGCCTCTTTCTCCATGACTTCCTGTTATGACCCGGGTCACACAGGCAGAAAATAGGCTTCAATAAAGTCCTTTATTGCCCTACTAATAAATGGCCCTACAATAGCTATTAAAGCTCCACCCCAAACTTTCCCAAGTTGGACCCACCCACAAACTAAATCCAATAGTAACCAGAGCTAATTCATAAGAGAAGGAGGAAGTCAATAGTCCATAAACAAGATTCAAAGTCCACAAGGCAAAATCCAGAATCCACAGTTCAGAGTTTAGATGGTAGAAACCCAGTCTAAAGTCAAAGAAGCAGAGTTTACAAAGGCTGGGGAAGTACATGAGAAAGCAAACAATTACTTCTGATGAAGATGCCCTGGCCGCTGATTAAATCAGCCCAAGCCAGGTCTTCCTTGTGAGGAAGGGCAAGGCAACCTCCTTGCCAGTAGCCTTGCAAACTTCCTCTGAGCTCTACTCTGTGACTTCAAATTGGCTGGAAGAGGCAGCTATTCTTCATGAGAAGGAAATCTGTTGTCTCTCATCACCACTGTCTTCTCTGCAGCTGATTCTTCCTGCATTTGTGAGGGAAGGCAGCTCCCTGTCTGGTCAACCATTTTTCCCAGTGCTGGAGAGGGCAGGGATAGCATTGTCCTCAGCCTGTGGACTCTCCAGACATTCTAGGAGAGACATGCCATCCATGTCAGAGGGTCCTGGTTCAAACTCCTCATCTGCTGAACCAGGATCTGATGGAGCCATGACACTTTTAATCTTCAGGATTTGTGCAGAAGCAAATAGATGTTTTTGTACATTTTTTGCTTTAGATTTTTGGTTGTGCAGTTTGAACTGCAAAGTCCCACTTATCTGCAGCTGGCAGGGATCAATCCCTTGCACTCCCAGCAACCTCTGGTGCTATGCAAATGCAACCAAGGACCAAGTGTCAACCAATTCAGTTAGAAACCTTTGTAAAGTGCTAAGGAACTCTCTCTTTATGACGCCATCCATGGTTCCCCTATAAAAACTCCCTTCTTCCCATTATGGCTTGCTGATGATATCCATTGGATTTATAACCTATGGCTGAGCCAGTTCACAGGTAAAACTGGAAATAAAATGAGTGAGAATTGTGTCCCCCATATGTCCAGAAAATATTAAGTTTTTCTTGGTGATGTCATAAACTGGCAAGACACTCCTACTACAATAGGAGCTCATGGAATAGTGGGAACTACTCCCCTCCAGAGGCCCATATGCATTTTGTTCTTCAGTGCCTCTATTCAGTGGGGGGGGGGTTGCAAGTGGTACGCCCCAGTGCATCAGGAATGTAAGGTTTTTAGTTCTTGTATTCAGAAATGCTTGCTTGGGATCTAGCACAAGACTTCACACTCTTTAATCATAGAGTGCTTCAAAACTCTCCCTATGTAAATGGCCAGGCTGATTTAGCTATAACTCTTCTGTCAACAAACAAATATCCTGCCTCCCATCTCTTTTGAAATTTTATATTATATTATATTTTCAAAGTCCACTTTCCTGTTTGGCTATTTTGCGGGATTTAAATAACAGCACACAGGTTCCAGGTGCTGCTTGAGGTGAGCAATTTTGAGCGCCCTAGATATCCGCACTGGAGTCTCAATGGGTTTTTTCCCATGCCAAATATTTTGATGCATTATTAAGTTCTTCAAATGAATTTTTCTCTCCAATTTTATTGGGATTGTTTGGAATAAATACAATAATCTTGGCAGTTTGTTCATTTTTAATTGTTGCTACTCTTCCTAGCAGTGATAATTGCAGATTCTTCCACTTTCCCAGATCTATGGAGAGTGAGACTGCACAGAAAGTCAGAGTCCTAGGTGGTGGACTCTCCAGACATTCTAGGAGATGTGCCATCCATGTCAGAGGGTCCTGGTTCAAACTCCTCATCTGCTGAACCAGGATCTGATGGAGCCATGACACTTTTAATCTTCAGGATTTGTGCAGAAGCAAATAGATGTTTTTGTAGATTTTTTGCTTTAGATTTTTGGTTGTGCAGTTTGAACTGCAAAGTCCCACTTATCTGCAGCTGGCAGTGATCAATCCCTTGCACTCCCAGCAACCTCTGGTGCTATGCAAATGCAACCAAGGACCAAGTGTCAACCAATTCAGTTAGAAACCTTTGTAAAGTGCTAAGGAACTCTCACTTTTCCAACTCTTTATGAGGCCATCCATGGTTCCCCTATAAAAACTCCCTTCTTCCCATTATGACTTTCTGATGATATCCATTGGATTTATAACCTATTGCTGAGCCAGTTCACAGGTAAAACTGGAAATAAAATGAGTGAGAATTGTGTCCCCCATATGTCCAGAAAATATTAAGTTTTTCTTGGTGATGTCATAGACTGGCAAGACACTCCTACTACAATAGCAGCTCATTGAACAGTGGGAGTTACTCCCCTCCAGAGGCCATATGCATTTTGTTCTTCAATGCCTCTATACCAGTTGGGGGGGGTTGCAGGTGGTACGCCCCAGTACGAGCGTACCAGAGCCTGCCCAGGGCACCAGATATGATTCCGTTACGGTGCTCCGAAGGCCCACCCGCCTGCCCAAGCTCCTTACCGGTCTTTTAAGTCTTTGGTGCTTCCATGCATGGTCACAGTGCATACAGCGCTTGTGCGATGCTCCGCTGAGCAGCCGGAGTGTCATGGAGGTGCTAAGATGCATGTTTGGACTTTGGAGTTTATTCAATTTGTAGGCCGCCCTATTCCCCGAAGGGACTCAGGGCGGCTGAACAAAAGCCAAGGGAGGGGAAATTACAAAAAGTAAGACAAAAACAATCAGGCAATACGAACAATTTAAAAGCACAACAGACACAAAAAATTCGAGTGGGGGGGGACTCAACCCCAAGCTTGCTGGGACAGCCAGGTCTTCATGGCCGTCCGGAGGGCCCGAAGGGTGGAGAGGGTCCGAATCTCCACGGGGAGCTCGTTCCAAAGGGCCGGAGCAGCCATAGAGAAGGCCCACCTCTGAGTAGTCGCCAGCCGACATTGGCTGGCAGATGGAATACGGAGGAGGCCTAATCTGTGGGATCGAATGGGTCTGTGGGAGGTAATCGGCATGTGCATGCTGCATGCATCCATGTGGACGCTGCTGGGCCCGTTCCAACCATACTGGTTGAAACAGGATCCAGAACCCACCACTGCTCTATATACTTTATTTGAGCTGACAGACGAGAGCGAGAGAAAGAGCTCTATTTAATAGTTCAGTTCTCAAATGTGGCTTTCAAGCTCTTAACAGTCTTTTCAGGAGACATTGATTTTCCCCAAAATCACCGTACAAAAATTTAATTCCATATTTTTTTAAATTAAACAAAATAGGCTGTGTGAATCAGCTAAGCTTTAGTTTCCATTACCAATTGAATTTGATCATCTTATGTGGTAAAGACAAAGAAACAATCATGAACACATCAGTCTGTTTAACCAGGCAGATGGTATTTGTATATGTACCACATGCTAAAGATTTTCACACATTTACATACTGTAATATAAGGATACTGTATATACCAGCATAAATGGGTAGTTTAAACAATACTTTCTTCAGTATGATAGAGATGGGCAATAAAACTTATGAACTTAAAAGCCTTCAATGTGATCTTTACAATCATCTTCAGAAATTGCCACCAAGCTGGATGTTTTAAGTGTGCAGAATAGGGAATTATTAAAGGATATGAAAATTAATCATTGTAACTGCATTTAATCAGGGATGTGCAAAATTCTTCAGTCAAGCATTTGACAGAATGTTCTGTTTATCTTAATGGCATTAATCCTGCCATTCCCTGTTATGTCTTTTATTTTGTTTTCTGGAAGTGATTTTTTAAGAACAGAGAGTAATTTGCAGTATTCTACACTTGGTCTAATTCCAAAGCAGAAATAAAATGGTATGTTCCAGAAATATTGAAAGCTTAACTCTAATTAATTGTGTGACTAAGCCTGTGGCATTTTATGAGTTTATAATTAATTTAACACAATTACTTAAATAAACTTTGGCTTTTATTTCAATTCCACCATTTCATTCCTTCTGAGCCTGCCTAGGTCTTGACATCTAAAAGTTTTACTTATTATCCATGCCAACACATTCTAGACCAGTTTCATTCTCAATCTATCTTCAAAGTTTACTCAATAAATAGTAATGGTAAAAGTTTCCCCTGTCCAGTCATGTCTTACTCAGGGGCTGGTAATCATCTCTGTTTCTTAGTGTTGTCCAATAACACTTCCATGGTCATGTGGCCAATGTAACAATATGCCACAGTTCATGGAATGCTCTAACTTCCAGTGGGACGTGGAAGTGGGTACCTATTTATTTACTTCTGCTGCTTTTGAATTCTAAGTTTGCAGGAGCTGGGGGAAAATAGGGGCTTACCATGTTGTGTTACTTAGGTCTTGAACCCGGGCTTTCCAGCTGACAAGTTAACCACTGGTCATCATCATCACCCCCACAAATAGTAAATCAAGTAATTGAAATATTGCACTAACACTTGATATTACTCATATCATATGTTTCTCTCTTCCAGGAATAACTATAACTTGTTAATCAGCCAAAATGAATGAGGGAATTAAGGGAAAGTTGTAAGATGTAGAATATACATATGTCTTCAAACTCTAGAAACCAGTTCATGGAATTAGCAAAAAGGATTGCCCAGATTATGCTTATCGTCCAGAAAAGCAGAACCTGGACATGAATTGGAACCCATTGTCTAAGATGGCCATTTTAATAGTTGGCTGGCTTTAGGCTTATCTCTCCCTTTAGTCTTTAAAAGATTAGTGATAATGAGGGCTATCTGAGCAAAGAAGAGATGAATTGCTAGTAAAAATTCACAAATCCCAGGAAGCTCTGCAGTTGCTTCTTCATGCGAGCTTACTCTAGCACCCCTCAGACTTTAATAATTAAATATCTATTCTATTTATTATAAATTTCGGGTAATATCCCCAACAAAAATATTTCTGGTTTAAACTCAGTAAATTGTTTATCATTTTTTCAACCATAACTTTATTTTTGTCCAGTAGTTCTTTATTTCTCCACATGTCCACCACATGTGATATTAAGATCCAGGTATTTGGTGGCACTTCCAACATTTAGCTGATTTGTCTTTAAACATCTTTGCCAACCAAGCAAATTCTGGGTTTTTTCCCATGCCAAATATTTTGATGCATTATTAAGTTCTTCAAATAAATTTTTCTCTCCAATTTTATTGGGATTGTTTGGAATAAATACAATAATCTTGGCAGTTTGTTCATTTTTAATTATTGCTACTCTTCCTAGCAGTGATAATTGCAGATTCTTCCACTTTCCCAGATCTATGGAGAGTGAGACTGCACAGAAAGTCAGAGTCCTAGGTGCTGGACTCTCCAGACATTCTAGGAGATGTGCCATCCATGTCAGAGGGTCCTGGTTCAAACTCCTCATCTGCTGAACCAGGATCTGATGGAGCCATGACACTTTTAATCTTCAGGATTTGTGCAGAAGCAAATAGATGTTTTTGTAGATTTTTTGCTTTAGATTTTTGGTTGTGCACTTTGAACTGCAAAGTCCCACTTATCTGCAGCTGGCAGGGATCAATCCCTTGCACTCCCAGCAACCTCTGGTGCTATGCAAATGCAACCAAGGACCAAGTGTCAACCAATTCAGTTAGAAACCTTTGTAAAGTGCTAAGGAACTCTCACTTTTCCAACTCTTTATGAGGCCATCCATGGTTCCCCTATAAAAACTCCCTTCTTTCCATTATGGCTTGCTGATGATATCCATTGGATTTATAACCTATGGCTGAGCCAGTTCACAGGTAAAACTGGAAATAAAATGAGTGAGAATTGTGTCCCCCATATGTCCAGAAAATATTAAGTTTTTCTTGGTGATGTCATAAACTGGCAAGGCACTCCTACTACAATAGGAGCTCATGGAATAGTGGGAACTACTCCCCTCCAGAGGCCCATATGCATTTTGTTCTTCAGTGCCTCTATACCAGTGGGTGGGGGGTTGCAAGTGGTACGCCCCAGTGCATCAGGAATGTAAGGTTTTTAGTTCTTGTATTCAGAAATGCTTGCTTGGGATCTAGCACAAGACTTCACACTCTTTAATCATAGAGTGCTTCAAAACTCTCCCTATGTAAATGGCCAGGCTGATTTAGCTATAACTCTTCTGTCAACAAATATATTGATGCATTATTAAATTCCTTAAATAAATTTTTCTCTCCAATTTTATTGGGATTGTTTGGAATAAATACAATAATCTTGGCAGTATGTTCATTTTTAATTGTTGCTATTCTTCCTAGCAGTGATAATTGCAGATTCTTCCACTTTCCCAGATCTATGGAGAGTGAGACTGCACAGAAAGTCAGAGTCCTAGGTGCTGCTTGAGGCAAGCAGTTGTGAGCACTCTAGGTATCCGCACTCGAGTCTCAATAGGGTGCTGTGAGTCTGGATTTTTTCTAATAAAGTTTTTTATTTTTTCAGTTTTAAAAATATAAACATTCCATCTTTCCTTAAACATTGTATAATCTGAGTACAAATATTTCTGTGCAACATCCTTCCATAAATTATAATACATTGAACAATTTAACATTGTAAAGATCTTCATTTCCTTCTTAACACATCTTCTAATAAAATACAATAATAACATTAAACATAATTATTCTCATACAAATACTATCAATTCTCATTTTATTCTTATTTCTATCTTGATATATTTTCTATTCTTCTTTTTGCCTTCTTATTTTATTTCCATTTTCCATTTTTTATTCTCTAACCATTGATAAAAACACTTTCTTTATTATATAATAATCAGTTTGTTCTTTCTCTTCAATTGCTAATGTTAGTCTATTCATTTCTGCACATTCTAATGATTTCCTAGTCACCTTCTCGTGAGTAGGAATCTTTTCATTTCCCAATATTGTGAAAATACAATTCTAGCTGTGGTTAATAATTAAATATCTATTCTATTTATTATAAATTTTGGGTAATATCCCCAACAAAAATATTTCTGGTTTAAACTCAGTAAATTGTTTATCATTTTTTCAACCATAACTTTATTTTTGTCCAGTAGTTCTTTATTTCTCCACATGTCCACCACATGTGATATTAAGATCCAGGTATTTGGTGGCACTTCCAACATTTAGCTGATTTGTCTTTAAACATCTTTGCCAACCAAGCAAATTCTGGGCTTTTTCCCATGCCAAATATTTTGATGCATTATTAAGTTCTTCAAATAAATTTTTCTCTCCAATTTTATTGGGATTGTTTGGAATAAATACAATAATCTTGGCAGTTTGTTCATTTTTAATTGTTGCTACTCTTCCTAGCAGTGATAATTGCAGATTCTTCCACTTTCCCAGATCTATGGAGAGTGAGACTGCACAGAAAGTCAGAGTCCTAGGTGCTGGACTCTCCAGACATTCTAGGAGATGTGCCATCCATGTCAGAGGGTCCTGGTTCAAACTCCTCATCTGCTGAACCAGGATCTGATGGAGCCATGACACTTTTAATCTTCAGGATTTGTGCAGAAGCAAATAGATGTTTTTGTAGATTTTTTGCTTTAGATTTTTGGTTGTGCACTTTGAACTGCAAAGTCCCACTTATCTGCATCTGGCAGGGATCAATCCCTTGCACTCCCAGCAACCTCTGGTGCTATGCAAATGCAACCAAGGACCAAGTGTCAACCAATTCAGTTAGAAACCTTTGTAAAATGCTAAGGAACTCTCACTTTTCCAACTCTTTATGAGGCCATCCATTGTTCCCCTATAAAAACTCCCTTCTTTCCATTATGGCTTGCTGATGATATCCATTGGATTTATAACCTATTCCTGAGCCAGTTCACAGGTAAAACTGGAAATAAAATGAGTGAGAATTGTGTCCCCCATATGTCCAGAAAATATTAAGTTTTTCTTGGTGATGTCATAGACTGGCAAGGCACTCCTACTACAATAGGAGCTCATGGAATAGTGGGAACTACTCCCCTCCAGAGGCCCATATGCATTTTGTTCTTCAGTGCCTCTATACCAGTGGGGGGGGGTTGCAAGTGGTACGCCCCAGTGCATCAGGAATGTAAGGTTTTTAGTTCTTGTATTCAGAAATGCTTGCTTGGGATCTAGCACAAGACTTCACACTCTTTAATCATAGAGTGCTTCAAAACTCTCCCTATGTAAATGGCCAGGCTGATTTAGCTATAACTCTTCTGTCAACAAATATTTTGATGCATTATTAAGTTCCTTAAATAAATTTTTCTCTCCAATTTTATTGGGATTGTTTGGAATAAATACAATAAACTTGGCAGTATGTTCATTTTTAATTGTTGCTACTCTTCCTAGCAGTGATAATTGCAGATTCTTCCACTTTCCCAGATCTATGGAGAGTGAGACTGCACAGAAAGTCAGAGTCCTAGGTGGTGGACTCTCCAGACATTCTTGGAGATGTGCCATCCATGTCAGAGGGTCCTGGTTCAAACTCCTCATCTGCTGAACCAGGATCTGATGGAGCCATGACACTTTTAATCTTCAGGATTTGTGCAGAAGCAAATAGATGTTTTTGTAGATTTTTTGCTTTAGATTTTTGGTTGTGCACTTTGAACTGCAAAGTCCCACTTATCTGCAGCTGGCAGGGATCAATCCCTTGCACTCCCAGCAACCTCTGGTGCTATGCAAATGCAACCAAGGACCAAGTGTCAACCAATTCAGTTAGAAACCTTTGTAAAGTGCTAAGGAACTCTCTCTTTATGAGGCCATCCATGGTTCCCCTATAAAAACTCCCTTCTTTCCATTATGGCTTGCTGATGATATCCATTGGATTTATAACCTATGGCTGAGCCAGTTCACAGGTAAAACTGGAAATAAAATGAGTGAGAATTGTGTCCCCCATATGTCCAGAAAATATTAAGTTTTTCTTGGTGATGTCATAAACTGGCAAGGCACTCCTACTACAATAGGAGCTCATGGAATAGTGGGAACTACTCCCCTCCAGAGGCCCATATGCATTTTGTTCTTCAGTGCCTCTATACCAGTGGGGGGGGGTTGCAAGTGGTACGCCCCAGTGCATCAGGAATGTAAGGTTTTTAGTTCTTGTATTCAGAAATGCTTGCTTGGGATCTAGCACAAGACTTCACACTCTTTAATCATAGAGTGCTTCAAAATTCTCCCTATGTAAATGGCCAGGCTGATTTAGCTATAACTCTTCTGTCAACAAATATATTGATGCATTATTAAGTTCCTTAAATAAATTTTTCTCTCCAATTTTATTGGGATTGTTTGGAATAAATACAATAATCTTGGCAGTATGTTCATTTTTAATTGTTGCTATTCTTCCTAGCAGTGATAATTGCAGATTCTTCCACTTTCCCAGATCTATGGAGAGTGAGACTGCACAGAAAGTCAGAGTCCTAGGTGCTGGACTCTCCAGACATTCTAGGAGATGTGCCATCCATGTCAGAGGGTCCTGGTTCAAACTCCTCATCTGCTGAACCAGGATCTGATGGAGCCATGACACTTTTAATCTTCAGGATTTGTGCAGAAGCAAATAGATGTTTTTGTAGATTTTTTGCTTTAGATTTTTGGTTGTGCACTTTGAACTGCAAAGTCCCACTTATCTGCATCTGGCAGGGATCAATCCCTTGCACTCCCAGCAACCTCTGGTGCTATGCAAATGCAACCAAGGACCAAGTGTCAACCAATTCAGTTAGAAACCTTTGTAAAGTGCTAAGGAACTCTCACTTTTCCAACTCTTTATGAGGCCATCCATGGTTCCCCTATAAAAACTCCCTTCTTTCCATTATGGCTTGCTGATGATATCCATTGGATTTATAACCTATGGCTGAGCCAGTTCACAGGTAAAACTGGAAATAAAATGAGTGAGAATTGTGTCCCCCATATGTCCAGAAAATATTAAGTTTTTCTTGGTGATGTCATAAACTGGCAAAACACTCCTACTACAATAGGAGCTCATGGAATAGTGGGAACTACTCCCCTCCAGAGGCCCATATGCATTTTGTTCTTCAGTGCCTCTATACCAGTGGGTGGGGGGTTGCAAGTGGTACGCCCCAGTGCATCAGGAATGTAAGGTTTTTAGTTCTTGTATTCAGAAATGCTTGCTTGGGATCTAGCACAAGACTTCACACTCTTTAATCATAGAGTGCTTCAAAACTCTCCCTATGTAAATGGCCAGGCTGATTTAGCTATAACTCTTCTGTCAACAAATATTTTGATGCATTATTAAGTTCCTTAAATAAATTTTTCTCTCCAATTTTATTGGGATTGTTTGGAATAAATACAATAATCTTGGCAGTATGTTCATTTTTAATTGTTGCTACTCTTCCTAGCAGTGATAATAGCAGATTCTTCCACTTTCCCAGATCTATGGAGAGTGAGACTGCACAGAAAGTCAGAGTCCTAGGTGGTGGACTCTCCAGACATTCTTGGAGATGTGCCATCCATGTCAGAGGGTCCTGGTTCAAACTCCTCATCTGCTGAACCAGTATCTGATGGAGCCATGACACTTTTAATCTTCAGGATTTGTGGAGAAGCAAATAGATGTTTTTGTAGATTTTTTGCTTTAGATTTTTGGTTGTGCACTTTGAACTGCAAAGTCCCACTTATCTGCAGCTGGCAGGGATCAATCCCTTGCACTCCCAGCAACCTCTGGTGCTATGCAAATGCAACCAAGGACCAAGTGTCAACCAATTCATTTAGAAACCTTTGTAAAGTGCTAAGGAACTCTCTCTTTATGAGGCCATCCATTGTTCCCCTATAAAAACTCCCTTCTTTCCATTATGGCTTACTGATGATATCCATTGGATTTATAACCTATGGCTGAGCCAGTTCACAGGTAAAACTGGAAATAAAATGAGTGAGAATTGTGTCCCCCATATGTCCAGAAAATATTAAGTTTTTCTTGGTGATGTCATAAATTGGCAAGGCACTCCTACTACAATAGGAGCTCATGGAATAGTGGGAACTACTCCCCTCCAGAGGCCCATATGCATTTTGTTCTTCAGTGCCTCTATACCAGTGGGGGGGGGGGTTGCAAGTGGTACGCCCCAGTGCATCAGGAATGTAAGGTTTTTAGTTCTTGTATTCAGAAATGCTTGCTTGGGATCTAGCACAAGACTTCACACTCTTTAATCATAGAGTGCTTCAAAATTCTCCCTATGTAAATGGCCAGGCTGATTTAGCTATAACTCTTCTGTCAACAAATATATTGATGCATTATTAAGTTCCTTAAATAAATTTTTCTCTCCAATTTTATTGGGATTGTTTGGAATAAATACAATAATCTTGGCAGTATGTTCATTTTTAATTGTTGCTATTCTTCCTAGCAGTGATAATTGCAGATTCTTCCACTTTCCCAGATCTATGCAGAGTGAGACTGCACAGAAAGTCAGAGTCCTAGGTGGTGGACTCTCCAGACATTCTAGGAGATGTGCCATCCATGTCAGAGGGTCCTGGTTCAAACTCCTCATCTGCTGAACCAGGATCTGATGGAGCCATGACACTTTTAATCTTCAGGATTTGTGCAGAAGCAAATAGATGTTTTTGTAGATTTTTTGCTTTAGATTTTTGGTTGTGCACTTTGAACTGCAAAGTCCCACTTATCTGCATCTGGCAGGGATCAATCCCTTGCACTCCCAGCAACCTCTGGTGCTATGCAAATGCAACCAAGGACCAAGTGTCAACCAATTCAGTTAGAAACCTTTGTAAAGTGCTAAGGAACTCTCACTTTTCCAACTCTTTATGAGGCCATCCATGGTTCCCCTATAAAAACTCCCTTCTTTCCATTATGGCTTGCTGATGATATCCATTGGATTTATAACCTATGGCTGAGTCAGTTCACAGGTAAAACTGGAAATAAAATGAGTGAGAATTGTGTCCCCCATATGTCCAGAAAATATTAAGTTTTTCTTGGTGATGTCATAAACTGGCAAGGCACTCCTACTACAATAGGAGCTCATGGAATAGTGGGAACTACTCCCCTCCAGAGGCCCATATGCATTTTGTTCTTCAGTGCCTCTATACCAGTGGGGGGGGGGGTTGCAAGTGGTACGCCCCAGTGCATCAGGAATGTAAGGTTTTTAGTTCTTGTATTCAGAAATGCTTGCTTGGGATCTAGCACAAGACTTCACACTCTTTAATCATAGAGTGCTTCAAAATTCTCCCTATGTAAATGGCCAGGCTGATTTAGCTATAACTCTTCTGTCAACAAATATTTTGATGCATTATTAAGTTCCTTAAATAAATTTTTCTCTCCAATTTTATTGGGATTGTTTGGAATAAATACAATAATCTTGGCAGTATGTTCATTTTTAATTGTTGCTACTCTTCCTAGCAGTGATAATTGCAGATTCTTCCACTTTCCCAGATCTATGGAGAGTGAGGCTGCACAGAAAGTCAGAGTCCTAGGTGGTGGACTCTCCAGACATTCTTGGAGATGTGCCATCCATGTCAGAGGGTCCTGGTTCAAACTCCTCATCTGCTGAACCAGGATCTGATGGAGCCATGACACTTTTAATCTTCAGGATTTGTGCAGAAGCAAATAGATGTTTTTGTAGATTTTTTGCTTTAGATTTTTGGTTGTGCACTTTGAACTGCAAAGTCCCACTTATCTGCAGCTGGCAGGGATCAATCCCTTGCACTCCCAGCAACCTCTGGTGCTATGCAAATGCAACCAAGGACCAAGTGTCAACCAATTCAGTTAGAAACCTTTGTAAAGTGCTAAGGAACTCTCACTTTTCCAACTCTTTATGAGGCCATCCATGGTTCCCCTATAAAAACTCCCTTCTTTCCATTATGGCTTGCTGATGATATCCATTGGATTTATAACCTATGGCTGAGCCAGTTCACAGGTAAAACTGGAAATAAAATGAGTGAGAATTGTGTCCCCCATATGTCCAGAAAATATTAAGTTTTTCTTGGTGATGTCATAAACTGGCAAGGTACTCCTACTACAATAGGAGCTCATGGAATAGTGGGAACTACTCCCCTCCAGAGGCCCATATGCATTTTGTTCTTCAGTGCCTCTATACCAGTGGGGGGGGGGTTGCAAGTGGTACGCCCCAGTGCATCAGGAATGTAAGGTTTTTAGTTCTTGTATTCAGAAATGCTTGCTTGGGATCTAGCACAAGACTTCACACTCTTTAATCATAGAGTGCTTCAAAATTCTCCCTATGTAAATGGCCAGGCTGATTTAGCTATAACTCTTCTGTCAACAAATATATTGATGCATTATTAAGTTCCTTAAATAAATTTTTCTCTCCAATTTTATTGGGATTGTTTGGAATAAATACAATAATCTTGGCAGTATGTTCATTTTTAATTGTTGCTATTCTTCCTAGCAGTGATAATTGCAGATTCTTCCACTTTCCCAGATCTATGGAGAGTGAGACTGCACAGAAAGTCAGAGTCCTAGGTGGTGGACTCTCCAGACATTCTAGGAGATGTGCCATCCATGTCAGAGGGTCCTGGTTCAAACTCCTCATCTGCTGAACCAGGATCTGATGGAGCCATGACACTTTTAATCTTCAGGATTTGTGCAGAAGCAAATAGATGTTTTTGTAGATTTTTTGCTTTAGATTTTTGGTTGTGCACTTTGAACTGCAAAGTCCCACTTATCTGCATCTGGCAGGGATCAATCCCTTGCACTCCCAGCAACCTCTGGTGCTATGCAAATGCAACCAAGGACCAAGTGTCAACCAATTCAGTTAGAAACCTTTGTAAAGTGCTAAGGAACTCTCACTTTTCCAACTCTTTATGAGGCCATCCATGGTTCCCCTATAAAAACTCCCTTCTTTCCATTATGGCTTGCTGATGATATCCATTGGATTTATAACCTATGGCTGAGCCAGTTCACAGGTAAAACTGGAAATAAAATGAGTGAGAATTGTGTCCCCCATATGTCCAGAAAATATTAAGTTTTTCTTGGTGATGTCATAAACTGGCAAGGCACTCCTACTACAATAGGAGCTCATGGAATAGTGGGAACTACTCCCCTCCAGAGGCCCATATGCATTTTGTTCTTCAGTGCCTCTATACCAGTGGGTGGGGGTTGCAAGTGGTACGCCCCAGTGCATCAGGAATGTAAGGTTTTTAGTTCTTGTATTCAGAAATGCTTGCTTGGGATCTAGCACAAGACTTCACACTCTTTAATCATAGAGTGCTTCAAAATTCTCCCTATGTAAATGGCCAGGCTGATTTAGCTATAACTCTTCTGTCAACAAATATTTTGATGCATTATTAAGTTCCTTAAATAAATTTTTCTCTCCAATTTTATTGGGATTGTTTGGAATAAATACAATAATCTTGGCAGTATGTTCATTTTTAATTGTTGCTACTCTTCCTAGCAGTGATAATTGCAGATTCTTCCACTTTCCCAGATCTATGGAGAGTGAGACTGCACAGAAAGTCAGAGTCCTAGGTGGTGGACTCTCCAGACATTCTTGGAGATGTGCCATCCATGTCAGAGGGTCCTGGTTCAAACTCCTCATCTGCTGAACCAGGATCTGATGGAGCCATGACACTTTTAATCTTCAGGATTTGTGCAGAAGCAAATAGATGTTTTTGTAGATTTTTTGCTTTAGATTTTTGGTTGTGCACTTTGAACTGCAAAGTCCCACTTATCTGCAGCTGGCAGGGATCAATCCCTTGCACTCCCAGCAACCTCTGGTGCTATGCAAATGCAACCAAGGACCAAGTGTCAACTAATTCAGTTAGAAACCTTTGTAAAGTGCTAAGGAACTCTCTCTTTATGAGGCCATCCATTGTTCCCCTATAAAAACTCCCTTCTTTCCATTATGGCTTGCTGATGATATCCATTGGATTTATAACCTATGGCTGAGCCAGTTCACAGGTAAAACTGGAAATAAAATGAGTGAGAATTGTGTCCCCCATATGTCCAGAAAATATTAAGTTTTTCTTGGTGATGTCATAAACTGGCAAGGCACTCCTACTACAATAGGAGCTCATGGAATAGTGGGAACTACTCCCCTCCAGAGGCCCATATGCATTTTGTTCTTCAGTGCCTCTATACCAGTGGGTGGGGGTTGCAAGTGGTACGCCCCAGTGCATCAGGAATGTAAGGTTTTTAGTTCTTGTATTCAGAAATGCTTGCTTGGGATCTAGCACAAGACTTCACACTCTTTAATCATAGAGTGCTTCAAAATTCTCCCTATGTAAATGGCCAGGCTGATTTAGCTATAACTCTTCTGTCAACAAATATATTGATGCATTATTAAGTTCCTTAAATAAATTTTTCTCTCCAATTTTATTGGGATTGTTTGGAATAAATACAATAATCTTGGCAGTATGTTCATTTTTAATTGTTGCTATTCTTCCTAGCAGTGATAATTGCAGATTCTTCCACTTTCCCAGATCTATGGAGAGTGAGACTGCACAGAAAGTCAGAGTCCTAGGTGGTGGACTCTCCAGACATTCTAGGAGATGTGCCATCCATGTCAGAGGGTCCTGGTTCAAACTCCTCATCTGCTGAACCAGGATCTGATGGAGCCATGACACTTTTAATCTTCAGGATTTGTGCAGAAGCAAATAGATGTTTTTGTAGATTTTTTGCTTTAGATTTTTGGTTGTGCACTTTGAACTGCAAAGTCCCACTTATCTGCATCTGGCAGGGATCAATCCCTTGCACTCCCAGCAACCTCTGGTGCTATGCAAATGCAACCAAGGACCAAGTGTCAACCAATTCAGTTAGAAACCTTTGTAAAGTGCTAAGGAACTCTCACTTTTCCAACTCTTTATGAGGCCATCCATGGTTCCCCTATAAAAACTCCCTTCTTTCCATTATGGCTTGCTGATGATATCCATTGGATTTATAACCTATGGCTGAGCCAGTTCACAGGTAAAACTGGAAATAAAATGAGTGAGAATTGTGTCCCCCATATGTCCAGAAAATATTAAGTTTTTCTTGGTGATGTCATAAACTGGCAAGGCACTCCTACTACAATAGGAGCTCATGGAATAGTGGGAACTACTCCCCTCCAGAGGCCCATATGCATTTTGTTCTTCAGTGCCTCTATACCAGTGGGTGGGGGGTTGCAAGTGGTACGCCCCAGTGCATCAGGAATGTAAGGTTTTTAGTTCTTGTATTCAGAAATGCTTGCTTGGGATCTAGCACAAGACTTCACACTCTTTAATCATAGAGTGCTTCAAAACTCTCCCTATGTAAATGGCCAGGCTGATTTAGCTATAACTCTTCTGTCAACAAATATTTTGATGCATTATTAAGTTCCTTAAATAAATTTTTCTCTCCAATTTTATTGGGATTGTTTGGAATAAATACAATAATCTTGGCAGTATGTTCATTTTTAATTGTTGCTATTCTTCCTAGCAGTGATAATTGCAGATTCTTCCACTTTCCCAGATCTATGGAGAGTGAGACTGCACAGAAAGTCAGAGTCCTAGGTGGTGGACTCTCCAGACATTCTTGGAGATATGCCATCCATGTCAGAGGGTCCTGGTTCAAACTCCTCATCTGCTGAACCAGTATCTGATGGATCCATGACACTTTTAATCTTCAGGATTTGTGCAGAAGCAAATAGATGTTTTTGTAGATTTTTTGCTTTAGATTTTTGGTTGTGCACTTTGAACTGCAAAGTCCCACTTATCTGCAGCTGGCAGGGATCAATCCCTTGCACTCCCAGCAACCTCTGGTGCTATGCAAATGCAACCAAGGACCAAGTGTCAACTAATTCAGTTAGAAACCTTTGTAAAGTGCTAAGGAACTCTCACTTTTCCAAGTCTTTATGAGGCCATCCATGGTTCCCCTATAAAAATTCCCTTCTTTCCATTATGGCTTGCTGATGATATCCATTGGATTTATAACCTATGGCTGAGCCAGTTCACAGGTAAAACTGGAAATAAAATGAGTGAGAATTGTGTCCCCCATATGTCCAGAAAATATTAAGTTTTTCTTGGTGATGTCATAAACTGGCAAGACACTCCTACTACAATAGGAGCTCATGGAATAGTGGGAACTACTCCCCTCCAGAGGCCCATATGCATTTTGTTCTTCAGTGCCTCTATACCAATGGGGGGGTTGCAAGTGGTACGCCCCAGTGCATCAGGAATGTAAGGTTTTTAGTTCTTGTATTCAGAAATGCTTGCTTGGGATCTAGCACAAGACTTCACACTCTTTAATCATAGAGTGCTTCAAAACTCTCCCTATGTAAATGGCCAGGCTGATTTAGCTATAACTCTTCTGTCAACAAATATTTTGATGCATTATTAAGTTCCTTAAATAAATTTTTCTCTCCAATTTTATTGGGATTGTTTGGAATAAATACAATAATCTTGGCAGTATGTTCATTTTTAATTGTTGCTACTCTTCCTAGCAGTGATAATTGCAGATTCTTCCACTTTCCCAGATCTATGGAGAGTGAGACTGCACAGAAAGTCAGAGTCCTAGGTGGTGGACTCTCCAGACATTCTTGGAGATGTGCCATCCATGTCAGAGGGTCCTGGTTCAAACTCCTCATCTGCTGAACCAGGATCTGATGGAGCCATGACACTTTTAATCTTCAGGATTTGTGCAGAAGCAAATAGATGTTTTTGTAGATTTTTTGCTTTAGATTTTTGGTTGTGCACTTTGAACTGCAAAGTCCCACTTATCTGCAGCTGGCAGGGATCAATCCCTTGCACTCCCAGCAACCTCTGGTGCTATGCAAATGCAACCAAGGACCAAGTGTCAACCAATTCAGTTAGAAACCTTTGTAAAGTGCTAAGGAACTCTCACTTTTCCAACTCTTTATGAGGCCATCCATGGTTCCCCTATAAAAACTCCCTTCTTTCCATTATGGCTTGCTGATGATATCCATTGGATTTATAACCTATGGCTGAGCCAGTTCACAGGTAAAACTGGAAATAAAATGAGTGAGAATTGTGTCCCCCATATGTCCAGAAAATATTAAGTTTTTCTTGGTGATGTCATAAACTGGCAAGACACTCCTACTACAATAGGAGCTCATGGAATAGTGGGAACTACTCCCCTCCAGAGGCCCATATGCATTTTGTTCTTCAGTGCCTCTATACCAATGGGGGGGGTTGCACGTGGTACGCCCCAGTGCATCAGGAATGTAAGCTTTTTAGTTCTTATATTCAGAAATGCTTGCTTGGGATCTAGCACAAGACTTCACACTCTTTAATCATAGAGTGCTTCAAAACTCTCCCTATGTAAATGGCCAGGCTGATTTAGCTATAATTCTTCTGTCAACAAATATTTTGATGCATTATTAAGTTCCTTAAATAAATTTTTCTCTCCAATTTTATTGGGATTGTTTGGAATAAATAAATAAATAATCTTGGCAGTTTGTTCATTTTTAATTGTTGCTATTCTTCCTAGCAGTGATAATTGCAGATTCTTCCACTTTCCCAGATCTATGGAGAGTGAGACTGCAAAAAAAGTCAGAGTCCTAGGTGCTGCTTAAGGCGAGCAGTTGGGACCACTCTAGGTATCTGCACTGGAGGCTCAATAGGATGCTGTGAGTTTGGATGTTTTGAGGAGATTTAGCAACAACACAATATCTATGGAGAGAAAGCAAGTGACTGTAACTCTCTGTAATACAATTGAAATTACATATATATTTTATACAGGAGATCTCCTGGATGGATGGAGGAAAAAATCACCAATCCACTATCACTCCAAAGCTAGTCTAGCAGCCACAAGGGCTATCTCACTAGATAAGCTATCTCCATTTCTGATCAGATTCTGATATTTTCAAGTCTACCTTTCAGCCTCTCTGATTATAGGGGAGCGGGGGACAGCAAGCTTTCCCAAATAGAAACAAGGAACCACGGTCTCCATCTTTTTCCAACAAATCTCCAACATCCAAGAAGCCCAGAAATAGAGTTCAAAATGCCTGAAATATCCACCCAAAATTTAAGCTTTCAGAAGCAATGCTGGTTAGATCCCTCAGGGCCTCTTTGTGGGTTTGTCCTTTGGAAGGAGACCCAAAGCACCCCTCCATTCACTTCCAGACATTTCCCACAAAGCCTTGGAGCACTGTGTGCTTTGGGGGTGAAGGGGCAAAGGGATGGGGGCTCATATGGAGGAGAATGCCCATCAGGTGTTGGATGCCAGTGATTTAACACATGTAGTATGCCAGAGGTTGGGTCTCTGGCAGTGTCTCCTTGCAATCCTTGTTGTACCCTGAGTGATATGAGGGTACCTCATTGTGATCACCCAGGCCACAGCACAGAGATAACACAAATGGATGACAGTTCAAACTGTCCCTTTATTGCACCAAATTTCCTGCAAATGCTTCCACATTTCTGACAGGTCCCTGAGCAGAGTGACAACAACCCCCCCCCCCAAACCTCAAGCAGCCTCTGGTGTGCCTTTTAAAAATGGGTGGGGCACTCTCCTGCACTGATCATGCCTTCTCTGCACTCTCCGAGTCCTTGGATCAGGAGGGGATGAGCCTTGCTCCTTGCATGAGCTGGGTCTCTCATGTTCATCCAGTGTCCATTCCTCCATTCCTGCAAGCTTTACTAATTCCCAAAAGTCTTGCCTGGACTGACTCTGCCCTGCTCAAGTTTCCTTCAAGGCCAATGAAGCTGCCCTTTCAATCGCTGTCAGTTCTTATCCCAGTTCATTTTTTCCTGCAGATTCTGACTCCAACGGGGGTATGACACTCATCACCTTTGAGTCATATCTTCCAGTTTAAGTCCCTTTAAAATTGTTGGCAAATTCATAATGGATAATAGAGTTTGACATGAAGTGGCTGTCTGGATCAGAATACATATTGTAGTAATTTTTATTTCTGTTACAAGTCTCTTGCAGTATTTTATGTGTAATACAAAATTACAATATATACAATTCAAATCACATTGTTCTTTACCGCAACAGTGTATTGCATCTAATTTTGTAAATTAAAATCTAATAGGCCTAATAATTTCAACTGACTAATACTTATGCAAATAAAAACTATTTCCAGTCTCTATTTAGATTCCACAAAAAAGCGAAACACAATGTAATTATATTAATAGCTTATTACTTATAAGATAAGCAATAGTCCTTCCCCTAGATGAGAGCTTGGCATTTAATACCATTTTAGTCCCTTTCATACAGGGAGAGAGGAAGGCTTTGAGTCTTCCACTTTTACTTTCACTCCAGAGCCCTGGGCAATGGAGGGCAAGCACCCAGTCCAGCCCTTAAGCACCCGGATCCCGCAGCCCAGCCCAGTGTAGCCTAGCCCACTTACCTGAGGGCGTGTCTGCTGCCAGTGCCACCACAGAGTGAACCTGGGTGAACAGGCAAGGCAAGGCAAGATAAGGCACAGAGGCAAGAGGCAGGGATGGGTTGCTGCTACTTTCAGTTCATTCAAGGATGTGCTGCACATGGACACACGCTTGATGTTACATGCACATGCATAGTACTTTAAAAATGCTTCTGAGCATCCACAGAAGCAAAAAACAAGATGGCAGCACCTATGTCCCCACCGATAGAACCGGTTTGGGGCTGTGCAGGCTAAGTTACTACCTACTTGCCTGAACCAGCCCAAACTGGTAGGAACCCACCTCTGGTGAAAGGCCAGGTGAAAAGGTGAAGAGGCTGTGTGTATGCAGGCCAGATGAAGACACTGAGCAGAGTGAGGCCAACAAGCTGCAGCTTTTGCTGGGCAGAATGAAGCATAGTGTTCAGTCTTCATCTGCTTGCCACAAGTGCACAGGTTTGCCCACTGCCTCCTGTGTGCATGTGTGCTCGCCAGGATGGGGTAGGCTGGGCACGTGTGCACGTAATGCTTCCTATGTGCATTACAGGATAGAGTGGACTTGGCCTGTGCGTTCACTGCCTCCTATGCACATGTGCATCACTGGGATGGGTAGACCAGGCCTGTGTGTGCACCCATCGCCTTCTGTGCACACTCGTGCACACTGGCATGGGTGTGCTGAGCCACGCTGAGGCAATGTGGGCCAGCGCCTTACAGTTTCCAGGACTGGCCCGCAGGCTGGATCTGGCCTACAGACCTTGAGTTTGATACCCCTGGTATAAAATATACAGCATCACAGTTTTATAAGTGTTCCAAATCTTCGTTTAAGTTAGTTCTCTTGTCCAACAATAATCTAAAATATAAATAATTTTGATAATTTTACATAATCTTTGATTACATGTTTACATTCTTTAACAAACTGTGGTTGCTACAAAAGACTAGGGTCCAAATTTAAAGTGTAAGATCATTGGGTTATGATCAGAAAAATATCTTGGAAGAATATTATCTTTAATTATTTTGTAATCCATATCATATCAATTCTAGAAAAAAATTATGTTTCTCCAAAAAAAGGGTAATCTTTTGCCATTCCATTTTTATATCTCCATCTGCCTCAATCAATTAGTTCAAAAAAAAGCTTGTGTTCTTTTAATTCCTTTATCAGGGGATCTGTCCAACTGTATACATCAATATTGTACAGAATAGAGCAACTGTTCAGACAAGTGGTTTTTTTAAAAAAACATAGCTTTTCCTTGACGTGAGATGTATATACTTACTAAATAGATTTTATTCTACAGTTCAATTTGCACAGTTATATCTATCCTGACCATTAGCAAACAATAAATGTAGTTGTAATTGGAAGTTTATATACAAATCTACCCCTGATTTTCTTATAATTGGCAGGGATATATTCCAAACATTTTGTTTATCTGATACTTTTTATCAGTCTCCTTAATATGAGTTTCTTGCAAACATGTGTTTTTTTCCAAACAGTGAAAGAGAAAAAAAAAAAATTTGTGAGGAATTTACCTCATTAACATTCCATATTAAAATCTTACAATCCATGCACAAAGAAGAAGTTGTTTCAGGAACTCTAGCTATGGGTCTCCTCCCCGGAGCCTTTTCTTGGTCAGCATCAGACTTCTTTTTATCTTTTTTTAAAAAAATTATTTTAAATACTTAAACACATTGACAAAAACATATACATAACTTAAAGACAACAACAGAACTGCATGTTCCTTCCTATAGCAGATGTCTATCGGTGCATCTTTACAAATATTGTTTCCTTCACTATACATTCTAATTTTACACTTATGGTGCTTTTATTTCTTATTCCTTTACTTAATAGCCTATGTTTGGTCATTTTTATCAGGCAGTTGTTATTGCCCTTATTCTATTGTATATCTTTTTCTACTTTTGTAGATCCTACTTTTCCTACTTTCTTATCATTTCCGAATTCTTCTACAATACATTTTACATTTCCCCAAATCTTATTCGTTATTTCTATAATCCAACCATTTGTACCATTTTCCCCAAACTAGATAGTACTCTGATTCCTCCTTTCCTTGAATTTCCTTGGTCAATTTATCCATCACCATGCATTGTAAGATCTTCTGCATTATCTCGTCTTCGTTCAGTAATGTGTTGTTCTTCCATTTCTGTACAGATGTAGTAATAATGTGTAGAATTAGATAAAGAGTCTCTTTACTGTATTTTGTTGCAGTTAAACCTAATAGAAATGTCTCCAGTTTCTAGTCTATGTGGTTTCCTGTTATATTTTTCAACCAGTCTTTAATTTTAACCCAGAATTTTTGGCCGCCTCGCATGTCCACCATGTGTGATGGTAAGTCCTATAAGCTTTCTCACACTTCCAGCATATTGGGAAAAGAAATTATTGGCATTTTAAGCCAATAAATGATCATCATCTTCCAGGCTCTTACCTGAATTTGAGGCATGCCTGTCTCAATTCTTAACTGGACATTTGGAGTTCCATTGGGGGCAGCTAAGATGGCTCTCAGGAATTTAGTTTGTATGGTTTCTAGCAAGTGTAATTCTTGTGGTAATTGATCTTTATCTTTAGAGAAATAGTGCAGTTCTGATATGGATCTTTCGAGAAAAACCTTGAAATATTGTTTTCACCTAAAGGCAGAAATTTTGCCAAAGTAAACAACTTGCATTATTTTTTAAATATTTTTTATTTTTAAACAAACAAACAAACAAAAAACATAAAAACACATACAACCTTTTTCCATTTCATATAGCGTATCGTTTGGTTACAAGATTTTGTGCGTCCTTCACATAGTCACCACTTACAATTATATATTAAATCACAAATTGTTCATTAAATAAACATATGTACATTATTATTACATGTCAGTTTTTCAACTGTAATTATTATTGCTTAATTTTAAACAAGATATTCTGAATATTGAATCCATACATACAACATCATTTTGCCTTAATAGTTCAACTCCAATTATTATTCCTACGTTTTTAACAAAATATTCTATATATTGAAATCATACATACAACATTATTCCATTATATCATTCTAATCTGTTTAATAGTGCTAAACCCTTATAGTATTGCATAAATCATTTTATTATTCTTAAAATATAAAAAGTTTTCCCACTTTTTCCATTACCATGATTTTTTTTATCTAACCATTGACAAAACTAATCCCAAACTTTGTAAAATTGTTCATCTTCTTGTTCTCTAATTTCAAATGTCAATTTACTCATTTCTGCACATTCTATAATTTTTTGAATAGTTTCCTCCTGCGTTGGTATTTTCTCATTTTTCCAATTTTTTGCAAATACAATTCTAGCTGCTGTTAAAACATTTACAATCAATGGTCCAAAGGTTGTTAGATACATCCAGATCATTGGTACAAGATGGTACTATACTTCTGTAGCCAATTTTTTTCTTATGGACATTGCAGCAGCACAGAACTTTGCCATTGCATACGTGGTAACCGGGTTAATGTCATGGAGGAGAAAGCCTAGATAAAAATTGTCTGTCTTCCCTGGCAATCTCTCTAATAAGGGGAGAATATGTGCAGACCTACAAGCTCTGTGTAGCTCGCAGTGTAGTAGAACATGTGAATTATCTTCCACTTCTCCCTTACCACATATACAAACCCGTTTTGCTATAGGTGTTGTCTTATACCTGGCCTGGAGGAGTGCTGAAGGAAGAATGTTAAATCTGGCTCTGAAGAAAGCTATTCTTTGTTTTGGGGAGATCAGGTCGTTTAGATATCTTGCTGATTCCCACATACCCTGTTTGATTCAGTCCTTACTGTGGAGAAGGCAACCTAGTTAGTTCTTCTTAGAACTCCATGTCCCTCATTCTATTAATTACTACTTGCTTTGCATGCTGTAACCAGGCCTGAAACCCGACTGACAGGAATCTAGATAATCGGTTTCATCCAAGGACCGTCGGAGTTGAGAGGCCACCACTTTCTCAACAACCTTCCCAATGAAGGGAAGGTTGGAGACTGGACGATAGTTGCTCAAAATGGCTGGGTCCAGAGATGGTTTCTTCAGGAGGGGTCTCACCACCGCATCCTTAGGAGGGGCGGGAAGATTCCCTCCCAGAGAGAGGTGTTAACTATCGTCTGGATCCAGCCGCGTGTCACCTCTCTGCTGGTCGAGACCAGCCAGGAGGGGCATGGATCCAGTATACAAGTGGAGGCACTCACCGCTCCCATGGCCTTGTCCACTTCCTCAGGAGAAGCAAGTTGAAACTGAATCCATAAAGTATGCTCAAAACCTTCCCCCGGTATCTCAGCTGGTACCGTGCAATTGGAGTCCAGCTCTGTCCAAATCTGAGTGACTTTATCCATTAAATACTGAACAAATTCCTCAGCTCTACCTTGTAAATGGTCATCGCATCCCTCCCTTTCAAGAGGGAGCAGGTTATTCTAAACAAGGCAGCTGGGCGCGATTTAGCGGATGCAATAAGGGCGGCAACATGCGAACATTTTGCCGCCGGTATTGCCACAAGACAGGCTCTGATAAAGGCTCTCATCAGTGCTCGGTCTGACTCAGATTTACTGGCCCTCCAGCGGCGCTCTAGGCGTCTCTTTTGGCGCTTCATCTCCCGGAGTTCCTCGGTGAACCAAGGGGCCCTCCTGGATCCGCTGCCTCGGAGAGGTCGCAAAGGCGCAATCTGGTTTAGAGCCCCTGCTGCCGCTGTATTCCAGGAAGCAACTAAGGACTCCACTGGATTGTGGACAATAGTGTCAGGTATTTCCCCAAGCGCCGTCTGAAATCCCATAGGGTCCATCAGGCGCCTGCGGGGGGAACCACCTAATCGGTTCTTCCTCCCTACAGTGGGGGATTGGTTTCCGAAAGTTGAGCCTCGGTAGGAAGTGATCAGACCATGACAAGGGCAAGGTTTTAATGCCCTTCAACTCTAGATCACATCTCCACTGCTCCGAAAGGAATATGAGGTCAAGCGTGTGACCCGCTGAATGAGTTGAACCCTGAATTACTTGGGTCAAGTCCATGGCTGTCATGGAAGCCATGAACTCCTGCGTTCCGTCAGAGCGTTTGCCAAGTGTAGGCAGGTTGAAATCCCCCAGAACCATAAGCCTGGGGAACTCTACTGCCAACTCGGCTACTGACTCGAGGAGTGAGGGGAGGGCTGTTGCAATGCTGTTGGGAGGTAGGTATGTTAGCAACAAACCCACTTGACCACCAAGATCCAACTTCATCAACAGGGACTCACACCCAATTGAATCACAAATTGTTCATTAAATAAACAAATGTACATTATTATTACATGTCAGTTTTTCAACTGTAATTATTATTGCTTAATTTTAAACAAGATATTCTGAATATTGAATCCATACATACAACATCATTTTGCCTCAATAGTTCAACTCCAATTATTATTCCTACGTTTTTAACAAAATATTCTATATATTGAAATCATACATACAACATTATTCCATTATATCGTTCTAATCTGTTTAACAGTGCTAAACCCTTATAGTATTGCATATATCATTTTATTATTATTAATAAAATAATTCCATTACCACGATTTTTTTAATCTAACCATTGACAAAACTAATCCCAAACCTTGAAAAATTGTTCATCTTCTTGTTCTCTAATTTCAAATGTCAATTTACTCATTTCTGCACATTCCATAATTTTTTGAATAGTTTCCTCCTGCATTGGTATTTTCTCATTTTTTCAATTTTTTGCAAATACAATTCTAGCTGCTGTTAAAACATTTACAATCAAGTATTTCAAGTCTCTATTATATATTTCTGGTATAATTCCCAATAAAAAAGTCTCCGGTTTAAAGTCTATATGTTTTTGTGTCATTTTCTCCAACCATGTGTGGATCTTAGTACAATATATTTTAGCTTCTGCGCAAGTCCACCACATAAGGTAATATGAACCTGGTGTCTGATGACATTTCCAACACTTTTCTCATTTATCCTTGAATAAAAATAAATTATTCTTAATATTGCTATTCTTGTTGGGGGTAGATGACACCTATAAAACATCTTATACAAATTTTCTCTATATGCTGTTGACATTGACATTTTGTAATTTTGGGCCACTATTTCTGCCACTTCTCTAGTTCAATCCCATGCCCAAAATTTTTCCCCCAAGCTATCATAGTTTCTTTAACTTGTTCTTCTAACTTAACCTCTAGAAAATGTCCATAAAGTATTTAAATTACTTTTTCATTAGTACCCTTCAAAATTTAACTAACTTAGGAATTTTATCATAAAAACCTTCCTCTTTACGGTCCTTGTCATATCTAGATTGTATTTGCACATATGAAAACCAATTCATCTTTATACCTTCCTTTTCCAGATCTTGCATAGATTTAAGTTCACCCTCTGTATTCAATATTTCACCATATCTGTTTGTTCCTTTTTGTATATTATTGCGTATTAAAAGGATTCGATAGTTGGTAGCCAGACTGGAATTTTTAAATAATATTGTCTTTTAATCTTCTCTCAATTTACTAGCAAAACAACTTGCATTGTTAAAGAAGTATTCTGATAACTTTTATGGAGGAGCTATCTTGACTCTCTTTGGTTGTAATGGTTGTAAATCACGAGAGATGGGCATATGTCACAGTAGAAGGCCACCAACATCTAGATTGTAAAGTGATTGTATGCTAGAAATATAAAAACAAAGGTTTCCCTTGTCCAGCCAGGTCTGACTCTAGGGAGTAGTAGTCTTATTTTTATTTTATTTTTAGCCAAGGGAGCTTGTGTTGTTCAAAGCCATTTCAGTGGTCTTGTGACCAGCATCACTTATTTATCTACTTATGTTTTCATGTTTCCAAACTGCTAGGTTTGTCAAAACTGGGGCAGGTCACCCTGTCACATGACACTTTGGTCTCTAACCCAGATTGTCAGCTTTATGACTGACAAGCTCAGCATCTTTAATCATTGAGCCATCATACCTCCTGCCAGAGATCTACTAGCTATATTTTTATCCTGTTCTTCAGCTGAAAAGATTTTCAGATTATGTTATCGGTAAATACAAGACCATTTAAACAAGATAATACTATTAACATAATAATATATCTATCATAATGATACACTGTTCATAAAATGTCTCACAGAGTGGAAAGCGCTGTAGCATCTCAAAACAGACATGGCCTCTCTATTAAACTAGTGACTTTGTATCTGTGGGTTCTTGCTGTTCTCCCTTGAACTGAACAGCATTTTAATATTCCAAGACAAACAAACACTCTGCCAGCTTCTCCATTTAGTAATTAAATTCAAAATGTTTGAGAAATTGGAGCCAGTTGTTCTGTGGCTGATAATATACATGAGATTGGGAAAGACAGGCAGAGTGATAAATCAGTGATGAGAACTGAGAGTGAAAAAAGCTGATATTCAATGGAGAGATGAAGATGGACAAGTACATTACCAAAGTCTAGGCTCGTTCTGACAGCTAGAAAATTGGCTATGATTAACTAGGGAACAAATAAGCGCAAAAGATTGGAGCAATAAATATAAAGATTAAAAATCTGCTATAACAAAAGACAACACAAACAATGGGAGAATGTAAACATATTTATATATTTATTCTATTTCTGTACTGTCAGTTTAGAACAATTTGTTTACACAAAGAGTCCCTGTAAGTTTTTACTCCAATACTTTAGGGTGCGATGCTCACCTCCATTTCCATTTCTAGCTCATTGAGCCCGTGCTGTCTGAATTTTTTCCCCCCAGTTATGAGCCAACATGACATCACACTGCACTGCAGAGCTGCAGTGAAATATGAAATGTTATGACCTTTGCACCAAGCAGTATCTATTTATTTATTTGCATTTACATGTCTTCAAACTGGCAAGTTGGCAAGTGATGGGAACTCCATCATGCACTGGTTGGATTCGAACTTCCAGAGCATAGACCTTCATTGGCATCTTTTAAGCCCACTGAGCCACTGAGCCTGTCAGATCTGCCACTTTCAGCTTCTTTGCTTCTCTGGCATCCTGTCATAAAATGCAAAGGTGTGGGGGATGTGATTTGGGCTAATAAAGTTCAGGCATGAGAATGGGAAGACAAATGGCAGAACGGGAGACACACTGACAAGAAACAGAGCTGCCTAAGTGAATAAACCAGCTGCTAAGGACACCTGGTCTGGGGAACAGAGTGCAAAATTACATCAAGAGGTGCCAAAAATCCAAGCCATTCCCAAAACATCAAGATGGCATACTCTTGTTCACTGATGGACTGGTCATGGGGGAGACAACCAGGAAAAGGGAGAAAGTGTAACCTTTGCATGGGAATACTCAGACTATATATACATTCACTTTATATAAAAAAGCTACTTCTGCCAACTCTATGTTAAGGAATGGACAGCATAAAATCATCATAATCATCAATAACAAAACAATTGGTTAAACAAAAATGACTTGCAAGGTTGAAAATATTACTGAATAAGGGAAACATATTGGGGTCATATCTAATTGTTAGATGGGGTGAACGGATGAGACAGGACTGAGGCTTCAGTGACAAACAACAGCTCTTTATTAGACAACTATTTACAAATCCAGCACCGGCCTGTATGACAGCTAGCCCTTTGATAGGGAGCTGTCAGATGGCTCAGCCAATCAGCTTTGAGTATTCTCCCACCAGAATTGAGGGCCTTGTTGGAGCCTATTTCTCTGCTGTAAATATGTAACACCTCTTCCCTCTTAGTTGGGCTAACCCAGTTAGTGACATAGTCACACAAATAGGCGAGACGTATGGGAATCCTCTCAGACATGTGTAATTCATTTGGAGCTCGTACTTTGGTCTGGTTGGTTCTCTAGGCTTGACCAATGGAAGCTCCTGGAAACTTCCCTGGTGCATGACTGAAATTCTCAGTGGAACTCTCCACTGGCATCCAACTTTCTCAGATAAGTACTCCAGCTCTTTCGGGCTTGAGAAGTCTGTAGAAGGAGTGTATGATTGTTCTTTTTTGGTAGGGCTTTGGCTAATTCATGAAGGAGTTGCTTAAGAATGGAGTGGCTGAGTCAGCCTTGGAGTTGGTCAATGTGCTACCTCCAACTTCTACCATCCTTGAGCTCTAGGTGGTAAAAGTGAGGGCTGGTAATTTCTACAATTGTGGTAGGAACCCAGCCTAGCATAGTTGTAGGCATACACCCAATCCCCTATTCTAAATGACCATAGTTGACTGGTCGAATCAATGGATGGTTCTGCAGAATAGTTTGGCTGTAGCCAGTCTACGGGACACCTTAGCTAGTGACCAATTAGTAATTCAGAGGGGCTTCTGCCAGTGGTGGAACTATACAAGGAGGAATTGATCGAATTGGGTTTGCCAATCACGCCCCATCCTAGATAGGGCTTCTTTAGCAGATCGCACTTTTCTCGCTGTGAAGCCATTGCTAACCGGATGGAATGCAGCGACCAGGGCATGTCAGGTTCCCTGCTCTGCTAAATAAGTTTCAAATTTTATGGCCATAAATTGGGGCCTGTTGTCTGAAACCAGAACATCGGGCAGGCCATGCATGGAGAAAAGTCTCCGTAGCACCTTGATGACCACTTCTGCTGTGATGGTGGTCATGAGGACTAACCATTTCAAGCAGGCATCCACAACCACAGGGAAAGTTTGCCTGTGCATGGGGCCTGTAAAGTCAATGTGTACCCTAGATGAGGGTGCCTTGGGCCTTTCCCATTCATGTGTGGGTGCCTCTGAGAGAGCTGATTGGGATTCCAGAACCTGAGACATGATTTTGTCTCTTGCTGAATGACAGGCCACCTCATTTGATATCCCTGGGCCGGCCTCAAGGCAGTCAGTGTTGCATCCTGGCATAGTTCCTGGCAAGCTAAGAAGATCCCTATTGGCTGAGGCGTGCCTGCTGGCTGGCAGGAAAATAAGCACTTGATTGGCTCCCTGCCTGACATCTAATAGTATAAGTAGCTGTCAGACAGAAAGCGTTTGTTCTTGTTGGGAGGTTAACTAGTTCTGTTAAGAAAGCCTTGATCGTTATACAAGCCTCCTCTCATTCCTCAGTAGTTTCAAATAAAGCACTGGAAACGAGGATGGGATCAGGTTTCTAAAACACCCACCCACAGAGAGCTTAGATATACTGAGGAGATTAACAAGGAAAAGGAAAAGAAAGAAAAAAGAAAAAAAAATTCCTCACAATGCTGTCATGTCAGCGATTCCCCCTTTTGCCGCTTTAATGCCGGACAAGGAATCTTTGGGAAGCATTTCTTGAGAGGTTTGAATGTTTTCTCAAGGCAAACGATTTTACTGACATTTCCTCAAACAAGAAACAAGGGTATTTTTTAAGTTCGTGTGGCCCGGAGATGTTCTCCATGGCTAAGGCTCTTGCAGTTCCCGTGAGTTCCCATGCACTCACTACCATGGGAAGTCTTAATTAACAAGTTAGGAGCCCATTATGCTCCAGTCCCATCTCGCATAGGCATTCTTTCCTAAAGTGTTTCCAGGGTGAAGACAAGACTGTGAGTCAGTTCATGACTACTTTGCGGAATTCAGCCATACATTGTGAATTCCAGAATCTTGATGAGGCTCTCTTAGAGCAATTAGTATATGGAGTAAAGGACTTGCATCTCCAAAGACGTTTATTAGCCTGTTCTGAGCTTACTTTACAAATCGCTATGCATGAGGCTAGAGTGGCAGAACAGTCTGACAGATCTGCCACTGAAATTCAGAGATACCAGGCTGCCCGCAACCAAGCCTTTTCTTTAGTTCCATCCAAAATTGAGGCCATAAAAATGCCTCTGCCCCTACAAATAAGGCTGACCTGCAAGCCTTTTTAGGGCTCTTAAATTTTTACGCTGCAGAATAGTTTGGATGTAGCCGATCTAAAGAACACCTTAGCCGGTGACCAATTAGTAATTCAGAGGGGCTTCTGCCAGTGGTGGCACTTGCCGTGATGTGCTGTACAAGGAGGACTTCATCCTAGATAGGGCTTCTTTAGCAGATCGCACTTTTTTCTCTGTGAAGCCATTGCTAAATGGATGGAATGCGGCGACCAGGGCATGTCAGGTTCCCTGCTCTGCTAAATAGTATGGCCATAAATTGTATGGCCATAAATTGGGACCTGTTGTCTGAAGCCAGAACATTGGGCAGGCTGTGCGTGGAGAAAATTTAAGGAAAGAAAGCAATAGTGTGAGTACCCATCGGGCATACAACACATGGAAGCACATTTGCTGGACAATGTCTAAATCACCAATGCTGACTGGAAAATTCTAGGAGTTGCAGTCCACAAGCAGGGCCGGATTTAGATGAAAAGAGGCCCTAGGCTATTCCACTTATGAGGCCCTTTCACCTCCCATTTTTAAGTTTGTAAATTACATGAGAGACAATAAAATACATCATTACTGTGATATATCAATATATATCAATATATATAGCTGGTCTCCTGACAGAAGGCGGCTCTGCTCTGCGGCAAAGGCAGCGAGGCCAGCTGCCTCCCCTGCTGCGCTCAGCTGCCCGGCTCGGCCCCCTCGCCCTCACCTGCCTGGCCGCTGGTGGGCTCCGCGTTGACGGGGCAGCTACTGGGAGCAGCCACGCCTCTCGCTCCACTCTCGTCGGTGCCGGGAACATGGGCGGGCTCCCCAACTGCCGCAGCGCTGGAATGATCTTAACCAATACATTTTTATGTTTGTTTATTAGTCATATGCGTAGAATTTCTCCTTATTTTCGGTTCAGTGTTTTAGTGTTCACTGTTTTTAGAATAGTGTAATTTTAATTTTGCTAACAATTTGAATGTAGGCCCCCCCCTTGATCTTGAAGGCCTAGGCTGAAGCCTAGTTAGCCTATAGAAAATCCGGCATTGTCCACAAGTGTTTAAATTGCCAAGGTTGAGAAATACTGGTATAAAGCATATTTACTTATTTAAATCCTTATCTATTTACAATAGAACTCACAAATCTGTGTCTGATAATGAGGACTCTGAAAAATGTCTATGCTTTAACAGTTTGTCCCATACAAATTCATAAAAATCTTTTTCTTTTTTTTCTATTTGTATCCAAAAGAACAATAAATAGTATATTGTAAATATAAATAGTTTTATAGATTAGGAATGTCAGATTAAATAATGGGATTTCATGTGTATTTTCTTAATACTCTCTGCATACTCTCTGATACATACACTTGATGTATCAACTGTAATGCAATTAAATATTAGAGCAAAGTAATAAAGCTATGGTTTTATTGGCAGTAGTAATTTTTAAAGGTCAGAGACACAGTAAAAAAAAGTTCAGTGCTGAGAAACAAGTTTAATATCATTGTGAGAAATATTTTCTTTCAAAGCAGGATTTTCACTTTAGAGCTGAAAAGTAGTTAAAAGACCAAGAGATAAAAGGAAGTACAGCTTTCTCGTAAATATTTCTGCAATGCTTATTTAACCAATAATTTGCCATTCTAAATAATTCAACACTTGTGCAGTGGTTATTCAAGGATTTGTTCAGGAAAACATAAAAGTATAATATTTATATATTGTTGCCTCTCTAACAATAGTACTAGACAGCACTTTGTAGTCAAGGTAAAAACCACACATAGGTATGAATGTTCAATTGACAATTCTTTAAAACAGCCATGTCTTTTCCCAGTCTACAATAAATAAATCACTTAAAACTTTCTGCCTATCTTCTACCATTTCTTTATTTATTTGTGAGATCTTCCTTCCTTCCTTCCTTCCTTCCTTCCTTCCTTCCTTCCTTCCTTCCTTCCTTCTTTCTTTCTTTTTGCAAAATTCAATATATTTCCACATTCCAACATGTCCAATATAGCAGTGCTACACTTATGACAACTCCAAGTCTCCAAGTTAAAAGTGGCATTGATGGAACTGTTCTATAATTGAGCATGTCTTTCTTTTTATATGAAAGAATATAAAAAGTGGCACAATCATTCAGGGGTGCAGGAGGGGGAAGATTTCCCCTCATCAAAGCAATGATATATGATGGTTGCTCATCTCTAGAGAAACATACCCTGAATTCTCTAGGAGAATTAAAACTTGCAATAGAGCTCATCAAATGTTCATTTTCCAAATGATTTATGCTGTATTGTGAGAAATATTTGGAAACCAGATAAAGAAAATCCTTATTACTAAATATTATTCACATGAATAAATCTGTAACTTAGAGAGAATCAGCCTCAAATTTTCTAACATTGAAGGACAAATTATACATTCCCACTTATTTCCACTCATCAGAATATTCAAGACCAGGCTAATTCTATCAAACTGTACAAGTAATCCATCACCAGATTACCATTATTTCTATTTCATCTAACTTGAATTTTCAGAAAGCATGTGCTTTATGCAAATTCACAATATTTTTAAGTGGTCTGCATGGGGAGTCTGCCCATAGCTTCCAAGTTTGAATGAAAAGCAACATCTGGTGATTGGAGACCTATGTCTACTTTTTCAGCAAAAAGTTCAAGAATCTGATCTTTCTCAAATTTACACTGCACAACAATCAGCATGTTGACCTTATTCATTTTCTTCTTCTTTTTCTTATGCTTCATCCATCATCGGACATTGGTGATCCTATTTTTATCAACAGCCGCAAGAAAAAGTGCTGCTGAGTTTTGTTTTTTAGATTTTGAAGCCATGATGTTCTTCTTCTGTCTGGGGGTTGTTGCCTTCAATCTTTCTCTGGAGAAGTATGGTGTATTTCTCCAGATGTCACATCACATGTCCAAAATATTCTTTCGCTTTTTAATGGTTTTGTACCTTACTCATAAATAGCATTAATCCATAATTTGCTTTGATTTATGTTTGGCTTAGCAATAAAGAGAGTCATGGGGAGTTATTCAACAAACCAACTTTTCCCCAAAAGTCCCACCGTTCATTACAAGTCCAGAAACAAAGCTCTGAACATGCACCTACAATACTTCCTGGCTGCTATTAGTCCAGGGGGACAGCTCAGTTCTGAGAGCAGCCACAATTCAGGGAAGTTTGTTCCAAGGAGTCCTCATCACAGAAAGAGTTCACTGGTACTGCAGCACCACCTAGAGAATAGTTGTATCACTGTGACAACACATGTAGCCAGGCCAGGCCAGCATAGCAAAAAAGGCAAACAAGACAAACACAGCAAAGTATCCAGATGTCAATAACAGCACATGAGGCTGGAAAAAGCAATGCTTGTTCAATTTCCGGGTGGTATGCAGAAACTCAAGGTTTTTGTGGTCTGTCCAGATTTTGAGTTGATGCCAGACCCCCCTCCCCAAATGATGTTTCCATGCGTCAAATGCCTAATGATGACCAGTAGCTCCTCCTCCCAGATTTGTAGTTGCGCTCTGCAGGTTTCAGTTTCTGAAAGTAGTATGCGCAAGGGAAGATGGTACCACCAGGCACATGAGCACTGCTCTGATGGCAACATTGGGCACATCTGCTTCCATGTCAAATGAGCAGGGTTTCAAGATGAGCTCCTGCATGAATGCTTGCTTCAAGGCTTGGTTAGCAAACCCGAGAAGTTGCTGGACATCCTTAACTCACCAAGGATGTTGCCAAATGTGCAGGGACTCAACCTTGCTCGGCTCCCTAGCAATGGCCTCAGGAGAAATGCAGTGTCCCACGAAATCGATGGTCGAAAAAACTGGAAAAACTGGCAATTCTTCAGTTTAGCATACACGCGATTCTCCTGGAGCCATTGCTGGACCAGGCATAGGAATTGTCAGTTGGTCTTACCTGAAATGCATGTCTCGCAGATGGCGTGGGAGTAGTCACACATGGATATTAACACAGCCCTTTTGCCCTGGAGACTGAGGTAAATCTTGAGGCCACACCGCCATTCCTCCTCTGACCTCCCAGATTAACTGATGGTTCGTAGCAGAGCACCTGGAAGGAACAGACAGAGAAAAACACACACACATCCTTACTGCCTGGCCTTGCCTGACCACTGGACTAACTCAGGTCCTTGGCGCAGGGTGCCCTAAAAAGGAGGGGGGAATAACTAGTCCCATGCCTTCTTCGAGACATGCAGTTCAGGGACCAACTGGCAGTCTCCAAAGTGAGGCATGGGAGAAGTCACACATGGGACATACCAAAGCTAGATGTCCTTGGGAGGAAATCATGGGCCTGAACACCCCGAGAGTCCAGGACTCCCTGAAGAACCCTCCTCCCAAAAGCTGCCTCCACAGAGGCGTATGCACCCAGCCAGTAATGCCTGATGAAAGGCGCTGGAGAAGACCAGGTGGTAGCCCTGCAGATCTCCTCTATGGGAGCCTGGGTGGCCCAGGCCGCTGAGGTGGCCGCACTCCTGGTGGAGTGTGCAGTGATACCCTCTGGGACCTGGAGTCCTCGTGCCTCGTAGGCCTTGGAAATGGCCGCTCTGATCCACCTGCTAATGGTTGCCGGGGAAACCTTGGCTCCAAGGAGATGAAGAGGGCCTCTGAATGCCTAAAGGGTGCCATGCGCTTCAGGTAGATGCGCAGGATTCTTCTAATGTCCAGCTGGTGCCATGATCTTTCTCTATCTCTGGAGGGCTGCGGACAGAAGTCCGGCAGAAGTATCTCTAATTCCCTGTGAAAGGAGGAGTTGATCTTGGGCATGAACGCAGGGTCCAGTTTGAGGACGACCAGGTTCTCCGGGAAGGTGAAGAAGTCCTCTCTGCTGGACAGAGCGTTAAGCTCGGATACTCTCTGACTGATGTGATGGCAACCAGGAAAATGACCTTAAGGGTCAGGAATTGGAGGGAAACCTCCCTCAAGGATTCGAAAGGTGCCTCCATCAGTGACTGGAGGACCGTGGTCAGATCCCAGGTGGAGAATCGATGGACCACAGGGGGTTTCAGATTCGCTGCTCCCTTAAGGAAGCGCCTTAGGACCGGATGCTGTGACAAAGGCGGGGAGTCCACCCCCACCCCCAGGACTGTGGAGAGGACAGAGACTTGTCTCCTAAGGGTGCTGGGGGCCAGATCTTTTTCCAGACCTTCCTGTAGAAAGTCCAGAACCTGGGACATGGAAGCCAAAGCTGAGTCAAAGTTCCTAGCTTGGCACCAGTCTGCAAAGGCGACCCAGGAGGTGTTGTAGATGCGAGTGGTGGACTGCATCCTAGATGCCTCAATGGTCTTAATGATCTTTGCAGAGAAATGAGCCCCTCTTAGTTGTTCCCACTCAATCGCCAGATGGTCAGATGGAGCCACTCTGAGTCCGGATGCTCCAGTGACCCCTGGTACAGGGACATCTCCCCTAGGGGAATCTTCCAGTGGGGAGCTGAGAACAGATCCACCAGATCTGCTAGCCAGGGATGACGTGGCCAGAATGGAGCCACTAGAACCATCTCTGCTCTCTCTGACACTAACTTTCTCAGAACCCCGGAAATGAGAGGCAGGGGAGGGAAGGTATAGAGGAGACCAGGCGGCCATCTTCAAAGAAGGGCATCTGTGTCCATGGCGCCTGGACAGGAACCTCGATATGAAGCTTGGCAGCTGAGCATTCACTGGGGTTGCGAAGAGATCCACAGTTGGGCATCCGAACCTCTCGCAGTTCTGTAGGAAAACATTGGGATGGAGTTGCCACTCTCCATTGTTGACCGTCTCCCTGCTGAGCCAATCCACCTGTTGGTTCTTGATCCTGGAGATGTGTTCCGCTCTGATTGATTGAAGTTTCTCTCTGCCCAGCTCCCCAACCAGAGGGCCTCATCACACAGGGCCTTGGAATGTATGCCCCCTTGGCTGTTCACGTGGGCCTTGGTTGCCACATTGTCCATCAAGACCAGGACATGGTGGTCGCTCACTGAAGTCTTGAAGTGATGTAGAGCCAGATGGATGAGCTCCAAACGATTGATGTTGTTGCACAGGTCTGTTGGAATCCAGTGGCCCTTGGCTATCTGGGCTTCCAGGTGTGCTCCCCAGCCGAACAGGCTTGCCTCTGTCATAACTACTTTCCTCGTTGGTTCTTTGAGGAATGACCCCTTGTCTAGGGCTGCGGTCAACCACCAATGGAATGAGAGGAGCACCTAGGGTGACACTCAAACCTTGAAGCTGGCGTCGCTCGTCCCGGCTCTCTGGTGTGGAAGCAGGAACCACTGAAGCTCCCTGGCATGGAGACGAGCCCAAGGCATGATACCTATGCAAGAAATGAATTTCCCAAGGAGCCTGGAAAGAAGAACTACAGGGACAGAGCCTAACTTGCGTATCTCATGCAATAGCTGAACAATGCTTTCCCTATGTTCCTGGGAGAGGAACACCTCTCCAGATACCGACTCTATAATGGACCCTAGGTGTTGGAGCTTGGTGGATGGAACTAGATGGCTCTTCTCAAGGTTGATTGAGAACCCCATTTACCTTAGTGTGTCGATGGTGAGACCCAGGTCCTGCTTGGCAGTGGTTGGAGACCTGGCTAGGACAAGGATGGCATCCAGGTAGCAATGGAGTTGGAATGGGAAGAAACGAAGGTGACCCGCAGCTGTTCCCAGCACCTTGGTAAAGGTCCTGGGAGCTGAAGCCAACCCAAAGAGGAGGGCTCTATACTGGAAGTGGCTGCCCTCGTGGGAAAACCTGAGGAATCTACGATGTTCAGGAGCGATCCTGATGTGCAGGTAAGGCCTCCGTGAGGTCAATAGAAGCCAGGAAATTGCCCTGACGGATGCTTTCTAAGATGGATTTCAGGGAGGCCATCTTGAACCTGCAGTAGACCACCCTGGAATTAAGCAGTTTAAGGTCCAAAATGGCTCTCCACCTCCCTGAACTCTTGGGAACCAGGAACAGGTTTGAATAGAATCCAGAACCCCTCTTCTCCTCTGGTACCAACTTCAAAGGCCCTGATGTCTAGAAGGTGTTTGATGGCATTAGCCTTAAGGGCCCATTTGGCCAGATCTCTGGAGGAGGCGAAGGTGCAGAATCTATTTGGGGGCTGCGAGCAGAACTCCAGTTGTAGCCCCAGCTTAACTGTCTGGAGGACCCACTCATCCAATGTGACATGATCCCAAGCATCCGCAAATAGGGAGAGATGACTGCCAATGTGGTGATTGGATCACTTGAACCTCCTCAAAAATGCCCTTGAGGAGAGGCGGCCGCCCCCTCATCAAAAGGGCTACTTGCTTTGCTGCTGGCCTCTAAATCTGTCCCTTGGGAATTGCCTATCTTCTTGTCTATGAAACCTAGGGTACCTCTGATTCTGGGAGTCATTGTCAGGTGGGTGGTAAGATGCTTTCCTGGGATAAGGAGCCTGTCGGTGATCTGACCATCTGGTTGTAGCCGGGAAGACCTTTCATTTATTCTTTTTTTAAAATATTTATTTTTATTTTTATTACATAGACAACACCTACACACAATAAAAAAACAACACAAAAAAACAAAAAAAAATCCATCATCACATACAGCATGTTGTTTGGTTACAGGTGTTTTAACATCCATATTGTCAAATAATATTTACCATCTCAGATTTTTCATCTAGTATAACTAAATACCTCACTTTCATTGTACAGTATATGTTCAGTTACAATTAGTATTATTTTTTCCCAGTAAATCATGATTCCCTTACATTCTTGATTATCTATTTAATAACAGTGTACCTTTATATAATCCCATGTAATAGAAATTTTTTTTTTTACCAACCATTTATATTTATATATCACTGTTTTCAATTATGCATAATTCCACCAATCGACTATCAGGTATGCTTATGTTCATTATTATCCTTGTACATCTTATTCCTTCATTTTTCAACAAAATATTCTAAATAGTCGCTACATATATATACCAATTTTCAATTATTCCCTTATTGAAATTATTTATCAACATCAAGATATTATTGTAGTATGTTCTTAACGTTATACATTATATCACCAGTCCTCTATCAAGTATAGATAAAATGGCAGTTGGACTTACCTGAACTGCATGCTTCGTAGAGTGGCGTGGGAGGAGTAACACGTGGGTATTACCAAAGCCTTCTTGCCTATTGGAGACTGAGGTATTAATCTTTTGGAGCCACACCTCCGTACCTCCTCCTACTCTCCCAGATTACCGATGTATCATAGCAGACACTGAAAAGGAAGGACAAACAAGAACAGCCAACACATATCCTTCCTAATTGCTAACGCTGAACCTGGACTCGCTCAGGCCGCCCTAGGCGCAGGGCGCCCAGAACGGGAGGGAAGTGACTCCTCCCACACCACTCTACGAAAAATGCAGTTCAGGTAAGTCCAACTGCCAGTTTCTGAAGAGAAGCGTGGGAGGAGAAACACGTGGGACATACCAAAGCTAGATGTCCTGGGAGGGATTCGTTGGGCCTGAGCCCCCCGGGGAGTCCAGAACCCCCTGCAGGACCCTCCTGCCGAAGGCAGCCTCCGTGGAGGCGAAGGCGTCCAGTCTGTAGTGTTTAATGAAGGGAGAAAGAGAAGCCCAGGCGGCCGCCTGGCAAATCTCCTCTAAGGGGGCCTGGGTGGACCAGGCTGCAGAAGTGGCTGCACTTCTAGTGGAATGAGCCGTGATGCCCTCAGGGACCGGGAGTCCTTGGGCCCTGTAGGCCTGTGAGATGGCCGCCCTAATCCATCTACTGATGGTGGCCAGGGAGACCTTGGCTCCCTGGGAGGAAGGCTGAGCAGAGCCTCCGAGCGCCTAAAGGGGGCCATCGCTTCAGATATATGCGCAAGGCTCTCCTGACATCCAGCTTGTGCCAGGATTTCTCCCTGTCACCTGAGGGGTGAGGACAGAAGTCCGGAAGAATAATCTCGAGAGCCCTGTGAAAGGGGGAATTAACCTTGGGCATGAAAGCGGGGTCGAGTCTGAGGATGACCTGGTTATCTAAGAAGGTGCAGAGATCCGCCCTACTGGAGAGGGCGTTGATTTCGGAAACTCTCCTGGCCGAGGTGATGGCGACTAGGAAGACAACCTTGAGGGTTAGGAGCTGAAAAGAGACCTCTCTCAGGGGCTCAAACCGGGCTTTGGTGAGGGCCTGAAGGACCGTAGGGAGGTCCCAGGTGGGGAATCGATGGACCACTGAGGGTTTCAGATTCTCCGCCCCTTTGAGGAAGCGCTTTAGGACCAGATGTTGGGACAAGGGAGGAGCATTTACCCCCCTAGGACCGTGGATAGGGCGGAGACGTCTCCTGAGCATGCTAGTGGCTAGACCCTTTTCGTGTCCCTCCTGGAGGAAGTCCAGGACCTGTGGGACCGAGGCGGCAGCTGGACGGAGACCCTTAGCTTGGCACCAGTCCGCAAAGGCCACCCAAGACGCATTGTAGATGCGCGTGGTGGACTGTCTCCTGGATGCCTCCACAGTTCTGATGACCTTTTCGGAATATTGAGCCTCCCTTAATTGTTCCCGCTCAATCGCCAGGCAGTCAGATGAAGCCACTCCGGGTTCAGATGCTCCAGAGACCCCTGGCGGAGGGCCAGCACCCCCGCTGGGATCCTCCAGTGGGGAGCTGTGGACAGATCCACGAGGTCTGCCAACCAGGGGCGATGAGGCCAGAAGGGAGCCACCATTATCATCTCCGCTCCCTCCGCCACCACCCTCCTCAGGACCCCGGGAATGAGGGGAAGGGGGGGAAGGCATAAAGAAGACCTGGTAGCCAACTGCAACAAAGGGCGTCCCTGTCCATGGCTCCCCTGTTCGGAAACCTCGAAACGAACTCTGGCAGCTGGGCGTTCTGCTGGGTCGCGAAGAGGTCCACTGTCGGATGACCGAACCTCTCACAGATCTGACGGAAGATCGAGGGATGGAGCTGCCACTCTTCGTTGTCCACCGTCTCCCTGCTGAGCCAGTCTGCTTGATGTTCCGGCTTTTATGGACTGAAGGTGCCTCTCTGCCCAGTTCCCCAACCGCAGGGCCTCATCGCGAAGGGCCCTGGAGTGGGTGCCGCCCTGTCGGTTTATGTGCGCCTTGGCCGCTACGTTGTCGGTCAGAACTAGGATGTGTTGACTGGCTACCGAGACCTTGAAGTGTCGAAGGGCCAGATGGATGGCTCTGAGCTCCAGCCAGTTGATGTTGTTTCGCAGATCCAACGGTGTCCAGTGGCCCTGGGCGATCTGATTCTCCAGGTGGGCCCCCCAGCCGAAGAGACTTGTGCCTGTGGTGAGGATCCTCCTTGTCGGTTCTCTGAAGAGGCATCCTCTGTTCAGTGCTGGGGAGAGCCACCAATGGAGGGATAGTCGTACCTGGGGGGTCACTCTGATCCTGAAGGTAGCATCGTTCGTCCCGGCTCTCTGGTGAGGTAGCAGGAACCACTGGAGCTCCCTGGCGTGCAGTTGGGCCCATGGTATGATTCCTATGCATGAGATGAACTTCCCCAGGAGTCTGGAAAGAAGAACTACAGGGATAGAGCGTAACTTGCGAGCCTCAAGAATCATCTTAACGATGCTGTCCCTGCGATCTTGGGACAGGAAGACCTCCCCAGCTACCGAATCGATAATGGACCCTAAGTGAAGGAGCCTGGTGGAAGGGACCAGGTGGCTCTTCCCCAAGTTGATGGAGAACCCCAGGGCCCTCAGGGTGTCTATGGTGATTTTCAAGTCTCGTTCAGCCAAGCCGGGAGACCTGGCTAAGACGAGGATGTCATCCAAATAACAAAACAGACAGACTGGGAGGGAGCGTAGGTGATCGGCTGCTGCCGCCAGGATCTTGGTGAAAGTCCTGGGGGCTGAAGCCAGCCCAAAGGGAAGGGCCCTGTATTGGAAATGTTGCCCCTCATGTGAGAACCTGAGGAATTTACGGTGTTCCGGGGCGATCCTGATGTGTAAGTATGCCTCTGTGAGGTCGATAGAGGCAAAGAAGTCACCCGGTCGAATGCCCTCCAGAATGGATTTTAGGGAGGCCATTTTAAATTTGCGGTATACCACCCTGGAATTCAGGAGCTTAAGGTCCAGGATGGCGCTCCATCCCCCTGAGCTTTTAGGGACTAAGAAGAGGTTCGAGTAGAACCCGGATCCCTCCTCCCCTTCTGGGACTCTTTCAATGGCCCTGATGTCAAGTAGATGTTTAATGGCTTTGGCCTTAAGGGCCGCTTGGCCGAATCCCTGGAGGGGGCGAAAGTGCGGAATCTGCTGGGGGGAAGAGAACGAAACTCCAGGTGTAGCCCGAGCCTTACAGACTGGAGAACCCACTCATCCGAGGTGACACGTTCCCAGGCATCCGCAAACAGGGAGAGACGACTGCCGATGGGGAAATCCGGGCCCGGATTACCTGAATCTGCGGAAGGGGCGACCGCCTCCCCCTCGAAAGGGCCGCTTGCCCTGCTGCTGGCCCCTGAATCTGTCCCTCTGGAACTGTCTATCCCCTTGCCTGTGGAATCTAGGGGTCTGGTACCTCTGATTCTGGTTGTCCCCATCGGGTGGTCAGTATGGGGTCCTCCTGGGGTATGGCACGTGGTGAAAGTCCAATTGCCTAGTTGTTATTGGAAGCACCTTCCGCTTGTTTTTATCCTCTACGAGGAGAGGATCCAGTGCCGTCCCAAATAGCTTCGCCCCAGTGTAGTCTGCGCCCGTTAGGTGCCACTTCATCCGGGATTCCGCCTGCAAGTGACGTAGCCAGAGCATGCGCCTAGAAGCAACTGAGGAAGACATAGCTTGGGCTGCACACTTTACCGCATCCAGCGTGGCGTCTGCTGAGAACTGCATTGCCGCCAGCATCTTGGATTTGTCTTGTAGCAGGCGCACATCAGAGGCCGGAGTCCTGTCCCTCAGCTGCTCCAACCATAGGACTGTGGACCTGTAAAAGAAACAGGTGGAGGCAGCCGCCCTGATAGCCCAGGTGATAGCTTGAAAGGTTTTGCGCAGGACAATGTCTGCCTTCTTGTCCTCGGGTTTGAGGCAATTGGCAGTGTCTCCTGCAACCACTGTTGAGGATGAAGCCAGAGTGGCCACTGGGTTGTCCACCTCCGGTATCTGGAGAGCCTGGGCAAAAGTCTGATTAAGATTATAAAACTTTCTCTCATTTCCACCTGGGGTGGGGAAGGACCCTGGTTTTACCCACTGCGATTTAAGCACTTCCATGAACATCTCAGGCGTGGGGATCTCTTCCTTAACCACGGGGGGTCTATGGAAGGGTCCCTTTTTCTTCTTGCTCTTACCCTTGTCCGATGGTTCCGCTGCCAGTTTGGGATCCGGGGGGGGGGGATACAGATTGGCTGTGGCTGCAGCCTTGCGAAGCAAGGAACTGAATAAGGAAGGGGGGGAAAGCCCTGCAATGGTGGAATCATCCTCTGCCTGGGGATCCTCATCATCTGAGAATCCCACCTCCTTCAATTCTCCTTCCTCTAGGTCAGAGGCCTCGCTGGCTGTGGAGGGGGAGGGGGACCTGGTTTCCCTGGCTGCTGCTTTGCTGGGGCGCTCTTGCTGGATCCTATGGGGGATCCTGTGGGGCCCTGCTCCTGGAACCTTGAGGTTGCTGACCTAAGCTAGAAGCCATTACCTGGGCCAGAACCCTGGCTAGCATGTCCTGGAAACTGTTGGTTAAGTCAGGTAGGGCAGGCTGTAGTTCTGAAGGCTGGGAATATTCCCTGGGCTCCGGAGAAAGGGGAGCCAGGCGAGGCCTGGTTGGGCTGGTGGTTCTGTGCCCAAAGGGATCCGCTCTGGAGTCCGCTGGGGGAGCAGGTGAAAGGGGGGGTGATAAAGAGCTATGCCTTCTAAAGGAGCTCCCTGGAGAGGCTGGAGATGCTGCCCGGCCCTCCACCCGGGCTGGGGCCCTGCGAGGGGAACAAGACCTGGAAGGGGAAGGGCTGATGGTTGCCCTGAATTCCCTGGCCGAGGCCCTGGTGTTTCTGGCCTCCTTCCTGGGGGCCACCTGTTTGGGGGCCCTGGCCTTATCCCTCCTCAGTGAGGATCTCCCCCTGGGTGCTGGGAAAAACCTCTGGAAGTTCCCTCGCCAGGATCCTCACCCCCTGGGGCCTTGGGCCTGGTGCCCTTGCTCCTGGTTGCCTCTGCCGTTACTCACGGTTAGATGCACACCACCTCCTCCTCCTCCTATAGCCGGCTGCAAGATTGGATTCTGCTCTCAGGGGCTGGATCTGCTCCTTAAGCCCTTTGCTGATCCTCTGAAGCAGTTGCCGGCAGGCCCAGCTCTGGATTACCCCTCGGATCACCGGCGGGGTGGAGCCTAGAAGAAGCCTCTTCTGGCTTGCTGGAGCCTTCTGAGCACTTTGGGCCTCCGTAGGGAAGTTCTGATCACATGCTTGACCACGTGGTCTTTTCAAAATGGCGACCGGGCCGATCCTCCTGCTGCTGGAGATCGTAGGGGGAAGCTCCTGGAAGTCCCTAAGCCTCGCGGGTCCTCTTCTGCCTCCCACAGGCCTGGGCTTCGCCTGGATCGATCTTGCCAGGCAGAGGCTTCTTTGCCCTCTCTTACGCAACCAGCCGGTCGCATGGGGCGCACGCGCACACGCTGGTTTGCAACGAGGCTTTTCCAGCGGCGTGGAGCACAGCGGAGGAGAGGTGAGGAGAAAGGCAAGGTCTTTGTCGGAATCCTTTGTAGCTAGAGATCGCTGAACCAAATATGAGGGGAAAAAACTCTAAGTCTTCGAAGAGAAGGGAGAGAAGGAAAAACACTCCTTTTCAGGCTTCAGACTGAGGTAATCTGGAAGAGTAGGAGGAGGTACGGAGGTGTGGCTCCAAAAGATTAATACCTCAGTCTCCAATGGGCAAGAAGGCTTTGGTAATACCCACGTGTTACTCCTCCCACGCCTTCTCTTCGGAAACTCATTATTATCCTTATCCTTTATAAAGCAAAAAATTCTAAAGTATTCAATTCATAGCTATATTAGTTTTTCATTGTATCATTGTTAATTTATTTCACAGCATGATTATGTTATCATTTAGCTCCTTCAGTTAAAGCATGAGTAAAACATTTTTCATTTCCAAGTTTTTTCCCCCAGCCACTGATAAAACAGGTCCCATATCTTATAAAATTGCTTGTCCTCTTGTTCTCTAATTTCAAGTGTCAATTTACTCATTTCAGCACAGTCCATTATTTTTCGAATAACTTCTTCCTGTTTTGGTGTTGTTTCATTTTTCCAGTTTTTTGCAAATACGATTCTGGCTACTGTTAACACATTTACAAACAGATATTTTAAATCTTTGTTATAAATTTCTGGTATGATTCCCAATAAAATGACCTCTGGTTTAAAGTCTATTTGTTTGTGTGTCATTTTCTCCAGCCACATGTGGATTTTAATCCAGTATCTTTTAGCTTCAATGCAAGTCCATCACATGGGGTAATATGAGCCCAGTATCTGATGACATTTCCAACACTTTTCTGTTTTATTCTTGCAATTCTTGTTGGGGGTAGATGCCACCTGTAAAACATCTTATACAAGTTTTCTCTATATGCAGTAGACATTGTCATTTTATAATTTTGAGACCACAGTTTCTGCCATTTTTCTAAATCAATCCCATACCTAAAATTTCCCCCCAAAGCTATCATAATTTCTTTGACTTGTTCTTCTTGTAATTTAACCTCCAATAAGTATCCATATAGTTTTTTAATTACTTTTTCATCTGTACCTGTTAAAATTTTGTCTAACTCAGTCATTTTATTGTAAAAACCTTTGGATTTTCTAACTTCATTATATCTAGATTGTATCTGCACATATGAATACCAGTTCATTTCTATCCCTTCTTGTTTCAACTCTTGAGTTCACCCTCTGCATTCAATAATTCAACATATCTAACTGTTTGTTCCTTTTTATATATTATTGGATATGAAAATGCTTCAATTGTTAATATCCAGACTGGAATTTTTAAGTAGTGTAATCTTTTTACCTTTTCCCAGTTTAATAACAATGCCTCCCTTATATAATGTCTTCTAAAATAACCATGTGCTTTAGTTCCCTTATACCATAAGAAAGCGTGCCATCCCAACAGTAAATCATGACCTTCTACATTCAATAATCTAGAATTTTTTAAAGATATCCACTCCTTAATCCACATCAAGTTTGTTGCTTGGTACTATAGCTCCCAATCAGGTAGGCCAAATCTCCCGGGGTGGGGATTTCCTAACCAATGCATTGTCCCGTATGTCCCAAGACAAAAGCACCTGAGAGGAAGTATTCTATTCCTATGTATTATTCCTACGAAGTAGCTGACAGCACAAGTAATCACACAGCAGCAGGCAAAGAAGAAACACCTGAACCCTAGCGATACTTTGACCCAACAAATGATAAAATAACTTCAAACAGATACATGGGTCTGGGAAGAGAAGAGTTGACATTAAGGGGGGCGGGATTGCCTGGAAAGGGAACAAATTATGTTCCCAAAAGTCTATGGACGCAAGTTTTGCAATGAAGCTACAATGTTAAACAAGGCAGCCACTTCATGTTCCTAAAGACTACACTTGACTTTTATCATTTTTATATTATATAAAATACAAAAGAAAAAAGAAAATAGGAAGGGAGAGAAAGGGAATGGAGAAAAGGTGGTGTGAGATACAAAGGGTAAGAGAAAAAAAAGAAAAGGATGCACTGACTTCCAACTCTTCCTAGCACAGTACAAGATAAACACATTCCAACCTCAATTTTTTTGCTTTTACACATTAATATATAACTAGCCATTTCTATAATACCAAATTACTCAGCCCTACTCTTCCAACCTCCTGGCAGTCTCTGTATGCTTGTGCCTGATAGGCTGGCCATCTTCCTCACCTCTAGTTCAGAGAGAGGGAGGGTGTTGCCTGCCCTGGGCAGCCTGCCTGCTCCGTGGGAGAGACACTGGTTGCAGTTTCGGGCTCCTTTTCCTTCTATTGGGTAGAGGAGAGGAGCTGCACTCCAGTCTGTGTCTCCTCCCCTCAACAGGATTAGATGTCTCTCCCCTCTCTTTTCGACAGCATGATGGCCCCTCATCATGAAGGGTGATCTGGTCAAAATTCTCCCTTTGTTGCTCTATTGCATGCCACAGGGATTCCATTTGGCGTGACCCGTCAAAACCGCGCTCGACTAAGCCGCGCCCGATTAAACCGCGTCGCTGATGTCATCAACAGGGCGACAACAGCTAGTGCGGAGAAAGAAGGGCGCTTTAAATAGCACTTTGAAAGCAAGCCGATTCAATTTAAGGTAAGGATTAGGTTTAGGGTTAGGTTTAGGGTTAGGTTAAGGGTTAGGGTTAGGGTTAGGGTTAGGGTTAGGTTTAGGGTTAGGTTAAGGGTTAGGTTTAGGGTTAGGTTTAGGATTAGGATTAGGTTTAGGGGGGTTAGGTTTAGGTTTAGGTGTTAATTTTAGGTTTAGGGTTTACAGCGTGCTTCTGTCTCCGCGCTGTTGTCGCCCTGTTGATGACGTCAGCGACACGGTTTAGTCGGGTGCGGTTTAGTCCAGCGCGGTTTTGTGGTGGAACCCCATCTGGGGCTTTGGGAGCCTGGGTTGTTCTCAGTCTCACCTCCACTCCACCCTTGCCAGCTTGCTTGAGACCCTTCCCTGTATCTGGGAACTGGGGTAAGAGACCTCAACTTCAGCTGCCTTGGGGGATAATTTCCACCAGTACTCATCCTTTCTTGCTTCTGCCACTGGGAAAGTCATCGCAGCTTGGATGTCTGGAGCTAGCCACATACCTCCAGCTACAATCAGTCTCTCTTTTCAGCCATAGTTGCCTGATTTTCCCTCCAAGTATCCCAAATATTGGAAAGTGATTGGAGAGCTATGAAACCCATGAAATCTTGATAGATTCTAAAAGTCAGTTTCGTCTTTCTGTGAAGTTTCCAAAAGATGACCTAATTAATTTATGAGCCCCAAGACACAGTTCAAAAGAAATCCAGTCATTTATTAGGATCAACATTTTGGCATGTTCTTCGGAGCCAAAACTGATTTCCGGCTAATGGTCTTTGCACTTTACCCCTGTGTCTCCCCTCCCCTCAGTCTGTGTCATAAATCATATCCACTAATGAGGTGCTGCAGCAGGCTGTGAACTTTGCACCCCACACACCGGCTGTAGAAATATGAGATCCTACTCTGGCCGAAGGTATGCATGGAATTCTCCCTCCAATGTCAACTTTATACTAGTCATGAACATTAGCTGGGCCAGGGTCCAACTGGGTGGCTCAGAGCTAAGGCAAAGGGTGGTTCCAGTCATGTTAAGCTGTCCAAATTGATCTGGAAGGCCAGCCAGCGACTGAATGTGTGACAGTGTTGGGAATCCCCAATCTTTTAAGTACCCAGTTAGTGTCTGCTTTTGTCTCCTCCACTCATGGGTCGAGGCCAATCCCACACACATCTGTGGTTCCAACAGCAACTCCTTAGGGGAGGTGAATCCTGCAGCTTCACCTTGCAGAGTCAGGTCTGGTTGCGAGATTTGCCCAGAGCCAGCTCTTTGCAACTGGCTCCCAGCTTGCGTTCCTTCTCCGCAGCCTTTGCAGCTGCCTCTGCAGCTTCCACCATGGCTTGGGAAGGCGAGTAGATGGTCTCGACATATATAGACGTTTGATCATCTACTGCTTTCTCCGTGGACTTCCTCCATCTTCCCTGAGTGTTTATGCTGCCTGGGTTTGGGTTGATGCTGGGGCTCAGGACACCCAACAGCACCCCGAATTTCAGGGTAGCTAGTGAAGTATTTTAAGGGTAATTCAGGTTAATTTCAGGATTCCAAATAGCATCCAAAAATAAATCAGAGTCTCAGGCAAAGAAGTCCTCAAAGTTCAAATTTATTAAGAGAGCCATGTTGGCACATCTGGGAAAACCCAAATCTGAAAACTTCTCAGTTTTCCCACCCAGTTGAATGTTCAAGATCCTGCCACATACTCAGGTCCATCATATGGTCCAGTCTTCCACTGCCATGCTGGGAGTTCCATCCATCCAGTTCCAGCCAGGTGCAGAGGCGAAGGATGACATTGGCTTTCCAGAAAGAATTTTGTTTGGCTACATATTACCCAACTCCATATAATCCCCCCATTTTCCCACAATAGAAATTGCATAGTAGAATAATAGAAAGTGTGGCAGACCTGAGGTCCAAAAGGAAAGATGGCTGCAGGCCTGACACACCATTTTGGACAATGGATTTGCTTAATGACCACTCAACAAAAGTTGTAAAATCAGGCATAGTTATATGGTGGCCCACTTAACAACTAGCGCAAAATACAATTGTAATTCCAATCTAAATTATGGTTATAAGTAGAGGACTACCTTTAAATCAGTAATGAATCTATGTTGAACCCGCTTTTCCTAGTTTGATGCTTTTCACATTTTCTATACTATAACTCTCCAATTTTCATTAACTGGGGATCTACAAAATTTCTAAATCAATTCAGCCAAAGGATTTTAGATCCCTGGGTGTAATTGAATAGGAAATGGTACTTTTCTTACAGATTCCCACTTAGTTTCATCAGGCTACAAAACAAAATTAGACAAATGCAGAGCAGAAACTAAAATTTACTTAAAAATCAATGAAATTCCTTGCCCTGCTCCATCGCAATGCCTTTGGGAGCGATACGATGTCCCAGGAACTTGATCATGGACTGCCAAAACTGGCACTTCTTCAGTTTCGCATACAAGCGATTCTCATGGAGCCATTGTAGGACCAGGCGTAGGTGCTGCCAATGGCTCTCCTGGAAGGATGAGTAAATCAAGATGTCATTGAGATAAATGACGACAAACTGGTCCAAAAGGTCCCGGAAGATGTCATTCAGAAAGTGTTGGAAGACAGCAGGGGCATTGGTCAGCCCAAAAGGCATGACCGTATGCTCAAAATGCCCATACCTGGTGCCAAATGTTGTTTTCCATTAATCCCCAGGTCAGATCCGGACAAGATTGTAAGCTCCACGGAGATCCAATTTGGCGAACACCTTAGCCTCTCTGAGCCGCTCCAACAGTTCAGGAATAAGGGGTAGAGAATATTGATTGCGCACCGTGGTAGAATTGAGCCTATGATAGTCACAGACAAACAAGACCGGGGCACACAATGGTGAAGACGAGGGTCTGATACAACCCTGAGCTAGGTTTTTGTCCAAAAAATCCAGCAATGCGGCCAACTCCGGATCTGACATCAAATACAAACAACCCACAGGGAGCGGCGTGTACAGAATCATTGATGGGACAATCATATGGCCGGTGTGGTGGCAATTGGTCTGCTTCTTTTTCACTGGACACATCTACAAAATCTGCTATATCGTAAGGCAAGGACACCCCGGGTGGACTCAGCAGCTGGCCTGCACAGATTTGACGGGTGTGGTCCACACATTGCAAGGCTGGAAAGGTGACAAGGTTCTGGGACCAGTAGATCTGTGGGTCATGTGCCCGAAGCCAAGCTGTGTCCAAGATCCCGGGGAAATGCAGGCCAGAGGTAATGTAGAACTGGATGGTTTCCTCATGAGCCCCGATGACCAGGCGCAAGGGTTGCACGGTGGCCTTGATAGGCCCAGACAGAAGCACCCAGCCATCAATGTTCTCCACAAGCATAGGAGGGTCTACCAGACACAGAGGGACCACATACTTGGTCATAAACACCTCCTCTATGAAGTTCATGGTAGCCCCAAAGTCGACCAGAGCATGCACCAGAATCCCCTGCAGACTACTGGACAGGACTATTCATGATGCCAGGATCGAATGTCGGGGAAGGCCGCAAGTCACTGTCTTTGAGCATGGCTCTGAATTGATTTACGCCTGACTCAAGTTCTCCCTTAGACGGGGGTTGGGGGCCTTTCCCGACAAAAGGTTCTGGGGCTGGGGTATAGGTCCAGTAACTGATGCCCCTTGTCTCTTCTTGGGGCAAAAGGCTGCCATGTGCCCAGGTTCCCCACAATAAAAACACAACCCCCTAAGCTCCATCTGTCTTTCTCCATTATCGGCGAGCAGGGTTTGGCTGCACATAAATTCTATGGGCTCCTCCCATGGAGTTGGAGTCTCAGGCATGGCTGGAACCACCTCCTGGAACATGTGGTGAATTCCCTGCCTCTGCAACCAAGCATCAATTCAGAGACACAGGTGGACAAACACGTTGAAATTCGGTGGCCTATCTGACAACCCATCCTCAAATGTGTCAATGAGGGCTGCCTCATTCCAAGCCGAATCCTGGTTTAGTAGCATAAATTCACTGATGGAGTCCTGCAAGGAACCTCGGCCCTGCTTCAGAGTCTTCAGATGTTGAGTAGCCATCTCCGTCTTAATGGGGTCCTCATACATTAACCGAAGGTGATCACAGAATCCCCTTAAGTCATCCAGCAAAGGAATAGCCTGCACCAGCAGTGGCATCGCCCAATGAGCTGCAGAGCCAGAGAGTAAGCTAATCATAAACCCCACTTTATCTTGCTAAGTGGGGAAATCCTCTGCTCTCAAGCTGATAAATAGCTGGCATTGTCCCAAGAAAGCTGGAATCATGGCTTGGTTGCCATGAATTTATTAGGCACTGCAACCGGGCATTTCCTCCAAGGTTGGGGTGGAGCAGGATGAGCTTGGAGCTGTGTCACCTGGGCAGCCAACATAGCCACCTGTTGCGAAAGTTGCACATTTTCAGCACGTAGCTGCTTCATGGTGATGATATTTACAGCTTTTATTTTAAGGCAGAAAACAAACTGTTCTGTCCCGTGATTCTAATGAATATGCAGACACAGGCTTGGCTGTCTGCTATGACTAATAACGGAGATAAAGCCACCCCTTGGCTAGGAGCCTAGAACGCTATCTTCAAGAAACCAAGATTAGACTTAAGGAATGCTTTCTCAACGGCTAGTAAAGTGGACTGTTGTTTCCTGCAAAGATTCCCCTCCTGTCGCTCCACCTATAAGCTCTTTGGGAGGGGCCACAACAGTATCCAGGCTGTCCCTATTTCTTTCTATGACGTCTTCTCCACAGCTGCTTCTGTCTCTTCTCAGCTCTATGGACATGGATATCAAGGACAACCTCCTTCTGTTACTCCTCACTGCTCCCTGACTCAAATGCCACCTGGTGGCCAACAGGTCTCTCTGCTCTGACTCCAAACACCCTCCAGAGTCTTCTTCATCCTGCAGAGCAGTCCCATAATGGTCATCACTGTCAGAGTCCACAAACAACGCAGCCGGCCGCTTCTGGGCCACAACAATAGGTCACATAAGCCTCAAGAAGGAACAAATCTTTATACACTTTAAGATTCAAGGCTTGCTTAGAGCTTCCAGGCATAAATATTTATCATCAGGGAAGATGGGTTTCCATATGGATTTCATTCTTCTAGTCAGAACTATAAATAGCTAGAATTAGAGGTGGGTTTCAGCCAGTGTTATTGCCAGTTCACTCGTGTGTACACTTTGCATGTACATGCACAGTTCAATGGAAATTGTTCTGCGCATGCACAGAACTAAAAAAAGAGATGGCAAAAGCAATGGCGGAACCAGTTAAAGGGCATGGCCAGCCTGGATCGCTGCCGGTTCCGTAACCCAGGCTGGCATACCACTACCAGTTTGACCGAACCGGGCCGAACCTGGTCAAACTGAACCCACTTCTGGCTAGAAAGATCTATTGTTCAACCAGATTTTTTTCACTTCACATTGACACATTTTCTTTGTGTATTGCAGCTTGTAATTTTTCAAATGGGGAGACTTTATGAAAGAAATTTTCAGAAATATTCCATTAAGAGAAACTATTCTGGAAAGGTGAAGGGAAGAAAGAGCATTTAGAAACAACTTCCCAAAGGACTATGAAATGTCTATAAGTAAAACTTTTTATCATACTTGGGGGCAAGGAGAGTGCACAAGAGCACTGAAGCAATTTACTCTTAAGAGATGCTCAAGAGTAGATAAAAAACCTTGAAAAGAGAATTGCTCTCTCTTGGCTTTGAAATGGAAAACAAAGAATCATGGACATTATTTACATTTATATTATGCCTTCTTGCCTAGTTGTCCTTACATCATGTACAATGTTATGCATCGATTTTTTCCTACTTACAATTGAAATATTCTCCAAGGTTCAAAAACCTCTTTTTCAAAACCAAAAGAGAAAGCGATCCTTTCAAATCTCCATGATTTCTCCTCTTCATTTTAAAGGAATGAAAGAATTATACCAATGTTTAATTCTTAGCTACTTGAACCATTTCTGTCATCTTCATTAATTTTCCACTTTGGTTTTCCAAATTCCTTATATTTCCTGTCTAGTCTGCTTCTCATAAAGTAAGCAATCATTGTTTGAATCAATGGAATATGATGGATTTCTGAATGGGGACATTCTCAAAATTTGTAGGCATCTTGTGTAGGATGATAAATGTAAAGATAAAATCTTAATCTGATGTTGGAAGGGGCCTTGGAGGTCTTCTAGTCCAACCCCCTGCTTAGGCAGGAAACCTATGCCATTACAGAGAAATGGTTATCAAATCTCTTCTTAAAAACTTTCAGTGTAGGAGTATTCACAATTTCTGGAGGCAAGTTGTTCCACTGATTCATTGTTGTAACTGTTAGGAAATTTCTCCTTAGTGCTTGGTTGCTTCTCTCCTTGATTATTTTCCACCCATTACATGGCCATATCATCGTGACGTTGGCTCCTCCTGCAGGAGGCTCACCTTAAAGAGGGTTGCTGGACAATTATCTGCAGATGCAATTGGTGTGGAGAAGTATTTACCCTTCACCGTACGAATCGCCATGAGGTAAGCCTTTGTAGTAGCTCTTGAGAAACCTATCACCCACAACGCTCCAGGTGCTCAGCGGAGTATTGCGCAGGACCTGTACGCTCCGTGCACATGCACAAATGCCCCGATTGGCTGAAATAGAAGTAAGGAGAGCAGACGGGCAGGTGGGTCATCCAGAGCACTGTACCAGAATGGTACCTTATGCTCCCAGCAGGCACCGGTACACCTGTACTGGGCCTACTGGTCGTATCCCACCCTGCCCTGGAGGCTACTAGAGATTCTCTGATAATAACAGCACACACCTTCCCATCCCTGAGGTCTAGACTGGTGCCATGCTCGATAACCCATTGGGCACATTTCTATGAGGGGAACACCTCCCTCTGGGCCCCGCCAGATCTTGGTAATACAAGCCAGATCAGCATCCTCTTCAAGGATCAAATTGGCAATAAGACTAGCCTTATCACAGACTGATCTGATATTTAAAAGCAGCAGCCTAAAACCAGGGCCACCACAGATTTTCTGACCAGTTAATTTGTTAAATTATTTGAATCCTACCACTGGATGCAAACCTGGTACTCTGTGGGAGTGGCCTCCTTTGTGGGAGTGGCTTGCTGCCCATGTGACCGGATGGGAGTGGCTTGCTGCCCATGTGATTGGATGGGAGTGGCTTGCCGCCCATGTGACCGGATGGGAGTGGCCAAGACGATGTCACTGAATTCTTTCCCCCAATGGATGAACTACAGTAAGATTAAAATAAGTACAAAAACAATAAAAAAGCTACTTACAGATGGAAGATGCCTGTTCTTGCCAGTCTTCAGTATCACGGACTCCAATGAATGGGCTGCACAAAGAAGAGACACAGTAATTGCATGCACTGCATTGGGATGAAACCAGCCCAGAAAATAGAAAAGGAAAATTACTCTCCTTTTTTGCGTCTTCTGCACCACCGCTTCACCATCTTGCTCCAAAAACCTGCACAAAGAGAGACACAGAAAGCAACACCTTAATTGCTGGCACTTCACTACCACAAGGAGGAACACAACACAGAGCACACCACACCCAGCAATAAAGACAGGTACTTACAGGGGAAGCATCGCTGGCTTGCCGGTCTTCTGCACACCACCGTATTACATTTAAGTTGAGGTTGATTGGCTTAGTGGTTAGAAGCAATCGTAAAGGAAGATATGGAATTAAAACCAGAAATATTTTGTTGGCTATTTGAAAGAGAGTATAATATATATTTAATTTTACACATGTTAGCAGCTGCTGGAATTGTGTTTGCACAATAGTGGAAAAACAGAGATATGTAAACGAATAAATATTACAATGTGCAAGAATAAATAAATTGACAATTAAAATCAAGAAGGCTTTGAATACTTTTTCATGTGGGATTGGTTTTAGCTATTGCCAACTAATGGAAACAGGAATTAGAAAGCCAAAAGTATGAAAGAAAACACCAATTATGTAAGGAAAGGTCCCTAGAATGTATAAGGAAATATTACTAAATAATTATTAATGCGTAGATAACTGTGGGACATTACACACACACACACACAAACTATGATGGAAAATACCAAAAAATAAGAATCCCCCCCCCCAAAAAAAAGACTGCAAATGAAACCAGTTTTTTTTCCTTAAGCCTAAGGACAGGAAAGACAAAGCCACTGGAATAAAAACCATCAAGGCATTGCGGGCAATTATAAAGGACAGGTGCTCACAGAACGATCAACCACCTCAGAATTACCTAAATAATGAGGGTGAAACACACTAAATCTGATTTTCTAGGATACATACAATGGCATTGAAAAAAGTGACTGATGACCATTTTTCACACTTAGCGACCATTTTCACACTTAGCAACCATTGCAGCATCCTCATGGTCACATGATCAAAATTTTGATGTTTGGCAACAGATTCGTATTTATGATGGTTTCAGTGTCCTGGGGTCATGTAATGGTCTTGTGTCACCTTTTGACACAAGCCCCCCCCCCGGGTCAATGGTGTCCCTCTTTACCAATCTGAAAATCTGGTCACCTTATGTAACCATTATTTCAAAGCACAAGCAATAATTTATACTGTAACAGTTTCAAACTATTCCACACACAATAACTTAAAATGAAACCATTAATAATATTCCATACACAATAAATTACAATAAAATGATTATAAAAAATACTATGCACAATACATTTCAAAGTATTGAGTATATAATATTTTAAAATGGTTTATTTTAATTTATTTGGATAGAATCTTATTTTAAATAGTCTAAGACAATTTTAAAAAAGATTCTATCCAAAATAAATTAAAGTAAACCATTTTAAAGTATTCTACACTCAATACTTATATGTAAAACTAAAAAAAAATTCTATGCATTAAATAAAATATTATTTTAAAATTCATTAAAATAATAATTAAATAAAACTGGGTCACTTACCAGCAGCAGGCAGAATCAGCAGCACTCCGATGCGATGGATGGATCCTCGTCGCGATGGCAGGCAGCAGGAACAGGTAAGAAACTTGACTGGAGGGACAAGGCTAGGGTCACTTAGGTTGCCAGGCAGGCTTAGCCAGCCAGGCGAGGCTAGAGGGGAGGCGGGGGGCTTCCCTAGCGAAAGCTAGGCCACCGCCGCCCCCCAGATGGTGGCCATGCGGCGTACACAAGGCCATGGCTTTCACAAAGGAGGCTGCAGCTTTTGCGAGGGAGGCTGCTGCCGCACCCCACTCACCTGAAGGTGGCCGCACGCCGTATGCGAGGCCGCGGCTTTCGCGAGGGAGGCCGCCGCCGCCCCCCCACCCAAAGGGCCAGGACCGGTACCGGCGTTCCCAGAAGTTAATTACTTCCGGGTTCACCGACGAACCGGTTCGTGCGAACGGTGCGAACCAGGAGGAACCCACCCCTGATGCAAACCATCTCTTTTGTAGTTTTTCATTGGACCAGGTGCAGACATCATGACCCTCAAGTCCAGCTTGAGTTCTGGAAATTATCCAGACATTTGGAACAATGTGAAAGACTTGCCTTTGCCTTTAAGATTGACCTCTGAGTCTAGCCTACAGTCTTAGAAGTTCACATCTACATATTAACCCCTCTTATCCTGCTCAGCTTTTAAGACCTGCCAAAGTTGACTCATGTGCTCTCAGATGTTGTCATGTACTTTCAGATATTACTATATTGATGCAACTGATTTGTGTTTTTGCTTCAGGCTACTAAACACATCTAATTAATACTTTCAAGCATCTATAAAACAATTAGCCCAATTAAAACAACGTAAAGAATGTAAAATCGCTCAACATATGAGAAGTGTGACTACTTTAATAAAACAGGTTGTAAATCTGGGTGGGGTCAGTCTCAACAGATCAGGAAACTACACTGTGGAACAGAGATCAATATATTCAATTTAGTATAGTTCTGTGGACGGCTTACATCTCACCCATGATTGATCTGCTTTCCCCATTTGTCCAAAAGGATAACACATATTTTCTTTCTCCCACATATTATCTTTTATCCCTCCACAACCAGAGTACTGAGACGGCTTTGAAAGGAAATGTCAAACAATTGCACTGGATTAAAAGGTCATTATGTGAATTACGAATCAGTTGATGCTGAATTTTCCACTTCAGCACTGCCTGAAAGTTCAGATTCTTCCTTTCCTTTTTCTCCCTCCCTCCCTCCCTTTTCTTTTTTGCATTCCACCTTGAGGATTTGCAGTTATTCTACTAAAAAACATGTAAATTAATAAAAGACTTAATCAGAAGGAGAGTCCTTCTCTACCTTGAATGGATTATAATGCCCCAGGGCACAGTCAGGATACTTGTGGCAATTAACACAAAGCCAAGGGAAGAAGGGCGGGGAGCCAACACTTCTAATAAACAAATCTACTCCCAAGCTCAGAACAAGAGTCTTATCATAGCTAAGCAAACAGACCTTAAATCTGAAATGAATCTAACAAATCCTTGTGAAATCCATCTTCTTTTGTTTTTATTTTTCCCTTCCAACTATTATGTTCCAAAAAGATGATTTGGTCCTTAACCCTTCTGCCTAAAATATATCTTAGAAGAAGAAGGAGGAGGAGGAGGAGGAGGAGGAGGAGGAGGAGGAGGAGGAGGAGGAGGAGGAGGAGGAGGAGGAGGAGGAAGAGGAGGAGGAGGAGGAGGAGGAGGAGGAGGAGGAGGAGGAGGAGGAGGAAGAAGAAGAAGAAGAAGAAGAAGAAGAAGAAGAACAACAACAACAACAACAACAACAACAGCAACAACAACAACAAAGAATTTTAGAATAGAATTCTTTATTGGGGAAGTGTGATTGAACACACAAGAAATTGGTCTTTGTTACATATGCTTTCAGTGTACATTAAAAAAAATACATTCATCAAAAATCATGATACAACACTCATAGGTTACTGTATTTTTCAGAGTATATGATGCACTTTTTCCCCTCAAAAAAGAAGCTGAAAATCTGGGTGCATCTTATACATTGAATACAGCATTTTTTGCCTCCTGAACCCCCGCCCCCTTCATAAAATGGCCTTGCATAGCTTGGAGAAGGCTTTTAGAGAGCTCCTGGCCACTGAGGAGGGCAGAAATGAGCAAAAAACAGGCTGTTTTTTGCTCATTTTTGCCCTCCCCAGCCCCAGGAGCTCTCTAAAAGCCTCTATAAGGCTATGCATTTTTTGACAAAAAATGGGCCCGTTTTTGTGAAAAATGGGCCATTTTTGCTTGTTTTTTTAATTAAAATAAATTTTTATTAAAAGTTGTAAAAAAGGCAAGGTTTACAAAATACAAAAAGAGAAATAGAACTCATTACATGTTTACAACGCAAATGGCAAAAATTCATACATATATATATATACATAGTTCATCTCACCTTGCCTATCTACATATCTACCTAAGGTAAGTAAAGGAAAAGGAAAAGAAAGGAGGGAGGAAAGAAAGAAAAGAAAAAAAGGAAGGAAAAAAAGACTAAGAAGGAAACAGTATGAAGCTAGATTACTAATTCTATGCAGGTATTCATAACGGATTTTTCCTATCAGATCGTCAAAGTTTTTTCAACACTGTAGTCTATTGCTATTACTTGTAGGTGAATTCTCACCTCTAATATATATCTTATCTCATTTGTTACTTAGTTTTTGTATATCATAATTTCATTTTAAATTGTTCCTTAAGTTATTTTAAGAAAATATCTCATTTATATATCTTAATTCTCATTGTCTTTCTTATCAAACCATTTGTATAGTTTCTCCCAGACTTTATAGAAGTCTGTATCTTCTTTTTCATTAATCAGCATTGTTAGTCTATTCATTTCCACTATTTCTAAAATTTTATTCATAACCATGGTACTAGTGGGGGCATTTTCTTTCTTCCAGCACTGCGCATATGAGATTCTTGCCGCCGTCAGGATATGGACGAGTAGATATTGATTGGTTTTAATTATTTTTGGATCTATTATCCCTAATAGAAACATTTCCGGATTGAGGTTTAATTTAGTTGACATAATTTCGTTTAACCACCTTAGTATTCGCTTCCAATATGTCTTAGCCACCGGACACGTCCACCACATGTGGTAGTATGTGCCCAGTGTTATTTTACATTTCCAGCATTTGGCCGATGATTTTGTGGAAATTTTTGCCAGTCTTGTCAGAGAGATGCCAGCGGTAAAACATTTTATATATGTTTTCTTTGTAGGCCGTAGACATCGTCAATTTCAAGTTCCACTCCCATACCCTTTCCCAATCATCTAGCATAATTGTGTGGCCGATATTCCGGGCCCAAGTTACCATGACTTCTTTCACTCTTTCTGTTTCCATTTTTCGAGTTAGCAAACAATTATATATTTTCGAGATTAATTTCTCGTCTGGTCCTATTAGAATTTAATCCAATTCCTGGTCCCTGTCTTGGAAGCCAAATTGTGCTAGATCTGATTTATACTTATTTTGTATTTGAAAGTATGGCCACCAGTCAATATTTATTCCCATTTCAGCCAAGTTTTCCCTTGAGTTTAATCTATTTTGGTTATCTAACAATTGTCGAAGTTTTTTGTCGAAGTTTATCAGATTTGGGTATATCAGGGCTTCCGTTGGGGAAATCCATTTGGATAATTGGATATAGAATTTCCTTCTAATTTCAAGCCAATCATTTATCAGTGCTCCTCTTAGATGATGTCTTTTAAAGTAGTTGTGGACTTTGTTTCCCTCACTCCATAAATAATTGTGCCACCCCCATTGCAAGTCGTAACCTTCTATAGTTAGAATTCTTTTATTGATTAATGTTACCCACTCCTTTATCCACATTGTTGTTGCTACTTGGTGGTATGTCTTCCATTCTGGTAGACCCATTCCACCTTGTGCTCTTTTATCTTGGAGATATTTATATTTAATTCTGGGCTTTTTGCCTTTCCATACAAAGTTTCGTACCATTTTGTCCAAGTCATTGTAAAAATTTTCTCCTAATTTAATCGGTGTCGTTTGAAATAAATAAAGTATTTTTGGCAAGACATTCATCTTAATTACTGAGATTCTTCCCATCAACGATATTTGTAGCTTCGACCAATTTTTAAAATCTTTTTGAATGTTTCGTAATAATTTATTATAGTTATCTTCTTTTATGGAAGAACATTTCGCGGATAGCCAAATCCCTAAGTATTTGACTTTTTTGGTTACCTTAATTTCCATTACTTTTTCTAGTTCTTCTATCTGTTTTTTGGGGAAGTTTTTTATAATCATTTTTGTTTTTTCCTTATTTATTTTTAGTCCGGCCACACGGCCAAAGTCCTCAATGTCTTTCATTAATTTTGGTCCTGAGGTTAGAGGGTCTTCAACAATAAAGACCATGTCGTCCGCAAGGGCCTGTGTTTTATATTGTTCTTTTTTATGGTCAAACCCCTAATTTCCTGATTTAGTCTTATCTGGTTCAGGAGTACCTCTAACGACATAATAAATAATAATGGGGAAAGCGGACAACCTTGTCTGACACCCTTTCTGATCTGCACCCTCTCTGTCAATTCTCCATTAATTATGATATTTGCCAATTGCTGTGAGTATATGGTTTCTATAATCTTAATAAATTTGTCGCTGAATTTCATCATTTTTAGTTGTGTAATTAAAAATTTCCAGTCTAAATTATTGAATGCTTTCTGCGCATCGACAAAAATTAACACTAATTGTTTCTCAGATCTTGTTTCATAGAATTCCAGAGTGTTAATTATTATTCTTGTGTTATTCCGAATGTATCTTTTAGGGTGAAAACCGTTTTGATCTGAATGAATGTTTTGATTTAATATTATTTTTAATCTTTCCGCCAAAATTGATATAAAAATTTTGTAATCCGCATTTAGCAAGGATATAGGTTTGTAGTTTTGAATTTTACTGTTATCCACCTCTTCTTTTAGTATTAGGGTGATGAAAGCTTCCCCCCAGGATTTTGGGACCTTACCTTTTTGTAGTACCTCATTAAATAATTCTAATAGTTTGTCTTCTAAAGTGTTTTGGAATTTTTTATAGATTTCCGACGGAAGCCCATCCAGACCAGGTGTTTTATTGGTTTTTTTTTGTTTTTGAATGGCCTTTTTCAATTCCTCTTGTGTGATTTCCTTATCAAGCATCTCTCTCTCATCTCCTCCGACAAGGCTGGAAGTTTCTGTTCTATTAAGTATTTTCTAATGTCTTGTTCACTAATTTCATCCCGTTCATATAGTTTCTTGTAGTAATTCTGTACAATCTTTTTCTTTTCCCCTATTTCTTGTTTCAAATTCCCCTCCTCGTCCCTCAGTTGTTTAATAGTTTTTTTTTTGCATTGTCTTTTCTTATTTTGTGAGCCAACTATCTCCCAGTTTTATTTGCATGTTCGAAGTAATTCTGCTTCATTCTCTTAATGTTTCGGGCTATTTCTTCTTGAGAAATCAGATTTATTTGATGTTTAATTAAATCTCCTTTTTCCCTGTATTTCATATTGTCTGGCTCTTTCTGAATCAACAGTTCTATCTCTCTCAGTTCTTTATTCAATGTGTTCAATTTTTCCCTATGCATTTTGTTTCTTCTTGCTATATAAGCTATTGATGTTCCCCTCACGACTGCCTTCATCGTATCCCAAATGTTTTGTGTTGATGTCTGCTCTTTACAATTTTCTTGGAAAAAGTAACCCAATTCTTTTTCTATCCATTGTACAAGTTGTTTCTCTTGTAATATGTTCTGATTTACGTCCACCTAGATTTTATTTTTGTCTTTCCTTTCCACTGCCATATAACTGGATGATGGTCGGCCCACTTGTTTGTTAATATTCCAATATTTACTGTGTCCATAAGTAGTACTGGGTTTGACCAAACCATATCAATACGTGACCAAGAATTATGTGGTTGAGAGTAAAACGTGTACTGTTGTATCTTATCGTTCATTGTTCGCCAGACATCATAGAGATCTAATTCCTTCACCATATTTATATAGGCGGTCGGTAATTTCCTTCTGGTGCTTTTCTTATGTGTACCCTTATAATCAATTTTACTGTCTACTACTGCATTAAAGTCCCCTAAAATACATATATTTTGCCAATTTATTTCATTTATCCTCTTATATAAATTTACATAAAATCTTTCTTGTTTTTGATTTGGGGCATAAATTCCTACTAGTAAGACTTTTTCCCCACCATTTGTTACCTCTGCCATTAACATTCTACCCTCTTTATCTACATATTTTAATTTTGGGTTTAGCCATTCTTTTATATACATCATAATTCCTCTTTTTCTTGTTTGTGTTGACGAACAGAATACTTTTCCTAATTTTGGGCATTTCAACAAATTATTGTATTTCTCTTTTATGTGGGTTTCCTGAAGACAGATTACATTTAACTTTTGTTTTAATAAGTCCAACAGTACATGTTTTCTCTTTATTGTTATGTTAAGACCATTTATATTTGCTGATAGTATATTTGTTTCCCATTCCTCAGATTCTTTACTTGTTGTCTGCTTTAAGGGCACCTTTCGATCTTGTCTCAATTGGCGTCCTTGATCTTGATTCTTCTCTGCCATATCTCTCTCGTTCTCTGACCTCTCTCGTGTCTCGCTCCTCCAGTTGGGATTCAGTTATAATGTTTTCTTGACTTCTACTTGAAGTTTCTTCTTTACTAAATCTCTCTTCGTCTGCAGTTAAGAGTTCCTGAAATTCTTGAGCCTTCTCCAAAGAATCTATCCGGTGTTTCTTTTCCCTCCATGTTACTAGCACTCCTTCCGGAAGGAGCCATCGAAACGGGATTCTATGTCTATTTAGTTGTGAAGAGAGGAAGTTATATTTTCTTCTTTTCTCTCTAACTCTCCAGGGAATCTGCTTCAGAATAAGAATTTCTTTGCTTTTATATGTTAATGATTCCCCTCTTATTGTGTTTAAGATATCCTCTCTCAATTGTCTTCTTAGAACCTCACATGTATCTCCCTTGGGAGTCGATGGCATCTCGCGAAGCTTGTGTTAATTCTATAAACTTCGTCCAATTCATTGATGATCTCATTTTTTGGTCTGTCAAGTACTAATCCCAAGATTTCTGCAATCAGTTCCCATAGATTTTCATCTCTCGCTTCTTCTACATTTTGTAGTCTCAGATAAAACGCTGATCTCTCCAATTCTAGGTGGATAATAGCCTCTTCCAGATTTTTGTTTATAGATTCCAGTCTGTCCTCTGTCTTATCTATTCTTTTTTCTGTTATTTCCGTTCTCTTCTTGACTTCTTTTATTTCCTGTTCATTTCTTGACAAACCTGCTTGAATAGCCCTTACTTGCTCTTCAATCCTCTCCATATTATTTTTGACTTCACTCATTTTGTTTTTTACTCCCTCCAGGCCTTTGGTGATGTTATCATTCATCTTCAAAATTGCTTCCTGTAGAGAGTTCATCATTACCTCTTGGCCTTGTGAGATTGAGGCTGTCTTATCTTCCATCAGCCTGCTTTCCGGCGACCTTTGCCTCACCGGGGTGGATAGGAAAGTTTGTTTTTTGCTTCCTTTAGTTAAGGTTGCTGTTCTTGTTGTCATTGGTATTGATTTAATTCATCTATCCCCCTTCTGTAGTTCTGTAGCTCCGGTACCTTTTAATTGCTGTTAAAGTGTTTAAACAATTCTATTACGTTAATCTATAATCTTTTTAACTAATTTATACTTAATTAATTAATTAATCAATAAGTTAAATGGCTAATCAATAATGTTAATAATATATCAGTTACCCAAATCTCAATATATTGTTCAGCAATTAATCAAATAATCAGTTGAAGTTTGATCTACCAGAGAATAATCAGTTATTAATCCAGATTGATCCACTATGAAGAACACCCAAGAAGAAAGAGATAGTTAATTTAGTGCAGCACTATACAGTAGAACAGTTCTATAAATTGGTAAGCTTATAATCACTTGTTTATAGTCACTCTTATCCTATTGCACTAAATAATTTCCACAGTCTATCCCTTCACCAATATCTAAAAGTTAATGCACTTAATGTTTTAATGTAGATATACTACTTTCAGAAAATAGAAATACAGAGTACTACTTCAATAAGGTTGTCAAAGGGATCTGGAGGTAATCTAAGGAGAGTCCACAAGGAAGGGAGAGTATGTTTCAATGTGGAGAGTCAAAAGACAGGAGAGGTCAGAGCTCAAGATCGTCATTTCAGAGCTCACCCATCAATCATTTCTTGTCGTCAGTAAAATAAAGAAAGAGGCAGGGAGAAAGATGAAGGGAAGAAAGAAAGAAAAAAGTCCAATTCAAAAGGGCTTTTGGGGCAGTAGCTGCGATGAAAGCACAAGGAGAGAGGTTCGTGTTTTAATTTTAATTTTTTTCTCACCACTCAGTTTTCGCTTTTAAGATGTCGCCCCTCTATTGTCTCTGTCAGTATGTCTCAGCATCCGCCTCACCGGAGCTTTAAAGATATTTCAAACCCTCATGGCTCGAACAAAATCTTCTTCCCTTTTTTTTTCAGGGGGAGGGCAAATCCAACCGTCTTTCTTTCTCTTCACCGCCTCGCCCACTGTTAGTCCTCCAAACTTAAGTATTCAAAAACTCAGTCTTTCTCTGTCCGATCTGCCGATCAGCTTTCTTAAATCTTAAATCTTTCTCGGTCAATCTTTATTCGCCGCTTCAACCCAATGCACCCACTTATGTATCCGTGCTCAGGTTATTTAGCTTATTCAAATTTAGTCTCTTAAATCAAAGTCTTTTGTTTACCATCTTCCACAATCCGATATGTTTCCTGCAGTTGTCTTTCACTTCCTTATTAAGGGCTGGTAGTCACGTCTTCTGGTCAGCCATTAATAAGCCGACCTCCTTTGCACTCGATCTGAGGGTGCTTCTCGCTTTGTGGGGGGGATTGCCTTTCTCCCTCCACTGCTCTGATGCTTTCCCTCTCCACTGGTCCTCGTACCTCGAAAAGATCTTGCCTACTACGGCCACGATCGTGCAAAAGGCCGGGCGAACCAAGCAGAAAATCTGTCGGCAGCTTGCACCGGCGTGACGCCAAACCATTTTTGCTTGTTTTTGCCTCACTTCCTGGAGCACTCTGCAAGTCCCCCAAAGGCTATTCAATACTTTTTTTTTTTTAACAGGCCCGTTTTCACGGGAAAAGGGGTGGTTTTGGGGAGGTTTGCACAGTGCAATTTTTTTTTCCTTTTGGAAAGTTCTTTAATTAGAGTGATTGATGAGAATTAGATTGATCAAGTGCTGTGCCAGCAGAAACAAAGTCTTAGGTGTGCAAATTGTCAGCGATTTCTTTCTCCAGCTCATGGATAAATACACCTGGAAACATCTAGCTACTTACCTACTCTCTCTCCATACCTACCTTCCTACCTACTGTATTTCTCTCTCTCTCTCCTTCTACCTACCTACTCTCTCTCTCTAACTACCTCTGTATTTCTCTTTCCCCGCTCTATCTACCTACGTACCTACCTACCTACCTACTCTCTCTCCCTACTGTATTTGTCTCTCTCTATCCCTATAGCTACCTACCTACTTTTTAAAAATTTGTCTCTTCAAAACCTTGGTGCATCTTATATTCAGGTGTGTCTTATGCTCTGAAAAATACGGTACTAATAAGCAATCAAATCATACTAGGAAATAAATAGAACAATATAAATTGTAAAAATACAAGCAATATGGTTATATTCATAAGTGAGAGGAGATAGGTAATATGAAGGATGAGAAGAATAATAGTAATATAGACTGATATACACTAATATAGTCTTAATAAATAGTTTGACAGTGTTGTGGGAATTAATTGTTTTGCACAGTGATGGCATTCGGGGAAAAACTGTCTTTGTGCCTAGTTGTTCTGGTACGCGATACCCTATGTTTTGAGGGTAGAAGTTAAAACAATTTATGTCCAGGATGAGAGGGGTCTGTAGATATTTTCACAGCCTCATACAGTATACAGGTCCTTAATGGAAGGCAGGTTGGTAGCAATTGTTTTTTCTGTAGTTCTAAAGATCTGTTGAAGTCTGTGTATGTCTTGTTTGGTTGCAGAGCCAAACCAGACAGTTATGGAGGTGCAGATGACAGACTCAATAATTCATCTGTAGAACTGAATCAGCAGCCCCTTGGGCAGTTTGAGTTTTCTGAGTTGGCATAGAAAGAACATTCTTTGTTGTGCTTTTTTGATGACCTTTTTGATGTTAGGAGTCCATTTTAAGTCTTGAAATATGATAGAACCTAGAAACGTGAAGGGTTCTACTGTTGATATTGTGTTGTCTAGTATTGTAAGAGGTGTTAGTGTAGGAGGGCTTCTTCTAAAATTTACCACTATTTCTTTTTTTATTTTTAAACAAACACAGACAAACATAAAACATAAAACCATGCTACAGTTACATACAGTATGTTGATTGGTTACAAAATGTTTGTGCTTCCTCACTTACAATTTATATAAAATCTCATATTATCAATCTAGTATGTATGTATACAATATTATCACTGTTAGTCATTTATTTGACTATAACTATTATTACTTCATTTTATGTAAAATATTCTAAATTTAAATAAATTTAAATTATTTTTTTATTATAGCATTTCATTACATCATCCTGTATCCATCCAATAGTAGTACAATCTTTTATCTCTTGCCATTTGTAGTATTTGTGTTCTAATTGCTTTCTTGGTAGATCTTATATGGACCTCTCTTGGCAACTTGTTTTTCACTGCATATCTTGTAAAGACTTGAAACCCCTCGTCTGTTCCTTCCATCATCCTCCCTTTGGTTATCACCAATGCTTCTGTCAGAATTTCTATCATTACCTGCCAAATTTTCTCCCTTTTCTTCTTCTATATTCTGGAATCTGATGTAAAATTCTGATCTGTTCATCTCCCATTCCAATATTCTATTCTTGTCTTTTTCAACCATGCTAAATCTGCTGTCAATATCTCCAATTTTCTTATCTCTTTGTTCATCTTTTTCTTCAATTTTTTTGAAATCTGTCCTCATATTTCATCATCGTTTGGTGGATATTCTCATTTTTTCATCTGTTTTTCCTGTTCTTTGTTCAATATTCTCTGCTCTTTTCAATGTTCTCTGTTCTTACTTGTATTTTTTGAATTTCTTGCATAATCATCCGAGGTGGCGCAGTGGTTAAATGCAGCACTGCAGGCTACTTCAGCTGACTGCTATCTGCAGTTCGGCGGTTCAGATCTCACTGGCTCAGGGTTGACTCAGCCTTCCATTCTTCCGAGGTGGGTAAAATGAGGACCCGGATTGTTGTTGGGGGCAATATGCTGACTCTGTAAACCGCTTAGAGAGGGCTGAAAGCCTTATGAAGCGGTATATAAGTCTAACTGCTATTGCTATGTCACTTACTTTTCTTTTTCCTGCTGCAACATCATCTGTCTTTTCCTCCAGATAGTAAACATTGCCACTATATAGAATCCAAGGCTTTTTTAATTAAGTTCCAAATAAAGTTAACAGTTCTCTTTCCAAGTTCACTGTAATTTTCTTTCTTACAAATCCAAGCTTTCTTTTCACTACAGCCCAACTATTAATAGTACCCCAGAGGAGCACCTGTATAAACAATCTGTGCTCATCCTGCTATCACTTTTAATAAACAAACTCAGAGTCCTTGAAATGTAACACCAGCTCTTACTTTGTACAAGATTATCAATGCCCAAAGAAAGAAAGAAATCCATTTCCAGGCCTCCAAGTAGCAGCGTTACTTCTTTTCCTCTACATTTACTTCCCTCTTTATATTCCAAACTTAAGGAAAAAAATAAAAAATAAAAAGAAAATGCAATAGAGCATTGAAAAAAGAAAGAGAAAGAAAGTCTTAAACAATAAGTATTAAAAAAAGAAAAAAAAGAAAAAACCCAGTCCACTTTAAAAAATAAGAAGCATTTGTAAAAATTCCAGCAATAAAAGGATTAAAGAAAAATAACACACTAAATTTGACTCAGGCTTAATCTTGCTGCTTGAGCTCTTCTGTCTTCAATTTTAACTTTACTTTTGATCTTTTAGGGTGTTCTCTCATCTAATAATACAAATTATCTCACCCATTCTACACGCTTTCTCTCCAGTTTTCCTTCCATTCTGGAGCTGTCCCAACTTTCACCAGCTTTAATGGCTGCTTCTCTGTCACCAGAAAAACAGGGCTGCTCCTGGATCTACCAGGGACTTTGTCAGCAGGATGTGCCCTTTTTTATCACCTTCTCTATGAGATGGTTTAGGTCCAAAAGGACCATCCAGCAGCAGAGATGGAGCTTGGAGCTTCAAGATCACAGGTCATACCGTTGCAATGTCAGTCCCGCCTCCCTAAAATTTACTACTATTTCTATGGTTTTGGGTGTCTTTAGTTCATTGTTCTGGTTGTACCACAAGGCTAGTTGTTCAACCTCCTGTCTGTATGCAGATTCGTCATCTTGAATAACAGCAATAACTGTTGTATCATCTGCAAACTTCAATACTATAACACAGGTGGAGGGAGAACACTGCCTGGGGGAAGGGGGTTGTGCTAATTGTACAGGTATGTGATGTGATTTTGCCTAGTTTCACCTGCTGCTTCCTGTCTGTTAGGATGCTTATGATCCATTTATAAGTGTGGTCTGGTACAGCTACCTGATTTGCTTTATTTTAGTTAGAAGACTATCTGGAATAATGATATTGAATGCTGAGCTGAAGTCTACAAAAAGGACCCTTGCATAGGTCTTTGGAGATTGAAAATGTTGTAGGATGTAGTGCAGAGTCATATTAACAGCATCAACTGTCAATTTATTTGCTTGGTAGACACACTGCAAGGGGTCTAACAGTGGATTCATGATGGTTTTCAGATGGACCCACACTAGCCTTTCAAAGGTCATTTAGTCATTTGAAGACTAAATGAAGTCATTTAGTTCCTTGATGGTTTCTTTAAGATGATAGTAGAGCATTTGAAGCAAGAGGGAACATAGCATATCTCTAGTGATTTATTAAAGAATATGAATATGGGGGGCAGTTGATCAGGACAAGCTTTTAAGCAAGGGGTTATTTTGTATGGGCCTGTGCTTTTCTGGGCTTTTGTCTATGAAATAGACCTTGTACCTCATTCTCTGTAATCACCAGAGGTGGTAGGCCCAATGGGATGGAGTCAGTTGTAGGAGGCTTGGCTGTTGTTAGTTTGTCTGAGATGGTGATTGTGGAAGTAGGTGGCAGTAGTTTTCTCTCAAACCTACAGTAAAACACATTCAGGTCATCTGACAGTTGTTGATTTCCTTCAGCATGGGAAGGTGGTTTGCTGTAACTGGTGATATTTTAAAGAGTTTTCTACATATTTGTTGGTTCAATTGTTGAGAACTGATTCCTTAGCTTTTCAGAGTAGCTTCTTTTTGCTGCTCTGATTTCTCTTGTTAATATGTTTCTGGTCTGATTGTACAGCATTCTATCATCTTTTCTATAAGCTTCCTCTTTGGTATGATGTAGCTGCTTAAGTTTAGCTGTGAACCAAGGTTTATTGTTACTGAATATTTACAGGTTTCTGGTCGGCATGCATAGGTCTTCACAAAAACAGACATATGATGTTATGTCTGTATAGGTACAAGTTTATACACAATACAATACTATAGCAGAGTTGGAAGGGACCTTGGAGGTCTTTGAGTCCAACCCCCTGCCAAGGCAGGAAACCCTATACCGTTTCAGACAAATGGCTATCCAACATTTTCTTAAAGATTTCCAGTGTTGGGGCAATCACAACTTCTGGCGGCAAACTGCTTCACTGATTAATTGTCAGAAAATTTCTCCGCAGTTCTAAATTTCTTTGGTATCTTTGAAACCTTTAGATATCTTTGAAAACATTCCAATCAGTGCAAGCCTGTAGCTTTAGTTTTGCTTGCTCATGGTAAAGACCGATAAGCATCTTTTAATACTATGTAGCAATTTCTAAAGTATTTTTGTCTCTTGTGAGACAATTGACATGCTGAAAATATTTTCGTAGCTCTTTTCTTAAGTTAGCTTTATTAAAATCTCCTGAAACAATGGGGAGTGAATCTGGGTATTCAACTTCAGCCCACATAATCTGGTCAACTAGATTTCATAATGCATTATTTACACAAGTTTGTGGAGAAACACACAGCAATTAGAGGAAATGAGAAGAACTCTTGTGGAGAATGAAATGGTTTGCAATTGATAATTAATGTCTCTAAATCTACATCAGTGGTGGGATTCAAATAATTTAATAATCGGTTCTCTGCCCTAATGATTTCTTCCAACAACCAGTCCATCAAACTGCTCAGAAAGTTAACAACCGGTTATACCCAAAGTGGTGCTAACTGACTGAATCCCACCACTGGTCCACATCACAAAATTTCTTTGGTATAGTTATATTTCAGCATCAGCGGCTGTTAATATCTAAAGTTAGGTCTCTTCCCTTCTTTTTACTTGATGTTTCTGCAATTCTGTCTGCTTTTGTATCTGAAACCCTGGGATGTGCAGGCTGCTATCATTAATTGACTCATTTAGCCAGGTTTCAGGGAAGCAGAGAGCTGCTGAGTTGTAAAAATCAAAGTTGCATCTAAGTAGTATTTCATCCATCTTATTAGCATAGATTAGTCAGAAAGAGTGATGGAAGGTTTTTATCTTACTTTTCCTTACTCTATTCAAAATTCTCACTCGCTTACCCCTTCTTCGCCTCTGGCATCCCCTCCATTTGTTTTTGTTTATCCATTGTTCAGATGAAGTTGCTTCTTCCTGGGTTAGGCAGTCCCCACTCTTTATTCCAGTTTCATGGTAAATTCTGAACTTCCAAATGAAATATTAGATTTTCTCACCATTAACCTATTTTCAGGAAACATTGTGTATTCTGTTGTGTCTTTGTAAACACTTCTGACAAATGCCGTATTATTTACTTAATCACATTTAATACTGATGGGATGGTTGCATGTAAAACTAATGCAGTGTTTATACTTGTAAAAGAAATCCATTAATTGCAAATTAAGAAGATAATTAAATACACACACACACACACACACACACAAACTGAGTCTATCACAGAAGTGGTGGCCACACAAAATATAGACACTTTGGGCCCCATTTGGACATTATCACTTAGGGGTGTACTCACTTTTGTTGCCAGCAGTTTAGACATTAAAGTCTGTGTGTTGCATTATTTTGAGGAGACATCATATTGACACTCTTATAAAGCTGTATACTCACTACTTTACATTGTAGCCAAGTGTCATTTCTTCAGTGTTGTCATATGAAAAGATATAATTAAATATTTAAAAAATGTGAGGGGGTATACTCACTTCTGTGATATTATCTCTCTCTCTCTCTCTGTGTGTGTGTGTGTGTGTGTGTGTGCGTGCGAGAGAGAGAGAGAGAGAGAGTCCACACTATTATTAAAATAGGATAGCTGATCCCTAGAATTGCTTTGATTTTTTTACCCCATTATTGCTTATTTGAAGTATTTGATCTTACTGGCATTTTATTCATAAGAACGACAGTGTTTAAGAGTTACATTGTCTATCTAAGAAGGATTCTAGTCCTAATCCAGCTATGAAACTATTTTTTTTTCTGGTCACAATCTCTTCACCTGTCCTGTTAATAAGAGAAAGTTCTACTAAGCATGACTGCTTGAAGTCCTTGGATAAAAGTAGAATATAAAGGCTAATGATCTTTGAGCCCTTCGGTGGCTGACATCCTGTTTACAGCACAGTGTATTAGTGAACTCTAACAATCTTCCCTTTATTCTTAATGACCAGTCTCCAAGGGTAGGAAAAGAAAACTAACAAGGTCTGGAGGCTTCTTGTCAAGTTCTGTCTCAATAGTTATCCAGATGCTTCCACACACTGATTCTCAAACTCTTGTTCAGTCTGTTTCCCATTTGCAACTGGGCAATGTCTACTTTCATCTTAGGATATCTCCTGATTGTCTCCAGGCAGCACACTCAAAATTCCAGACTTCAATGATATTAATGAACAAGGCAAACATATGTATTTAAATCTAGTAAGAGGCCACACACATGCTAGCCAGAAGAAATAGTAATTCTTCATTTATATTTAACAGAATGACAAAAGAAGAGGGATGTGTAATTCCACTATCTATAGTCCTTGATCATGCTGAAAAAGAAACAATATCTAACAATTTTTGGAGAATTCAAGTTTCTTATCACAGAAATAATCTATTTTCTCTCCCTTTTCTAAAAAAGAAAAAAAAGCCATCCTAACAATAGTCTTAATTCACTATGTTACCTGGCTATTTAAACTCACAGCCAGCTTGCTGAACATGGCAAGCATTATTTTCTCCATTTCGTAACAAATATGTTGCATTTTCTAAGGAAGGAGGATAAATTAAAGGTCTTTAATTATTGAGACTCCTTTTAGAATTTGGAATCAAATGCAAGTGCATGCGCAAACCCACCCACCAAAAGCCATAGGGATTTGCTTTGGATAGCGAGACGGGTACCATATAAATTTAATAAACAAGTAAATATTTGGGATTGAGAAAGATGGTAGTGAATTGCAATATACTTTTTGCAAGTATCTCTTATTAGTTGCATTATATAAGCTATTTTGGATTTATATTTAAGACAAAAAAACCTTTGCCACAAAGAGAGCATTTAGGTAAGAGAATTCAGGGAATTTTCCTTATTCACATTTCCCAGTTCTTTTTCTTACAGTTAGAATTGGAGATCAGATATTATATCACAAAGTCCTCCAGTGACACCTAGCGGTCTCAGCTGAAGTATCCTGCCTATAAATTTGTTGCAGATACAATATTGGAAAAGGGCCTGATGGGGATGTTATTTTATGGGTTGTAAAACAAGGAGCAATTATGATGAAATTTATAGATTGGGAATCATGTAAGGACTTCCTTATTTGCTATAAGAGTAATATATCTGACTCGTTCACAACTTCTGTGTTAAACAGATAAAAATGAAAAGTAGTGTGTTTGTGGGTGTTTGATACAAAAACCAAATTATATTCATATCACCTTTTTATTCTGAAAATCACAAAGGTTTCTCACTAGGGACATTTGCATTATCCAGTTCCTGGTCCTCTTAACATGAAATTTCAGAGACTAAACCCAAATTCACTGCACTTAAAGTATGTGATGTATTCTAAATTATATTCCCCTTACAATCATTTGTTTCTCTCTCTTCCTCTCTCTCTCACACACACACACACATACACATTGTATATAGTGTGTGTGTGTATCTATGTGTAATTAATGTTTAAAAAAATAAAAAGAAACTAACTTTTAAAAGAAAAAAGGAAAGTAGTAAGTGGAAAAAGTGCAAAGAAACAGAAAGGAGAAAGTTTCATTGTTCTGATCTTAACAGTAATTACGTTTATATTTTATCCTCTCTTTCTCTAAGGTTACAACATAATTTTCTTCTTTCTGTAATCTACCCTTTATAATGATCAAACCTGTAAGTCTAAACATCTTTACTTATCTTGTTTCCGTATTAGCCTTCAGTAATCAAAATAGGTTTTTAATCTTTATTAACAACTGCTTCAACATTTTTTTTTAACTCTTTGTCCCATTATTTCCGACTTCACTAGAAAAGAGGTCCTGCATTAAACTTACTTGGCCCTCAACCAAAAAGGACAATTGTTCAGCTGGCATTCTTTGGGAACCATATGTTGATTGTCTTCAAATGGAAAAGGAAATGCTATGTGATACATTGAATGAATGGCATGAATAAAACAGTTATGGAACAGTGAGTGATTTTTCGCATAAAAGTGCAAAGCTACAAAACTGAAAATCTATGCATTGTTGGATATTTTAATTCAACAGGAGTCTTTGTTAGAGGATGTGTTCCTGAGGATATTTTATCTCTCTAAAAACCCCTTCCTCTCCCATTTATACCACCCTTTCTCTCATCATCATCTCTCATCATCAATATCATCATCATCATCATCTATCTGGCATCACATTTAGAAACTACTCATCTCTTCAGGTCCTTCATAGAGGGACTCTGGGCAGTATATGAATGTTAAAAACATAAAATTGAATATAGAATTTAAACATTTTCTCTGCAAGCTTCAAGCAAAATGACAGAGCCAAGTCTTTAGATATTTTTGAGTGGCCAGGAGACTGGGACCCGTCTCGCCTCTAAGAGCAGAATATTCCAAAGGCAGGGGGCAATAGTAGAGAGTGTTCTCTTCCTGGATTTTGCCAGTCAGAATTCTTTAACTGACAGGGTCTGTAACATACCTTTCCTGAGTGGATAGGTGATGAGTTTCAAAGGCAACCTGGCCCCATGTTTTTAAAGGTCATAACCGAATCCTAGAAGTATATTAACATCCAATGTAGCTCAATCAATCAATTAGAATGAAGCTGCAAGGGACATTGGAGGTCTTTTAGTCCAACCCCCTTCTCAAGCAGGAGACCCTATACCATTTCAGACAAGTGATTGTCCAGTCTCTTCTTAAAGCCTCCTGTGATGAAGCACTTACAACTTCTGACGGCATTAAATTTCATGTCGGATAGGGCCTATTGTTCAAATCTATCCAGATCTTTTTGGATCCTAAGCTTGTCTTCTGGGGTGTTTAGTGTCATCTGCAAATTTATGAGTTCCACTTCTATTCCCTCATCTAAGTCTTTTATGAAGATATTGAGGAGTATTGGACTAAGACAGAACACTGTGGCACCCCACTTACTTCCCTCCATGTAGATGTAGTGCCATTAAGAATGACCTTTTGAATACAGTTTGTCAGGCAGTTACAAATCCATCTGTTGGTATTGTTGTTTATCGCACATTTTTCTAGCTTACAAAGAAGTAGGATGTGGTCTAGTTTGTCGAATGCCTTACTGAAGTTTAAATATATTATGTCATCCACAGCATTTCACTTGTTTATAATTTAGTCACTTTGTCAAAGAATGAAATAAGATTGGTCTGGCATGATCTGTTTCTAACAAACTCAAACAAACTCTTGGAGCAAAGGTGTTGCCTGGACTTTCTTTCTTTGGGTAGCCGAGATTGCTCACACAGCCACATTTTCAGAGTTCTCATCCATTAAAAATGCTAATTAATATAGTTGTTTTATGTGTAGAGTATTAAATAGGCTTACATAGGCTCATAGACATTTATCATAATATCAAGAGCTCCTATATTACAATGAGTTACTTCAAACTTTTGGCAAGCATAATCACGGTACTGTTTTCTGGATCTCTGATCCTTGTGGTACTCTGAATTATATAGAAGTGATTTTACCTCATCATGAAATATATAGAGTAGGATTACAAGGGTAGTATATGCCAAGATGGATTTGTTTAAAGAAATCTTTTGTGCTCTAGATTTGATTATCTCTAGAGCACAAAAATGTTTTTTATGCTCTAGTAACAAAAATGCTTCACACTGACTGCCTTCCTTTACTATTTACAATGATGTATTTTTGCTGAGGTACTTGCATCTCCTTAAAAGCTTGGAGTAATTGATGGGAAACTTCGGAAGGTGCTTTTTTCAGAAAAGCTTCTTTTAGGTTACTTGTATCACAGAAGGCTTCATAGCAGAGAAATAGAATACTAGTACTTTACTCTGTAAAACAAGGGAGCCACATTATTCATGAAGTCACTTGTTACTGCAGTTGTGCAGTAACATAAAATAACACCAGTCACTTTGATAAACAGCTCTTAAAATATTTGCTGAGATGTCTATGATTGAAAACTTTATACATCTGTTAAAAACTTTATACATCCTGGAGTTCTCCAGCATACGCTGCCCCACAGAGCATTATGCACATTTCTATTGGAATGGTGAATTCATATTTGGCAGCATCAGATACATAGCTAGTAATTTAGACTTAAAGCTTTCTCATTTGAATTGTACTCTTAAAGCAAGAGTATAATGACTATATTCCCTACATGACTATACCGACTAGCTACATCATTTGTTATAAGCCAGGAAGAGAAATACATGATCCTTTGGACATTACTAAAGTGAGATACCATTTTACCAACCATGGTCAATAGTGAAGGAATCTGAAATTGTTTGCTTAATGGCTATTAATATTCCAAGCAGAATGTTAAGCAACTAAAAACTCCTGGAGCTGCACAACAGCATTACATTTAGTCTTAAGATTCTCTTCTGAGCACATTGTATTTAAGGCAACTACCATGGTTTATATTTACAAAAAGTTCTAATTTAAAAGAATTTGTGAAATTGGGATTTTTATTTATCTCCACTAAGATGATTATCTACAAGTAGGTTGTTTCCATCAAATATATAAAATAGCTGTTGCCTTTGCCACTTATTTCCCCCAAAATGGCAGGTTAGATAGATGCACTCTCACAGACAAAAATGAACAGTCCGTATATAGACTTGATACAGAGTTTGTTGATTATACATAAATATAACATACTATTCACATGGATTTAGATATATAGGAATATTAGGAATGTTATAGGGAGATATGGCATTCAGGTTATGATTATTCTAGAAACAAAAAGTTTCACCATATCCATTGAGAAAAATTGAAACATTGTGTATTTCCTTTTCATTAGGAAAAAATGGGCACATGACTTAATTCCAGCATGAATAAACTGATTCCTTCCATAAGTTGTCTTGCCTTCCAAATAAGGCTAGAAATTCTTCTAATCTCTATCAAGTAATACATTAAAACTTAAAGATCACTTAATGTTGATTTAACTTTAATGCAATTTTTAATATTAGCAGTTTGATTAAGTATTTTATTTTTCTATAAAATTAATGATAAAAAAATTGTAAGCATGTTCAGATCATGTTCCTTCAACAGAATTTTTTTGTCCTTCCTCAATTCAGTCTTTAAAATGATGAACTTAACTGAAGCACATAATCAGGATAAACTCAAAAGGCTAAGTACTGATTCAGATTTGTTACACTTTCTTCTTTCTAGTTTATTAATTATATTCTGTATTTTTTTCAATATAAGATGCACAAGAGTATAAGACGCACCAAGGTTTTGAAGAGGCAATTTTTTTAAAAAGGTAGGTAGGTAGATAGAGGGATAGACAGGGAGAGAAATATAGTAGGTAGGTAGAGAGAGAGAAAGAGTAGGTAAGTAGGTTAATGGACAGAGAGAGATAGGTAGAGGGATAGAAAGAAATAAAGAGAGAGGAAAATACAATTGATAGGTAGGGAGAGTAGGTAGTTGGTGGGTAGAGGGATAGAGAGAAATAGAGAAAGAGAGGGAGAGAGAAATGCAGTAGATAGGTAGGGAGAGAAAGAGTAGTTAGTTGGTAGGTAGGTAAAGGGATAGAAAGAGAGAAAGAGAGAGAAATACAGTAGATAGGGAGAGTAGATAGGCTGAGGGATAGAGAGAGAGAGAGAAATACAGTAGATAGGTAGGGAGAGTAGTTAGATATGTAGGTAGGTAAGTAGGATAGAGAGATGAAGAAATAGAGAGAGGTAGAGAAATACAGTAGGTAGGGAGAGAGTGTGTGTGTAGGCAGGTTGGTAGGTGGATAAGAGTGAGAGAAATAGAGATAGAAATACAGTAGATGGGTAGGTGTTTCTGCTGGCACAGCACTTGATCAATGTAATTCTAAATCAGTTAAAGAGCTTTCCAAAAGGAAAAAAAATTTTTTTTGCACTCTGCAAACCTCCCAAAAAGGCATGAAAAGCCTTGGGAGGGACTTACAGAGTGCTCCTGGGGGGAGGGGGGCAAAAACAAGCAAAAAACGAGCCCATTTTTTGTCAAAAAAAATTGCATGCATAGCCTTATGGAGGCTTATAGAATGCTCCTGGGGGCTGGGGGGGGGCAAAAAACAGCCTGTTTTTTGCTCATTTCTGCCCTCCCCAGCTCCCAAGAGTTCTCTGAAAGCCTCCATAAGTGTATGCACAGCCATTTTGGTGAAGGAGTGGGGTTTTGGAGGCAAAAATACTGTATTCAGTGTATAAGATGCACCTAGATTTTCAATCTCTTTTTTGAAGAAAAAAGGTGCGTCTTATACTCTGAAAAATATGGTTCTTCATTGTAAAAAAAAAGTGGCCACAATACTTTTTTTCGCTTCTAATCTGCTAGGACAATAAAGATTTCTATAACTTGGTATTTACAGAATAGGAAGTCTTTCTTGCTAACACAGGAATTAAGAGCTAACCACAAAACCCCAACTGCTACTGGAAATATATAACGGAGGGTAACATTTCAAAAGATCTAAGCATAGGCCCTTTATCAAATTACCAAACTATGTTGGTGATATGCAGAATTATTTTTGCCACATGACTATAGGGGGCAAAGAGAATGGTATTAGCTGATTTTATGAATCCTCAATGCTGACATAAATTATCTAAATGTTTGTTTGGACAGTTTTCATAAGCAGGTCCAACAAAGTAGTCCATAATACATAAATTTATTTTTTTATTTTTTTATTTCAATACAAGTTCAGTGAGTTTTTAAACTCAATCAATTGCTCATTACAGAAATACAAAATGTTATATATCCAAATTCAAGAAATAAAATCCATGGTCACAATTTAGAAAACCCACCGTATTTACATGCAAAAGGTGGGTGCAAACACAGTAAGGAGTGGTGTCCTATTGGCCAATCAGCCCATCTTTCGTTCTTGCCCCACCACAATCAATATTGCGTTGCTAGCAGTTTTTACAGCAGCACAAAGGGTTTTACATAACCACGCAGTTTAGTTCACCTCAACATAATTACAGTGCAATGTCATGCTCACCATTTAATATAAAAGTGATAAAACCTTATGACCACATGAAATGATAATGCCAAAATGGTCAGCGATTCCAATTCCACACCAAGGTTTAAAAACATACAGTTTCCCTCTATGAAAAAAAAAGTTAATCTTTGCAGTTACTGTGGGGATCATAAATGGAGACAAAGAAAGAAAGAATGATCTGTCATGATATACTATCTCACTTAAACCTTTTCTTTCAAAGGATCATGTATCTTTGCACAGGACACAAGTAGGGTAGGGCAAAGAATTACCAGAACCTTGAATCAGAAATAGTTAAAACTCTCTAGTCTCTTGGACATGAGAGAATCACAGTGAGTTTGTGGACAAGAGGCTCCCAAAACATCCCAGATATAACTCTAAGACATCTCTAGTTTGTAAACAATCAATGAATAGATGATAAGAAACACATCTTCCCAAAGAGCCAAAAACAATATTGGCCCAAAGGAAGAAATCATCCAACAACTGGTACTGTATAGATTATTATTGTTCCTATTTAAGCTCCATCTGAATCTTCAAATTATGGAACTTGGACTATAAAATGGTACATCAAATCAATTTATAGTTGACAACACAAAGGAATAGACATAATTAAGGGTGGAGAGATGTAAGTATATTTCAATTAAAAATTCCTCTGAAATTAGATTTGAAGATATCATATCCAGATAAATGTATAACGGGACAAATGCTAGGAATAAGCAAAATTATGGATAAGCAACAATTCTTATTGAATGAAAGGTAACTTGGTCATTAAATTAATATGCATGTGCATGTTAGTGTATGTGCATGCGCACGTATGTGTATACTGAGTTTACTGCATACATGTTACTGGGACAAATCTATAATAAATTATAATAAATAATAATAAATAACCCTAGTTTTCTTGCTTGTTTGTTTCCTAACTATCATGGTGTCAGGTAAATATAATTTCAGTTAATACTTGAAAATGAATAAGTAGCCTTTTCCAATGGTGACTTTTAAAGCTAAATGACCAACTTCAATACCTTTTTTAAAAAAAATGCTCTTATAAAATTTAATGGAATGGAAAAGTTCCCCTCCCCTAAGAAATAGAAGAATTAATTGTTCACTTGTTTGATCTCAGAAAACTAAGTCGGTTCAGATTACAAGGAAGATAATGGCATACCATTTCAGTACGGTTGCCAAGAAAATTATCTGGATGTACCTATGAAATCATATCTACGAAATCATAGAAAGAGTTAACTTCTATGTCTTGAACAGTTGCTTATTATTTTCTTCTGATACAAAATGAGCTTCAAGAAATACTGTGCCTTCTAAACCATTGTTTCCTCATGAAGCTACAGTCCTCTTTAAACTATAACACATATTCCTTGTGCATTAAATCAAAATGAGTTTTCTATTCAGGCTTTCATGTACAGAATATACTGAACAGAAAAGTTTACCTTTGTAGTTTTTAGATATATCAAAATGAGTGTCTGCAAATGATGGGAAACATAATCGCAGGTATCATGATGCAAATGGCAGAAATTACATAATTTGCATCACTTCTTGACCATATTATTGGGGCTTATACTGGATACTTAGGTACACTGGCCTTTCTCAATCCACCTGTTTCTGGATGTATCATAAGTCCACTTTTAAAACCATAAATTACTCTGTGAACATGGCAAGGAGATCAAGGAGGGTCCTCCACAACCAGTTTAGATTGCACATGACAACCAGCATTACGGCATGTCAAGAAATCTCTCTTCATAAGAAAAAGACAACTCTTGAGTTTTAAAAATACTACATAATACTGTTAGTGGGACATTTACAATTGCTGTCCATGAAAACGCAAGCCATTCACATACTCCATACAAAATATGACACTGATATGTAGTATGAGTTCTAATTCTGGAAGGAAATCACATTAATAATCCAGTTTTCTATAAGAAAAAGTCATAGGCCGATTTGCACAGAACAGAATTAATTTCAAGCATACCTTCTAATTTTCTTCAATGAATAATTTAGCAGTCATTTTTTTCAAACTTATTTAAACATTATTCACCATTCAAAGAATTTAATTCTGTTAATCAATAATTTGAATCCAATTAAAGAGTCCCATTGGCCAATAGTACAGAATCCCAAAGAATTTGGAATGACATGTACTATCATTTGATACATCTCTACTTATAGTTTTTTTTCCTATTAAATATGCATTGCTAAAACACAGTGCAGTACAATTAGCCCTCCTGCATAACATGAAGTTTTTTCCCTATAATCATTTTATCAAAATCCTCAATATATAAAATATTTATAGCATACACTTTAGGAAAAAAGTGTATACTTTCTCAGGCAGAAATATAATGGTAAAAGGCAACAGCGTTGATAGCAAATAAATAATTCTTTCAATGTTGGAGAATTCCAATTACGTATACTGACAATGGAATTCCCATCCCTTGGAAATCCACTGACTTTAAAATCCATAATCCTGGAAGTCTTAAAGCTTAAATGTTGTAGCATGAAACAAAAAGAGAAGCAAATTGACCAATGCTACAGGATATAAACTGCAAGAAGGAACCTTTTCAACTGTAAATTTGGTTATACAAGGCAGAATTCTTTAGCTTATGTTGTAGGAGTACATTTTTAACCATCCAAGTCTAGTGCACTTTAAAAAAGTTTAAAAAATACTCTGAGTTTTGATTAGCTGCACTTGATTCAAGTGTTGCTTGTTGTGGAGATTTCAAAAGGTTTTTTCCTTTTTAAATCAAACCTGTTGCTACACTAAGCAGACAAGTGTACCACAAAAGGGTAGTCCATGGGATAATTCACATTTCCAAACCAGAGGAATTATCTTATTCCAATTCGGGAAGTCATCCATTCCAGCCCTTGGCACAATCTGGGAGAAAAGAATAACACCCAGGTCTTAACAAACATCTGTTAATTATTGTAGCACGATTACCGTATTTATCGGCGTATAACACGCAGTTTTAAAACTAAAATTGCAAGCTTAAACCCTGCCTGCGTGTTATACGCCGGGTCCCAAACTGCCTGCTCCAGCTGATTCACCGGCGCCCATGATACTCATAGAAGTGCAGCATCCATTTCATGGCAGCGTCGGCGGCTCTCCAGCTACCCTGCCTGATATAACCCCTACCTTGCAGCATGGCGGCAGCTCTCCAGCCACCTGCTGTTCGCTTTAACCCCATCATTGAACAAGCGGCGGCTGGAGAGCCGCCCGCTGCCTGATTTAACCCCATCCTAGCAGCAGCGGCTCGCAGCGGCCAGAGAGCCGCCCGCTGCCTGTATTTTTTCTCCATCATTGCGGGTGCTTACCTTCCCGCCCGCCTGCTCTCTGGTCCCAAGTGTACGCGCCGGCATTCTCCCAATCAGCTGTGAGTCCGCAGCCGCCCGCGCTACTGTTTTAAAGGCTGCTCCTCAGGACCCTCCGAAAACTTTTTGGTTTTCCAAAAAGCAGTGATTCTGATTAAGTTTTTTTGCTCAAAGAGGTGTTTTTTCATTTCATATTTGCCTTTTAAGAGGAGTTAATGTTATAATTCATGTTCTAATGTTATAAATTTTAATCCAACATTAAGTTCCGAGCTTCCAAGTCATTTATTTTTAATGAAAAAAATTTTTACTCAAATTTTTGTGTTAAAATGGGGAATGCGTGTTATACGCCGGTGCGTGTTATACGCCGATAAATACGGTAGTTTCCATTAAGAGATCATTATTTAAAGGCAAAATGTTAAGAACCTAAACAAAACGCATTGTTTTGTGATTATGCATCCAAAAATGGAAGGAAGGAAGGAAGGAAGGAAGGAAGGAAGGAAGGAAGGAAGGAAGGAAGGAAGGCAGTCAGTTAGGCAATTAGGTAGCAGACAGGCATTAACTTTTGTACCATTTAGTATTTTGACACCCCAGTCTGCTCCAGGCCAAGCCCAGGCACAATAACATAATTGTTTTAAAGAAAAAAGCAGAGGACTATCTGGGTACATCAAAATTCACTAATCCAAGTCTCTTCAATTAACAAATACTCTTGAACAGAAAAATCTTGAATTTAAGGAACTGTTTAAAGATAGTAAACAATAACTAAATCTATTGTAGCTCATTTTAATATACCTGCTTCCTATCCAGTGACCCCAAATTTAAAATTATCCTGTAGTATATTATATAAATTTTCATTTTGCTCCATAGCCAAAAGTATTTGATCTGAAATATCTGATTAAGTGGGAAAAAGTTAATTAGAGTGATTTCAAAGCTCTCTTGAAAATTACTCAAATATGTTCATGTTTTCTTAAATATTTAGCTTAAGCTTTAAGAAACTAATGGCATTGACCCCCTTTTCTATTAACAATTTATTTCCTTAATTGGGAAGCTAATATTAATCATGTAGTTTAGAAATTTTTATTTAGCTTGAATGAAAAATATAGAAAAATATAGAAGTTGTAAGTTTCTCTGAAGTAAAATATTTTATTACAATACTTACCCTTCTCCTGTTAATGCACAGCAGGACTGAATGTGCCATGGGTGATCCTTTATGGAACTAAGGGTTAGATACTTGGAAATTTCAGCTGCTGACATACAACCCTTCATATCTTGCTTATTTGCAAAAATGAGAACGGCAGCTTTTTGTAAATCCTGTAAATTGCAATATTTAGATGACTCAGATAATGATGCTACACATATAAATCCCATATAAATATATATGCTGTTATAACTTTAATTGTGGCAATTGCTTTAACATAAGGTAGTGATGGATTTCCCTGTGCCAAAAAGGGACAATCTTTTTAAGAAGTACCACACAATGACATGCAAGTTTAACAAGCAACAACAAAAAGTCAACACCTTAAAACATGAAATTTTAGCCATTATCAAAGTTTGTCCCCCCTCTCCCTCCCATTCTAAATAAAATTACTTCTCCAGTGCTGTACCTCATAATTTTTGCCAATGAAATAGTTTGTTGGTCCAAGAAGGCTGTTTCAGAGATTTACCAAACTTTCTGTAATAACTATGATATAAAATCAGAACTCTGTTTTGCACTAGTTGGCAGGTTCTGCCATTCACTTTTACACCCTTAAGATCCAAACTGAAGTTGGCATTCCAGAATAAAAATCAAAGATTCCCTTTACCCGAACTAATTTAATGCTGGCTTCAAATTCATTCATAGAATTTTCTCAGCAACAATCCCCCTTTGGGGATTTTTATTTACTTCCTGGTATAAATCCTGGGAATGCATAAGGAATACAGTCAAGGCTAAATGAAATACCTCATGGGCCAACATTCGGTAGAGTTCTTCTTTTGTGAGGGACAACCTCTCACGATCAATACTGTCAACTACAAGGATTATAAACTGTGGAAAAAGGAAGAGTTGAAGAAAGAACTGAAGAAATATGTTGTAAAACAGGCAGTATCTTTTACATACTATTTATGTATGTGAAATTGCATAAGACTGTTGCACAAACAAGAGCAACATAGCTTCTTTTTCCACTCTTTCTTAAGCCCCTGCTCTTCTCTTAGAGCAAATGGCAAGGAAATCTTATGGTGCAAAACAACAGGAGCATTTAGCACTGAAACTTTTTTGTTTTCCTCTTCAGGCTTTTCAGAGATCAAAACCATATGGAACCACTCATGGGCAAGGAGAAAAGATCCCTTCCTATAGCTTGAAAGCCTTAAAACACAGAGACTCAAAGCAAAGGCTTTTTCTATTACTGTCTTTACAGGAATATCCTGCTTTAAATCTCATCTCACTTGCTAAACCATTGGGCAGAATGAAACCTTGATACCAACTGATGCATTTATAATAATGCCCTCCTACTTCTTATTAACAAAAATGTAGTATTTCTCCTTGTAAGGTTTTTCATACAAATCTCCAATACCACCAACATGAACAATCAACATTGGACACACACAAAGAACCAACCTGAGACCAGCCATCATTAACTTGTACCAATTGCAAACCTGCTTGGCTAAAGGCCATTCAGAAGACAGACACTTGGTTATAAAGACAGGAACCCAGATAGCCCTTGCTTATTTGCCTGTGATTACCTTGCCTCTGAAGATGTCACCAATGTTAGGAAATTTGTTCCCTAGACCAGGCAACCCCAACTTGTGGGCTGCAGATCACTACCAGGCCATGGTCTATTTGCAACTGGGCTGTGAGAGTGATGGTCTGGTATGCACAGACAGGCAGTGGGCACCACTGCTCACAACCCCACTTGCAAATGAAGCCATGCAGGAATCCACTGGTCTGCTCCTTGCACAAAACTATCCTCTCTTCCCCCCAATGCCAGACCGCCAACCTGAAAGTTTGGGGAATGCTGTCCTAGACTATGGTCATGAACCTGAAGTCCAACATACCCATCAGTTACTGGCTATGAAACAATGCACTAAGAGCCCTGATATCATAAAGGGTCAAAAATCATAATAAAATAATTACCTACCTCTGTATTTGAATAATACGTATTCCAGGATGATCTTAATGACTCTTGTCCACCAATATCCCACATAAGGAAATGTGTGTTTTTTACTACAATTTCTTCAACATTACTGCCTATGGTAGGAGATGTGTGAACTACCTCATTCATTAAGCTAAAAAGAGAGAGAAAAGAGGGTCTATTTAAAAAAAAACAACTGAAATGCAGCTACCAGAAGGCTGTTGATACAATAATTCTGACTCAAAGGGCAGCAATTAAGCACAAATTTGCTTTCTTTCTTTTTTTTAAAAAAAACTTTTTTTAAGAGATTTTCATTATGTCCTTATATTGTGCTAGCTTTTACTCATCGTACTTTGCAGTAGCTTTTTAACATGTTTGCTATACACTAAATAAATAAATATTGCTCACAAATTCTGGTATAGCATTGTTCAAAGAAGTTTATAAAAGGGACGTGCTATAATTTGGAAATACATTGAAAAGAGGTTTATGAATGCAAATGTAGCATCTCTACAACTTTTTACTTTAAGCAGCTGCCATGTGATCCTGGCTACTTTAGAGTTGTAGACAACTGTTACATATACTCTCCATAGCAAAATTTAATTCAAATACTTGAGAGACCGCCTGCTGCCAATTACCTCCACTAGACCGATTAGATCCCACAGATTAGGCCTCCTCCGAATTCCATCCGCCGGCCCATGTCGACTGGCGACTACTCGGAGGAGAGCCTTCTCTGTGGCTGCTCCGACCCTCTGGAACGAACTCCCCGTGGAGATTCGAACCCTCACCACCCTCCAGGCCTTCTGCAAAGCCATTAAAACCTGGCTGTTCCGACAGGCCTGGGGCTAAAGAACTGTTGCCCCCGCCTCGAATTGGTATGACTGTTGTGTTTTAATTATGCATTGTTTTTTATGTCGTTTAAATTCTTGTTTGTATCCCCCTTCCCTGGTTGAGTTGTGAGCTGCCCTGAGTCCCCTTCGGGGAAAAGGGCGGCATATAAATAAAATCAACATCAACATCAACAACATCAACATATGAAGTATTTCAGAGTGCTAGTTTGTTATCAATCAGAATATCTAGGACAGTGATGGTGAACCTTTTTGTAAATGCATGCCAAAATACTGCGTGTGCCCACACTCACAACGCAATGCGCCCTACCCACCTGTGCTTGCATGTACGATCCCCACGCATGTGCGCATGACCTCCCCCCCCATGCACAGGGGAGTTTTTGCCCTCCACAGGCTCCAGAGGCTTTCCTGAAGCCCGAGGAGGGCAAAAATGGCTGCCCCCAAGCCCTCCGGAAGGCTGAAAATCAGCTGGCTGCGCTGGAGCTGATGGCTCGCATACTGGCAGATATGGCTCCACGTGCCACCTGTGGCACACTATCACAGATTTAGGCCACATGCTGAGTACCACTTATGATTACCAGATCTGTTGTCTGCAACCAAAGGTCAATCAGAATCAGAAGGGGTTATGAGCTCACACAGTGCTATCAAAATCACATTGTCCTGTCAATGTCTGGAGGACTTTAGGTTCAGATAATAGAGTTACAAGATCCAGTTCTACTTTCTCCATTACATGGTAAGGGTGCTCAGTTACATTAGAAGCCTTACCACTGTGCTATGGACTTAATCATATATGAGAAATTTAGCAGTGTAAAGTATCTTCTTAAGAAGGGCTGCAATAAGAAATTCTGTTTGATATTCTCACTCACTTATTCTCAGCATAAATGATTCAACAACACTTCCAGAATGTTCTCTTTCTGGATAGACTTCAATACTTGATCTTTGTGCTGACAACCAGCATATCAATTACTTGCCAGTGTCCTTTAGAACAACTAATTATAATAAGTCATAAAGACAGTTGCAATATAGGAAAGAAATATTCCCAATAAAATCATATAGACCAGTAATATATCATATTTAAAATAAGCAGTACAAACTAAAACAGTAATAGGACATTATTATTTCACCAATAAACTGGATTATCAATCAAGTTCTGATACAAAAGGATTAAGGAAATATCTAAAATACTGGAAGAACTAAATGAGTTCTTGTTTAAAATGTCTGCCCATGCTGAAAAACACATTCAAGCTCTCAGACCGAGATATTTGATACTTAGGAATTTAAAATATTTTTCAGTTCGGGAGAGGTTTCATTTTTCAGAAATTTATTAATCTTACAGAAATATTGCAACATTGTTTGAAAGCTAAAACTATATACTGAAATACTTACAATTGGTACAGAATTGTAGTCTTCCCAGCATTGTCAAGTCCCACAATTATCACTTTATGTTCTACAATGCATAAAAATGAACAATTAAAAAACAATTAAAAAACTCATTACACTTACAAGCAAGCTATGTTTTAATTTAGAATGTCCCACAGCTATCTTATTTCATTTATACACCTCAATATTGTGATGCTTTCATTATAGAATAGTTTGAATGACTGGAAATCTGACTTTAAATTATGTCAGACAAGTGTTTTCCAGGATAAAAGAGGTTCTGCTCCTACGTCATTTTTCCATACTTGCCATAGACTTCCCTAAGTATCATTATTATTATTTTTTTTAAAGAACTCTGGAGGGCACACATAGAAAAGCACAGAGTACTTGTTAGAAAACCAAAAGTCTCTTAATATTTGTTTATAAATATAAACAGATATATTGGAAAGTCCTGTATTTACAACCATTTGTTTAGCAACTGTTCAAAATTACAGCAGCTCTGAAAAAAGTGACTTACGACTGCTCTTTGCGCATGACTGTCACAAGAACCTCATCATCATGTGATCAAAATTTTTGCTTAACTGCATGATTCACTTTAGAACAATACTGATCCACTTAATAACTTTAGTGAAAAGGGTTATAAAATTGGGTGTGACTCATTTAACAACTGCCTTGCTTAGCAATGTAAACTCTGATTCAGTTGTGATCACAAGCTGAGGTATACCTGTACAAATTACTTTTAAACCAATGCAATTACTATTAAGAAATGTTAACTCAGAGCTAGGCCTCAGGAGCTTGAAATTCCATCTCATGAAATATCACTAGATCATGAAATATCACTAGATTAAGGTTACGAGTTATTATAAAATTGGGAAATCTTCCAATTACAGTACATATGAAGTTGTATCAGCTTAATGCAAAATACATATTCCATGAGCTAGCATCATAAAAATCAATGTTAGTATCTCACTTTTTCATTTCAATTCTTTATAACAGCTGAAATTATGGATTCACTCATAAAACAAAGTTTTTAACTATGGATTGTTCCCTAAGGCTAAATATAGTTAACCATACCATGCTAAATCACAATAGAAGAATTCACATTTCATGTAGGCACAGTGATAAAGACAGTTTAGAACAATTTTTTAGAACCTCTTCAGTGGGTGTGGCCTGCTTTGTGGGAGTGGCTAGCTGACCATGTGACTGGGTGGGAGTGGCTTGCTGGTCATGTGACCGGGTGGGCATGGCCAACTTGTAAAATGTGGTGAAACTCACTTAACGTTTTTGCTTAGCAACCAAAATGTTGGCTCAGAAACTCTGGCATTTGAAACATGCAAGTCTTAAAGCTGTCAAGTTACAAGATCCTTGCACCCCTAACCCTTTAGAAAAAAAAAACCAGGGATGTTCAAACTTTTTATTTTTCTTTTTTTTTTTTCTTTAAAAAAAAAAACACAAATATGTCATCATTTGTCAATCATTAAAACATTGAAGTACAATTTTTTTTGTGTGTATACCCCTCCCTCCCTCCACCCCCCCACCCCCCCTCCTCCTTCCCCCCCCCCGACTTCCCAGAACCCGTACACGGTATAGAATTTTAACTAACACAGTCTAAAATCTATTGAGAAAAAAGAAATAAAGAAATTAATAACATTCTAGATTGACCTTAGCTTCTTCTTACTGAACTAACTTTAAACAATTTAAATCATTTCTGATCTTAAGCATAGGCTAACTGGAATTTCTTAGTCCCGTATTTATTTTGTATATAGTCAATCCATTTTTTCCAGTCTCGTTTATATCTCTCATTTGAATGATCTTTGAGATATGCCGATATTTTAGCCATTTCAGCTAAGTTTGTTACTTTCAATGTCCATTCTTGAATTGTAGGCAAGTCTTCCTTCTTCCAATATTGCGCCACCAACAGTCTTGCTGCAGTTATCAGGTGCAGAGTCAAATTGGTCTCTACCACTGTAAAGTCAGTACATATACCTAGTAAAAATAACTGAGGACTAAACTTTATCCTTCTTTTAAAAACATTTTGCATGACCCACCATATTTTTATCCAAAATGCTTTAACCTTTTGGCAGGTCCACCATATATGATAATATGTAGCATCGAGAGAACCACATCTCCAACATTTAGGCTGTACATTCGGATACATAGAAGCCAACTTTTTAGGATCTAAATGCCATCTATAGAACATCTTGTAAAAATTTTCTCTCAGATTTTGAGCTTGTGTAAATTTCACATTTCTTACCCAGATTCTTTCCCATGTATCCAACATTATTGGTTCCTCAATATTTTGAGCCCATTTTATCATACAATCTTTAACTAATTCTGTTTCCGAATCCATCTGTATTAATACATTATATATCCTCTTTATATGCATTAAGCTTTGATCTCTTATTTGTTTAAACAGATTATCCTCAACTTGAATAAAACCAATTTTTTGATCTATTTTCCACCTAGCCTGTAATTGCCCATACTGGAACCATGTTTGAATTACCTTCTCCTCTTTTAATACCTCTAAAGATTTTAATTGTAATACCCCCCTTTCCGAGGTAAGAAGCTGTCTGTAAGTAAGTCTGTCCTGTTTTTGTGCTGTATTCATATTTTCAATTGCATGTCTAGGAATTGCCCACATGGGTATCTTGTCATTTAATTTATATTGGTATTTCTTCCAAACCCGCAATAAAGCATTTCTTAAAATATGACTTTTAAAGTTCTTATCCAATTTTTTGTTGAATAACAGGTAAGCGTGCCAACCAAATACCAGATCGTGTCCCTCAATGTTCAATATTCTATCATTGGTTAAATGAATCCAATCACTAATTACAGATAATACCACTGCATCATAATATAGTTTTAAATTAGGTAGTTTCAGTCCTCCTCTCTCACGTACATCTTGCATTATTTTCATCTTTACCCTCGGCTTCTTTCCTGCCCACACAAATTTGTTGATACCCTTCTGCCATTCTAAAAGGTTTGCATCTTTTTTAAGTATAGGTAACATTTGGAAAAGAAATAAAAATTTTGGTAAAATGTTCATTTTCACTGCCGCTATCCTGCCCAGCAAAGATAAGTGCAATTTCTCCCATTTTTTCATCTCTGTCTGTATGCTATGCCAAAGTGGTTCATAATTATGCTTATATAACTTCCCATTTGAAGTTAAAATGTTAACTCCAAGATATTTGACTTTTTTAACTACCTCACATCCTAGCATCACTCCTAATTCTTCCTTTTGTTTAATATTCATATTTATAGCTAATGTTTTGGTTTTTCCTAAGTTTATTTTAAAGCCAGACACTTGACCATATTGATTAATCGTATTCATTAAAACCATACTGGATTCCTGCGGTTGTTCCAATATTATGACCAAATCATCCGCAAAAGCGCGGACTCTATATTCTTGCTGCCTAATCTTGATCCCTTTTAAACCATCCAAGCCCCGTATTTTATTCAACAATACTTCCAAAGTTATAATAAACAATAATGGGGACAAAGGACAACCCTGTCTTGTACCTTTTCCAATTTGAATAGAGTCTGTTAAACTTCCATTGACTATGATTTGTGCTGTTTGCTGTTGGTATATTGCTTTAATTGACTGTAAAAAATTATCTCCTATCTGCATTTTTTGCAATATCTTCAACAGAAATTGCCAGTTAACTCGATCAAAGGCCTTCTCAGCATCCAAAAATATAAACGCAGCAGGGATCTGGTTGTTCTTTCCCAAATATTCTAATGCATTAATAATTAATCTGACATTACTTTTCATCTGTCTCCCTTGTATAAAACCTGTTTGGTCCGTATGTATCAATTGTTGAATGACCAACATTAACCTATTTGCTAATATTTTAGTAAAAATTTTATAATCTACATTCAGTAATGAAATGGGTCTATAATTTTTGGGTTGAGTAGTATCTTGATCTTCTTTGGGTATCAAAGATATAAACGCTGTCTTCCAAGATGGAGGGACTTTACCTTCCGTTTGAATCATATTAAATAATTCTCTAAGAGGTTCTACCATTTCTAACTGTAAGTTTTTATAGTAAACCGCTGTCAAGCCATCTGTACCTGGTGCTTTCCCTGGCTTTAATTGCTTAATTACCTGCAGGATTTCCCCCGAGGTTATTGGTTGATTCAATTTTTGCCTGTGTTCTTCTCTAACTGAAGGTATTTTCTCCTTGTCTAAATATTTGTCTATGTCTAAACCATTAATTTTATCCCCTTTATACAGTTCTGTAAAAAATTCCCAGAAAGCCTTTTGAATCTCTTCCTGTTGGAACACCTCCTTCCCTCTGTAAATCATTTTAGATATATTTCGAGTTTTCCTTTTTTTCCTAATCTGATAAGCTAACCATCTGCCAGGTTTGTTTGCATTACAAAAAGTATTGTGTTTTGCATATAATAAATTAGTAGCTACCTGGTCAGAGATCAACATGTCAAATTGAGATTTTAATATGTTAATAGTTTCCTTAACCTTTGTATCGTCTGGTTTCCTTGTTAACTCCAGCTCTTTTCTCTTAATTTCCTCTTCCAGTTCTGTTCGTTTTAACCCTTGCTTATTTCTATGTGTTTTATTTATATTCATCAAAACTCCTCTCATATACGCTTTGCTTGCATCCCATACAAATTCCATAGATGTACCCTTATTCATATTCAAAACAAAATATTCAGATAGTAATTTTTTACAATCATTAATATAGTTTTCATATCTAAATAAATTTTCATTCAGTCTCCAAAACCTTCTTGCCTGCACTACCCTTCCCAACTCCATCCAAACTGGGTTATGGTCCGAAAGGACTCTAGCTGCAATCTTTGTTTTCTTGACCCTAGAAAGCAAATCATTAGTAGTTAGAATAAAATCAATCCTTGAAAGGGATTGATGCCTGTCCGAGAAGAAAGTGAAGTCATATTCCTCTGCATTTCTTTCTCGCCAGATATCTCTCAATTCAAAATCATCCATAATGTCAAAGAAGGATTTGGGTAACTTTGCTCGCATCTTGGTATTTAGGCGGGAAATCTTCTTATCTCTCTTAGTGTCTATCACTCCATTCCAGTCACCCAATAGTATACAGGAACTATAGTCCCACTGTACTAATTTAGCATGAAGATTTCTATAGAATCTATCTTGCTGTTGATTGGGTGCATAAATTCCCAGAAGTAATGTCTTTTTCCCTTCTAAGATCAAGTCTAAAGCAATATATCTTCCGAAGGGATCTGCTTCTATTAATTCAGCTTTCATATCTTTTCTTAAGTATACAACTATACCATTCTTCTTTTCCATAGCAGAAGCTGCAAAATGTTGACCAAGTTTTGAGTTGATCAGATATTTTTGATCAGTTGACTTGATATGAGTTTCTTGCAAACAAATTACATCGTTCTTAAACTGTTTAAGATAATGAAATATTTTCTTCCTCTTCTGTGGAGAGTTCAGTCCGTTGACATTCCATGTTAAAATCTTAGTTGTCATCTTTGGTTGGTTGAAGCATTTTTAGAGCTTCCTGCACGGCCTGTTTAACCTTAGGTTTAGCTCCTCCCACTGCTTCCAGATTTGTTGTTGTAGTTCCTTGATCGATGGCCGATAATTGTTGATACTGTTGCTTCTTAGCTTGTTTCTCCATACGTCTAGTAGTCATGCGGCTAGGTCTTGGTTCCATAGCACCTTGCACTTCTAGAGAAGAGAGATGCTCCATCTTGTCTGGTGGTTGTGTAGTTTGCTGTCTATCCTGTCCTTCTTGTGGTCTTTCTCTAGGTCCAGATGGTGCAGGGTGTCCAGCCTTCAATATATTATAATAAAAATCTCGGGCTTTCCATACAGAGTTGAGGCGGTACCTTTGCTTATCAAATGTAAATATGATGCCGAATGGTGCATCCCATCTATACTGTATCTGACGGTTTCTGAGTTCTTCGACCAAAAAAGCGTAGTCTCTTCTGGCTCTTAACATTTGAGGTGGTATCTCTTTCAAAACAGCCAGGTCTTGACCGCCAATTTGAAGCTTAGTGTTATAAGACGCTTGCAGTACCATATTTCTGAACTCTCTTGTAGTAAAATATATAACGATGTCTCGAGGAAGCTGCTTCTGCTTTGCCAGCCAGGAGTTAACGCGGTAAGCTTTGTCAATTTGCCAGCCTTGGTTGGTCCCTGGTCTTCCCATCAGGCGGTCAAAAGCTTCCGATAGGATCTGTTTCAGGTTCTCCTGTTTCTCCTCACGCAGCCCCCTTACTCTTAATGCAAGCTCCATTTGTCGGTACTGTATCATAATAATTTCTTTTTCAGCATTTTCCACTTTTTGTTCCACCACCTCTGTTTTCAATGTCAAGTTAGCATTGGCATCATTAAGAACCTCTAGAGTATCTTCCACTCCAGAAATATGTTCTGTTAATACAGTTACAAGACTCAGCATGTCGTCTCTAATTTTATCAACCTTAGCCTCAAATTTCTCATACAACTCCTGTTTAAGTCCTTTTATTTCACTTTTAATTTCACTTTTAATTTCTTCTTTCATTTCTTTTATTTCCTCTTTTCTCTCCTCTCTATTATCTCTAAATTTATCTTCCATTTTAATTGTCTGTGCATTAAGAGCCTCGCTTAGATTACTCAGAAAAAATTCTTTCGTTAATACATCCCCAGCAGGGGGCGTAGGAAGTGGAGGCTGCAGCTTTGTGCCAGGCACTGAGGGTGTACCCCTGGAAGTAGAGGGTGAAGACTTCAAGTTAATATTTGGTTTTGAGGCCATTTCAAAATTTGTCTGCCTGCAGTTAATAAAACTCTATCGCCTAAATATGCAGCTTTAAGTAAAGAGGCTTTTATTTTGAAGTTTAAGGCTTGGCAAAACTTTCAGTGAGTAAACATTGTAACAAGACCGTTCAACAGATTCATCACCATTTAACTTCCAAATAACAAAGTTAATGAAGGAGTAAAATTCTTCTATTGTGAAACCAAAACATTTGATAAGCTATCTCTTTTGTTTTGAATTCTTTTGAAGTCTTGTGAGGATTAGCAAAAAGTGTTCGTTATTACCGGAGAAACCAGCCTGCTCGGCGCCATTTTAAAAGCCTCTGAGTAAATAATTTTTCGGAGGAGAAAAAGAGAAGAAACTAAAATGTTGATAAGCAATTATTGTCCTAGCAGTAAACGGATTCAGCTCGTGATAAGATTAAATCAAACAAAACTTAGAGCAGAGTGGGAGAGACCTACTTTGTCCTGCACAAGGCAGTTTGAAGTTCCCAGCACGGACAGCCGTTCTGCCTTGGGCTCGCCCCCCTTTCCTTGCAAGCACAAAAGCTGCAAAAATCGAAGAGCATTTGCCAGCAAAACAGTTTCTTCTTTCCCTCTTGCCTGAAGGATAAGAAAACCTGATAAGACGTCAGATGGAAGATCCTCTAAACAGGTACGTAGCCAGGAATTCGGAGGCAGCTGATTTTTTGCTGCCTTCACCAGTAGGCTCCTCCCAGGAAGACCCAGGGATGTTCAAACTTGACAGCTTTAAGTCTTGTGGACTTCTGTTCCCAGAATTCTTCCTCTCGCTCTTCATCTTGATGATGTGCGGACAGGCGGGGGGAGGAACCTGGAACCAGTTCTAAATGGCACTGTAGATTTGTGGAACCTCTTCTATAGAAGAGGTTAGAACTGGCAGGAATCCACCCCTGTGTAGGCTGAGAACAAACATATCATACCATTTCTCCATGTTAACTAAGGAGTAGGTCAATTTTCTACTTGAAGCTATTACACAAGTCACAACAACCAATGTTGTTTTTGATTAATATCTTTGAGCGGCTTCTCATATCAGAATTACTACTGAATCTTCTGAAGAAAACTGTCCTCTGATGACAAAACTGGGCGTGAGAAAATAGTTTCTATCCCACTCTCTCAGATCTCTGGCAAACAACATAGGCTGAAGCTTTTTCACACAGTTCAGGCAATTTCCCCCAGAAATATAAAACTTTTTTGAATCAAAGGTCAAATTAGTCCTTTCTTTTACATACTGAGGAACATAACCCCAAAGGAGATAAGAGAAGAAATAAAATTGTTATAATGCTAATTTTAAATTTGAATATAGTTATAGTTATTAAATATATGGGAAGTATGGTAATTAATACAGATTGGCTACAGATGGTTACAGTGTGTACGTGTGTTTCAATTAAAGAAATCAAAAACTTATTCTCAAGTTTGATATAATGCGGCATTACCAACATTTAAAAATGATTAACTACTGTAACTGTATACCATCAATGTATAATTTGACTTAGGCAATATTTAGTCCTTTGCTTTATAGAATTTTAAAATTTCAGAAACAAATCTTTGCTTTATTAGAGACTAAAAAAAAGACTGATACGTATACTTAAACATTGGCCAGACTAATTTCAGATACATGATATTGGAAGAGTGATGGCAAAAGTTCTCATATTTTTACGTTTTAATACAGTAAAATTTCTTACAAAAGAGCCAAAGGCCAAGAGACACAATAGAAGAAACTTTTCAGCACAGCTCTCTATTCCCCTTTGATTCGGGACCTGAATGCATGTATCATTTACCCTCACCATCAATGAACTATGTCCCAAATACTTGATTACTACTTTAGATCTGTGTTTCCCAATCTTAACAGCTTTAACTTCTTGTGTGGAATTCACTTCAGTATCAGTTGGTGAACTTTCACTCCTAGAACTCAGCCAGCCTACATATTAGCTGGGGAATTCTGGGAACTGAAGTCTACATCACTTAATATTGCTCAGGTGAGAAATGGGTGTTCTAGTTTAATGCCTAAATGAGGAATACTATATACTAGTTAGCTGTTAGTGGATTTGAAACGATCTTTTCCAGCCTAGTCACTTACAGGGTTGTTGGAGGAACAGGTGGGTGGAAGTACAATAAGTTATAACATTTTTCAGAATAAAACGCAGGCAATAAAAAGGGGGAAAGACCCCCCACTCCCAGTCAAGCTCAACAACATAACCCTGTTCCTAGCGCTATCTCAGCAACAATACAGGAGGGATTTGTCATTCGTTTTTCTCCCACGTCCTCATCCAGGATGCTCTACATGTGGTCTCCCATCCCAGTCCACAACAGAGGCGATCTTACTTAGCCTTCTAAGCTTCGCCTCTGGCTGCAAACCCATCCCAGGAGAGCCCCTCGATCATCTAAACCCCTTTCCGCTGCTTTCCACCGAGATCGGCCTTCCCCGCGGAACCCATTCTCTCCTTTGCTACCGTGTCCGCCACTAGAGTCCAAGTGTGCCCACTCGAATCATTGCTGCCCGTGGGGGTCTTCCCTTTGCCACCGCCTCGCGGGAACAGCGTTGCTGCTGGGCTTCCCTGCTAGATCTAGTCAACTCACCCTGCGTACAGAATAGACTCCACAGCTTGGCGAACAAGAGCCCCATTCCGGAACGGGAGCCGCGATCTCCGATAGAGTTGGCGAAGTGCCTTCCTCCTCCGTCCCGTATTCACTATCCAACGCGGCCGAAAAAGCAGGTGGGACCGAAACCACTTCGGCCCCGCCTCTGCCTCCTCCCTCCAGCCACACAGGCAGCAAGCGGAGCCCCGCCCCGCCTTCCTGCCTCGGAGCTGACGTCACTACGTCGGGATTCGCGCAAGATGGTAAAGCCCCGGTACTTGCGATGACGTATAACGTTGCCCGAAGAGCGAATGGGGAAATCTCCTCTTGGTCCTAGAGCTTCCATTGTAAGTGCCGCCATACGCGGGGCAATTGAAAGCTGCAAGTGAGAATGGTTCATCGTTTGGTCCCGCGGGTTCAACACGCATGCGGAAATGTTAGAACTTATAGTACCGATTCCGATCAGCTAGGCAGGATGAGGGCAACGCCAGACCATAACCTCATCCCTGTCCTCGCGTTAAGGGGCTCCGTCTTCTCCCCCTCTCCATGAGGGACCCATCCGTTTAACATTCCTGAAGGGGTGTAGGGACACCTCATTTCAAAAGAACATTTGCGGGAGGGGGGGGGTATTTGATTTCCAAAATCCAGTTAACAAAAACAAAATTTGCCCTTACAGTTTTTCTTTTTTAAAAAAACATTTTTTTTAATAAAAGCAAAATATATGTATAATGACCAGGTATAACAGAACATATAGATATTCATCTCCCAGAAAATACAACTAGCTTTCAATTTACTCTCTTCCAGTTATATTAGATTAACCAGTGTTTCTCAAATTTGGCAACTTTTAAAAACTGGCTGGGAGTTGAAGTCCTCATCTTAAAAGTTGATAAGTTTTGAGAAACACTGAATTAAACTCATTGGAATTCTCAGGCAGGATGAAAACCAATCAAACACATTAGGTAGGCAGTGAGCTGGGCAATCGCTTATTATTGTTGAATAACTAATATGCCTGGCTTACCAAATTACACTTTGCTGGCTCCTTCCCTGTGCCCTGTGACTGCTGGAAATTTAGTCAACATTTGCAAAGCCATGGTCTATAAATGTATGTCCGCTCTCATCTTTAGATTCAATTTCTAAAATTTAAAAATGTTTTAATGCTCATAAATTCTATTCACTTTGAATAGTTCAGATTTAGTATATCTGATTATATATAGACTAGATGTGATGGAGTACTGGTCCATTATTCAATTATCATCTAAAATCCTACTTTTATGAAAGTAATATATTTATAAGAGCAATTAAAAATGTAAACCATCAAATTAATGCTCTATATTTTCATGTTTAGGGAAAATATACTTAATAACAAAAGCGCTCCACAGTGCTTTACAGCCAGACATTAAGGTGTATTCTTAGGCTCAAGATTTTTTTAAAAATGGATAGAATGAATAAAGTAAAGGTTAATCCTTTAAGTGGCAGCCATATCAAATTTAGATTAGATTGGTATTCTCAAACTTTGGAACTTCTAAAACCCCACACTGGAAGATAATTTTCTGTCTAAGCAATTTTCACTAAACAAAAGTAAGGGAAAGAAATGTATTATTTAATTTTAATGACTGAATACTGATCAATGAATAAACAAAAACTACGATAGAATCTTAGAACTATTTCTGCAATTTGTTTCCAACTGACGTTTTAGTTTGTTAGCTCTGACAGCCTGAAGCTGGTTTTTCTACAGAAACAAAAACTGTTGTGAAATCAAAAGATACATATCTTTCATTATACAAGTTATACATTATTTCATTATACAAGCATGATTTAGGGTTACTTTATGAGTCCTAAAGGTGGATTAGTCATTGTTACCTTTTTTGGTGCTAACCAATAAACCATTTGTGTTTTGAAAATCTAAAGATATGGAGTACAAACTGAATTTCCCTTAGATATACATTTCTACAGATACACTAATGCACAAATGGGTTATTATAGTTACATTGTTCTGCAGCCTGACTATTTTGCACTTAACTAATTAAAGCAACATCAAGATTTAATCAATCACTGTGGGATAAAAAAAAAAAACCAAGGACAAACCATATACCCCAATGTCTGCCACACATACATATAAGTTTTTGAAAAACTGGAAAGTTTATTCAGTATTTTGATCATCTTTACTCTGATTATGGTGATTGGTTTCCTTTCAGATGTTTTCATCTTTTTTTCATCTACCCTGGCCAACAAATGAGAGTTAGAAGTGGTCAAGGACTTATAAATTTGAAGATTAGCAATACTTGGGAGAACCACAACTTCATTTTTACACAAGATATGTGTGTTTTCCAGTTTTAATTGAACAACATAAAGTGTGAAATTGGAGAGCCTTTTGAGGTGTGTGTGTGACTCTGAGGGCTGTATACACTAGTGGGGAAAATAATTACCCAAAACGGTAATGATGGAGTCAGTGCCTCTTGTGAAGATAGGATGCTGCTGTACTAGTTGGAAGTAATAGCAGTAGCACTTGACTTACATACCGCACATAAAGCACTTACACAATGCACTTGACTGCATTATAACCATCAGGGCTGCTTAGTATCTGAAGGCTTAGGGTGTTCACTTCCACAAACGTATCATTTAAATATAGTCATTTTTTTCCAAAATAAACCTCTATTATGACAAATAACACCCACCACTGAGTCACAGCCATTCATTCTCATCATTTACACAATCTACTCTTATTTGAAGTATAATGGAGAAGTGAAATATTGCCCTCTGCTTTAGGAATGTATGAGCTGGAGTAGCACTTCATCTATTTCAGGAAGTTGATTTATGTTAACCATTACATGTAAGGCTCTAATTGCAAAGCTAAATAATTGGGCACAGGAGAGACAAACCTTCACATCATCACTACTATACACATTCAATGTTCTGGAGATGTCATCTCATTGTGGTGGTCACTTGATGTCAAACTTGATTCTTCAAGGCTGAACCAGATGCCTAAAACCTGCCTGGAAGGTAACTTGTAGAGACCTGAGGCTTATATCTCTGGGATACAAAAATCCAAAAGACCACCAGATGGAAGAAAAGAACTTTTGCCAGAAGCTCTTTTGCCTGTCTTTTGCTGTCTTCTGGATTTTTGCAGCTCAAGATTCAGAATGCCATCAGATTGTGGGCAAACATCCTTCTACAATAGATTTATTGATTAGATGTGATGAAGTAACTGACTCTTGGCAAGTATGTAGGCAGATATTCTCCATGATGATCTGGTCCAATTCTTCCAATGGTATCTCCATTGCCATTGTAATGAAGTCTAGTTGGCTTGCTAGTTTATTCTTTCCTTCTATCTACAACAGAGCTACCAAATTTCCAATATAATCAGCAAGCTGAAGGTTTGGGTTCTTTTTGCAAAATTCTTAAAAGACATACAAATGAGAGGGTTGTGCATAAAAATGGAAGGCTTGGCTCTATTGCTATTGCTATCTTCTTCAAAAGCAATATTTTTAAATGCACACAAAATGAATCCTGCTCTGTAGCTTGATGATTGCTCATCCTACTAACACTGTGCTTTTGCCTGCTGTCAATTCAATTAGAGAAGAAACAACAGGTGCTGGTATTCCACCAGTTGAAAGCACTCCAGGGACCTAATTTCCCAGAATCCCCCACCATTCTGGCCATTGTGAATATTGCAATTCATAACTCTAATGCATTTCGGGGGCTCCAGGTTCGCAAAACGCCTCATCAGTCTCAGCGCGGCTTGATGCCCAGTAGGCGCATGCCAAGTTGCAGCGACGCCCCTCCCTCCACCTCAGGAGAGAGGCGGCAACGGCGACCCTGGTTGGGCTGGGCCGAAGCAGGGTAGGAGTTTCTTTAGTGCCCCGGATGAAGCCGGAAGAAGGAAAGCAGAAGGTAGGATCGAAGAACGAGGAGGTGAGGAAGAGAAAACATCGGCTTCGTGCTCTGACGGGCTCTCGGACTACTTTTCCCAAATTCCCGGCTGGGAATTCTGGGAGTTGTAGTTCCGGTGCATTAGGAGGAAAGAGGGTCTAGCGCTCGTCAGCAGAGGGCGCCCAGATTGTTACATTCCTTGGGTTGGAACTTGATGGGTCCGATCACTGAGACCTATTCGAAGATGGCCGCCCTTTGTTTCCGCTCTAGCTTACTTCCCCCCCACCGCAACCAGGAGACGTTTCCGGTTGTAGTATTACGTCAGTTCGCAAAGTCTTTGTCCCCGGGAAAGACGGAAGAGGGGTCCACGTGGCTTCTCCAATAGGCTGTGATGGATACAAAATACTCCACCCGTCCCTGGCCAGATGGATTATATAGGGATGGAATATTCATGATGGGCCTTAAAATGGGTCTCGGCAGCCTCTGTTAATGGGATTAGTCACAAAGAGGATGATCTCCCAAAATAGCATCTTACGAAGGGTATGGGATTTTAGTCAGCAAAGCTGGAGGATGCCAGGGTCAGCAAGGCTGCATAGCAGGGTGGTTCTAAGTGAAAGGAGAGCGGGGAGGGGGGGGGTAATCTGGATTTAAACATTTATTTGAGTACATCATGGGCCTTATGTCTTGCATCCTAGAGCTGCTCTTGGTATGAAATGAAGAAATGGAATGTTTTGTTTGAAGCAGAGCGATAGAAATACAGAATCGTTGTATTCTGCATTTACAATCATCTAATAAAACTTTTAAAGCAAGCTAATATTTTCATAGTCTTTGTTTCCATGTTATTGATGCTCTGCTACTTATTTAAGTCTCTGGTTCTTTAAAAACTTAACAAGATTATTTTGACCAAGGTATTGGATTTCTCTAAAGTGTGCATGTAAGAGATGCCAGTTGATCAAAAGAAGTCAGCCCTCACCTGTAGGCAGATTACTCTGAATAAAAACGGAGGAGTATATAATAGCTTACGTTTAACAATACTAATATTCTTATCTATATGGAACATCAAGACTGATCCTAATAGATCATAGAAGCAGAATTAAGAAAATATTCTGAAAAGTTTGTTGAACTGGTCCTAACACTCTTATAGCCACTGAGTTTTATAATGTAATATGTACATGCAAATAATAGAAACTTAGCAAGAGCAGTAAGCAATAAAAAGTCTTAGTTAAAACACAGATAACTAACAATATAGATAATCCAGCTGGAAATAAGAAGAACATTGCTTGGACAATGTTCAAACTTTTTGGAGCCAGATCAAAACAGAGACTGCAGGCATGCCAGAAATACTTATTGTTTATAAGAAATATCACCTTGTCCACAGTTGTTTCTTTTTAAGGACAACAGGGGCTATTCTGAGTTGCTTCCACTCTTTCTCCAGGGCTGAACAATCGCTTCATCTCTCACATTTCAAGGAGCATCATAGAGAAGAAGGCCTTTATAGTAGCTTCCTCTCTAATCTCTGCAAAAAGCCACTCAGAAAAGGTCCTTGGAAGACAAAAGTTAGGGACCTGGTAAATAATGTACTACAGGTAGTCCTCAATTTTGATGACAATTCAGCCCAAAATTTCTGATGCTAAGCAAAACAGTTAGGTGAGTTTTGCTCCATTTTACGATCTATCTTGCCACAGTTAAGTGAATTTGCAGTTAAATTAGTAACAAGGTTGTTAAGTAAATATGGCTTTCCCATTTTATCAAAAGATTGCAAAAAGTGATCATATGACCCCAGAACATTATAACCATCAAAAATTTCAGCCAGTTGCTGAATCTTGATCACGTGATCATGGGGATGCTACAAAGGGTTATAAAGGGTTTTCAGTGCTGTAACTTTGAATTAACTTTGAATTGAACTAACAATGGTTTTAAATCTGCATTGCTTTCCCAATCTTGCCTGTGGGATATGGTATATTGGACTTATCCATATCAAGATGGTGGAAGCTACTGTGATAATTATTCCAGCCAAAGAACAATGGCACACTACATGCCATATCGTTGAAAATACGGGGCAAATACCAAGGCTTGAAACGCAGTCAGATGTCATTCAATTTCATTTCAAGAGATAGAAGTTCTTTTTGTTGATTATTATTAGATTCACAGTCAGTTATATAGCACTGAAGAGAGATAACTTCTGTCGTAACCCAAAATCTGCAACTTTTCATATTCCACTTCTAGAGCTTGAGCTCATAGTACTGTATACTGAATAATGATTATGCTGGCTGGAGAATTATGGAACCGAAATCCACACATCTGGAGGGTTGACAGTGGGAAGAGAGCAGAGATATGGTTGTATTTGATTGCTCCAATTTGCAGTTTAGGGGCTAAAAGGAGACGCAGTTTGGTCTAGTGGTTAAGGAACCAGGCTTAAAACATGGAGACCATGATATCTGCTCTGCCTTAGTTGTGAAAGTCAATTGGGTGATGTTGCTGTCTAACTTCTTGGATAAGCAAAATGTTTTCAGAGGAGAAAAAAAACTAAGGAAGTTCAGTTGCCTTTTGAAAAAAACACTTTGGGACTTTATAGGGTTGTGTGGAAAATATGAGGAAGAAGGTGTGATGGATATGTTCACTGCCTTGAGTTATTTGAAATAAAATAAAGGGATACAAATAAATGAAAACATTCAAATATACGGTAATTGGAAATATTTCTTCTTCTTTTTTGCAGAGTTCATAAACAAATTCTGCATGTAAAGCTTTTTGAACACCTGAAAGCACTGCATGGACATTAAGCATTATTTTTAAACACTGTAGGAAGAGTCCTGCTCAAGCTCCCAGGGGATTGATACACATATTTTTAGCAATAGTTAGCTGTAAAACTACAGATTAGCAACTGGCCGTTCCACATCTAATTTCATGCTATGTGATTTCAGTTGCCAGCTTCAGAGATAAAAAGCAAGTAAATCTGAAGTTTTAGTAACAAATGATTTGGGAAAAATAGAGTTGGGTTTTGGCTCATCACTAATTCCTTTTCAAACTTTCCCTCCAGAAGAACTGATTTTATTGGTTAGTCTTAATTTGATCAGTTAGAAGTAAATTCTGTCTTGTGGACTTGTTTGACTAGAAGGCAGGATAGAAAATAAATTGTTAAATAAAAATCAAGATGTTCCATTGAGTGCAACATGCTTCTAGACATATCAAATAAATTGTAATATTATTTTGAGTGTCTGAGTAGAAAATCAAAATATAAATGGAATTAGTGTAATAATAGAGAATATTACGTTACTCCATAAATTATGTGATACCATCCTATATCCTGTGTAATCATCAAGATGTAATATGAAAAAGAAACTTGTTAAATTTTAAACTATTTCATCATTCTTTTGCTGAATATTAAATTTAATTCATATTGATTTTTTATCATGAAAAATGCCACTGGATAAATCTACACAGCATACTAAACCATAAATCATGGTTAAAAACTGAAAAAATAATACAGCATGCTAAAATATAACCATACAACCTTATACTGCTTCATATTATATGTAAAACAAGACTTGTGGATAAAAGAACATCTATTGATGGGAAGACAATTACATTTCTTCAATAGGCCTCCTGATATAACCATATTTATTGTCTGTGTGAAAAATTTATTAACATCTGATTTTGTTTTAAGCTTATTAAAAGCACATATTTGATGAAATAATACATTGCTTATTACAGATGTTTCCATGAGTAAAAAGGAAAATATATTAGAGCTATGTCTATTTTCTGCAAAATCTTACTGAAACCAGAGGTTGAGGAATATCTCAGGGCTACATTTAAAAATGATGAGGTAAGTACTACTCTGATTAATTAAAATGCAATGCATCAAGAAAAATTAGGTTGCAATTAGGTTGCAAAAATTAGGTTGAATACTGTCCTGTGGAAGTTAATTTATAATTCTGGCTGTATTGTACTGACACTGTTGTTTTCTATTATGATTCTGTGCAGCTCTCAATATCATTAGGAAAAAATATATTTTTATAATTACTGCATTCTTCTTCAGGGCTATAAACAGCTACTGATGTGTTAGTCTATCAGGCCCTTGCATTGGCAACATGTCATAATGGAGTCAGGATTGATATTGTCCAAATGATGGTATTATAAATCAGTAAATATGAACTCTGAGTATAGTGATGTTGCTTCTAGAATTAGTATGTCACACTACCCATGTTTAATAATAATGTTTTTATTTTAATTTATTATTTTATCCAATTTGATCTTGCTACAAAGTGAAATCTAAATGTTCAGAATAAGTATATAGAATATACCATATTGTGTACATGTTAAATGTGGCAGGGAGGAATACCCAAGGCTAGTCTAAGAAAGAAAATGTCTGAAAGAAGTTAATATTTAACTTCTATATTTATTATTTTATCCAATTTGATCTTGCTACAAAGTGAAATCTAAATGTTCAGAATAAGTATATAGAATATACCATATTGTGTACATGTTAAATGTGGCAGGGAGGAATACCCAAGGCTAATCTAAGAAAGAAAATGTCTGAAAGAAGTTAATATTTAATGTCAGATATTGCATCTGAGGGGTAAAATTTTATTTATCAGAATATAATGAGGTACTTTTTTGTTCAAGTTACTTACGGTATGTTTTTAGATAAACTATATTGATGCTAAAGAGGTTTATTAAACAATAATATTACAGGTAGTCCTTGACTTACAACAGTCAAGGACTTTTAATGACTGTTCAAGGTTACAACGGCACTGAAAGAAGTGATGTCTACACTTATTACCAGTGAAGCATCCCCATGGTCACATGATCAAAATTTGGGTGGTTGGTAACTGACTCATATTTATGACTATTGCAGTTCCTTGGGATTATGTGATCAGCTTTTGCAACAATCAAAGTCAATGGTGAAACCAGTTTCATTTAACCATATTACTAATGTAATAATTGCAATGATTCACTTAACAACAATGGCAAGAAAAGTCATAAAATGGGACAAAACTCACTTAAATGTTTCACTTAGCAACATAAATTATAGACTAAATTGTGGTCATCAGTCAAGGCCTACCTGAACTTTATGATTTAACTTAGCAAGCATGTGGGAGATTTAATGATATCTTTACATGTGTGCAGCTGAATTTATTTATAAATAAAGTATATTTCAAAGCAAAATATTTCCAATTATTTTGCCCACACACTCCCAGCAAAGCCAGCTCTGTAGTAGTTAGTATTAAGTAACAATAGAATTGTTAGTTAAAATGAATATACCTAGTAACAATTAACAATAAAAACCATTGTGTCATAATTGTGAAACATCAAATGAGCTTGTAGAAGAAAATTGTACTTTATAAATCTCTTCTTTATCTCAAGAAATTTATTTTAACTTGTTCCCATTTTTTAAACTTATAAATAAATTAACTTACTTATTTAAATTTATAAGTGAAGTACAATATATATAAGTTAAAATAAGTTATAAATCTAAAGTATTATGATTGTACCATAAAATGTTGTTATTGATTGATTAAATTTCTTTTCTTTCTTTACTTTTATCTTAAGATTACAACATGCATTGGTCAACTGAAAGCAGAAGAGAAATATGAGTCCTTGTTAAATAACCTAGCGCACCCACCAGCTTTTACCAGTGTTCGGATAAACACACATTTGGGATCTGTGGAATATGTAAGACATCTGCTTTCCAAAGAGATCCAAAAGGTCAGTCCTTCATTTCCTTTACTTTGTTGTATATCTACTTATTAGTTAGTTGAGGATATAGGTATTCCTTGGCTTATGACCACAATTGAGGCTGGAATTTTTGCCATAAGTCGTTGTGGTCAGAGCCAATTTTATGACATTTTTATGGTTGCTGTTAAGCAAATCACACAGTCATTAAGTGAATCCAGTTTTCCCAATGGGTGCTTTTTGCTATAAATTGTCAAAAGTTGGAAACTGCAATCACATGACTACAGCTGATCTTAAAGGGAAGCCAGTTGCCAAGCGCCCAAATTGTGATCATGTTGTGATTATATTATATCATGGGGCAGTGGAACAATTATAAGTAATATTTTCCCATTAATTTTGAATCATAGTTAAACAACGATCGTAAGTTGAGCAATCAAGGGTGTCACATACAAAAAAAGGCAAATTATAGTATACAATTTTAATAAGAATAATAAAAAATAATTGCAATTGCTAATGCTTTTATTTAGAAGCTATGTTAAAATATTGTGATGTTTGCATTTCAAAAAATCAGACAGATATTGTGTTGCTGGCATAGCCTGTAAGACGTTAAATAAATTGCATATAAATTAGAGTGAAAGAAAGCAACATCAAGAAAAAGGGTAAAGTGATGTTTTGGACTACCTGCAGCTCTAAACTCCTGCTGAGGCAGGCAAGAAATGGAGTTAGATTGTACCATTGATTTTTTTAAAAAAGAAAACTCTTGTTATGGCGAGTAAAGTAAAATTGGCTTTCCTCAGCCTATTATGCTTGATAAACCTAAATCAGAGGCTTAGCAGACCAAAGAGGCACTGAATTTATAATTGTTTTTCTGCAGCTCCAGAATACCTTATTTTAAGCCCTAATTCTACTAGTAGCACAATGTTTCCTTCTGATTCAAGGAATGGGATCTAAAATATCACCTCAAAACTTTTTTTTCTTTGAAAAAAAAGAGTTATACTTATCTTTATTTCAGAGAACATTTGCTCTGTATTATTTGATCTGCAAAGCAGATGGTTATGTAATGCCAGGATATCTGCCTTGGCAAATCCTGCTTGTTTCTCTAGAGATAAATAAATAAATAATGGACATTTCAGCATTTAGAGGGAGTCAGTGCAAAGCAATGATATGTTTAGAATCAGCTTATGCTAAAGCTTTCCTTAGTAGGCTACCATACAGTGAATGGTAAAAATAAGCAGCATTGGTTTTTTTTTTTTAAAGAAATGCAACTATATTATTGCTTGCCTTCCATTCCATTATTAAGAATCCCCAAAAGGGACACGATTGTTCATTTTACTGTTAGACATATGTGAATCATTTAGTCTAATCTAAACCAAGATACTTAGCAGCATGCTACTTCTGTGTTTACTAATGTAAAGGAAAATCATTCCTTCACCTGTCACTGTATGTACTGTACTGTCAACTGTAAATGAACTAGAATGTATTACATTACCCATCTTTCAGATATCCTTTTGCACTTTGTGAATTTCTCTATAGAGAGAGGGACTTTGTCCAAATAGGAGTTTTCACAAGTGCAGAAAATGTAAGTGCTATTAACATTGGGCAAATTTCAAAGTATAATTCCATTTGGAAACCTACTTATTTTTGGTAGGATATGAAACAGATTAATAAATGTATTTTTGAATTCTGAAAGGAAGCATGTCATTGCAAGTTGTACGGTAGTGATATCCTCTGGGGAATCAAAATCTGCATAATACTGACTCTCCTGCAGACATTATATATAGTACAGCCCCTACTTATCCGACCATAAATATTTCTGTCTAATGAAAATATTAGAGATAATATTATAACTATAATGTTCTTGCCTTTAACTTACAGCAATATGAAAATCTTAGTGTTCCAGTTCTACAGCATCCAGAACTTCCTGACATGTTACTTATTCCTGTTCTTGGACCCAGGTTTGTGTGTGTGTGTGTGTTTGTTTATATGTGTTTGTTTCTGTTTAATTTCATTCAGGGAACTTCAACCATTCCTAGACCAATCCTGATTTTGAATATACAGCTGATACATGAAAAATATTTGCCCATTATCACTGCTTATCAACATGAAATTAATAATATTCATTATTAACGAATATTAACATATTCATTTTAAACCATAACTTGATATGAAGGAGATAAATTGCAGGAAATCTTGAGCTTATGTGTTTGCCTTCCATGGATGATCCCTAACATTTCTTTGATAAAATCTGACATGCAGTTTCAAGCAGGTCAGATTCACAGCATGACTTTATACAGCTTTTGCATGCTCGGACAAAAGGTAAACAAAAGATAATTTGAAATATTTTTATCCTATTTAAAACAGCTTATTTATCAATAACTTTGATTTTTTTTTATAATTATCTCTCTACTGGAGGAGGAAAGGAAAGCATCTGAAATCTCTTTCTCTAGAATGTCAGTGTTTTAATATTTAATATTTATTTTTCTGTGATGCTTGATGGGGAAAATTGCAATTACTAGCAATTTGCAGAGCTTTGGATTGGATTATGAAGAAGTGCTTCAGAACACAAAAGAACGCTAATGCAGCACCTGCCTGAAAGTCATTAAAGCATTAAAGCACCTCAATCTTTTTTTAGGATTGCTTGACTCTCATAGACATCCGGCAGCTGCTGTAATAAGTCTCAGATAGATGCTGTGTTTGTTCTACCATGTATTCTGAAACAGCAGTCCCCAACTTTTCCCAGACTGGCAGTGGTGGCAGCAATTGGGAGCAGGAGATGGTTGGCAAGCTCAACCTGAATCCCATGTATGCACAATGAAGCTTCACATGCTCACCTGCCGTTTACATGACCCAGTTCTCAACAGGCCATGGGCTGGTACTGATCCACAGCCCAGAAATGGGGGTCTACTATTTTGAAGAATCTTCACGAAATCAAAAAAGGAGCTCTATGTGGTTATATTTCAGACATCTAGAAACAGATCATATGTGTGATCTATCAATAATGTGGCCTTTCTAAATGTTACTTCTTTTTAGATAACTCCTTAGTTTTATGAAACTCATATTTACATTCTTTAATGTGGCTTTTACATACAATTATTATAGTTGCAGCTTTAAAATCGAAAGGCTTCAAATAAAATTAAAAATCTAGAAAACAAATGTACTGTCAGTAAATAGGAAAAAAGAATGCTTGCTGTGGGTGGGAGTGGGAAGTGGTCAAGTTAGCTTTTTTAAATATTAATATTAATAAACTAATTTTATTTAAATATCATTTTTCTATTACAGAAAGGATCTGCAAAGATTGCCAAATGAAGTAATTGTTGATGCCCAGTGTGGAAGTGCAGTGCTTCGTGGAGCACATGTTTATGCTCCTGGGATTATATCCGCTTCAAAATGTAAGAGTGATTGTGTATATTTAATGAATATTTTTATTATGGTCATTGTCTAGAATTGAAAACAAAAGTAAGTTAAATATAAAGTAAAAACAAAATAGAATAAATTATTACGATGGTGGGTGGGCTCATTAAAGTCGGCCTAATTTTACAGGCAGCATAACAAAATGAAGCTACATTCAAGGAGACTGACTGATACTGTTCTGGTAACTACTGCACATAAAAACAAGGTTAGAATTTGCCAGCTGTTTTAACTGGGAAAGAACTTGTAAGATGGCAGGAACGGGCTGTAGTTTATTTATTTTTATTTTACTTACTTAGTTCGTCAAACATGTACGAGATAACAAGTATAAGTATAAACAAGGACATGAACACAGGAAATGGGTATAAATAAATGGGGACAATAGGACAGGCACAGTAGCACGCTGGTGCACTTATACACGCCCCTATAGACCTCTTAGGAATGGGGTGAGGTCCACAATAGACAGTTTAAGGTTGAAGCTGTAGGTATTTGAGGATGTAACAACAGAGTCAGGTAGAGCATTCCAGGCATTGACCACTCTGTTGCTGAAGTCATATTTTCTGCAATTGAGTTTGGAGCAGTTTATCTTTCAACACCTCTAGCCCACAGGAGCACAGTCTCAAATCATAGAAGATTTTGTCTATGTTTATAATACATATATATGTATAGAGGAAATAGAAAACTGTTTAAGTGTTAAAATATGTTTCCCCTTTTTAATATAGCTTTCATCTTGTGTTTTTTTTGTATTTGTATCCCGTTGTGGCCAAGTATTAATTTATTAATTTTCAACCATCTCCCCACCAATACCCATTTCATCATTCTTTCCATATATATTTTCTCATGCCTATTTAATTATGCACCATCAAGTCGGTTCACATAGATACATTTTCTCTAGGAAAATGTGACTCCAATCTATTCCTTCAAGTATTTCAACAATCTAGTAGCCGTGGTGGCGCAGTGGTTAGAATGCAGCATTGCAAGCTAATTCACTGCTCACTGCCAGGAGTTTGATCCTGACTGACTCAAGGTTAACTCAGCCTTCTATCCTTCCGAGGTCAGTAAAATGAGGACCCAGATTGTTGAGGGCAATGTGCTGACACTGTGAACTGCTTAGAGAGGGCTGTAAAGCACTATGAAGTTTTATATAAGTCTTACTGCTGTTGCTACCTACCCATGACTGGTCACCTCTTCTCTTTCCTTCAAGTTTCCCAGCATGGACCACTTCTGAAATTTAAGTTTTCATGATAGGGTTGAAGTAAAGTAATTTGAATATGGTCATTGATACCTTGAGTTAGAACTCTGGATTGTTTTATTTTAGGATCCAGCTTTCTAGATTATCCACGGTATTCTCGGGTGTCTTTTCCAACAGTGTCAATATACTTTCTATCCTGCTTCTTCAATATCCATATGCCTATTTACAGCTTACTTATTTGTAGGCAATAGTGTGATGCAATCTGGACAGCTAGGCTCACAAATCTGGACAGCTAGGCTCACAATCTGGACAGCTAGGCTCACACAGGACAAGCTACTACCCCTTGGTGTAGCTTGTCCTGTGTGATTTTTCCACGGCTTCGGGGCCTCTCTGCCACCTGGCCCCCTTTATTTATAGTAGCTGGATGCCTGGACTTGCAATCTGGTCACCTTGTGGGTTTATTATCATCTATGGAGGCCCAGAGACGTTATCTCAGCCCTTTCAGAGGAAACCCTTCTGGCTTAGGGCACAGTTTCTGGGACGTGGAGGAAGGGAGAGGGACAGAATACCCCTCTCTGGACTGCTCCCCCCCATTGAACTGCTCCCCCCCATTGAACTCAATGAACTCTTGCCAGAACTCCCACCGGACTTGTAGAGGAGAAGACTAAGACAATTAAGACCTTATACAAGCCTTATACGCTTTTTGCACATTGCGCAATTTTTAATTTTTAATTTTTAATTTAAATTTTTTATTTTAAATTGGTATGATGAGTGTATGTGATTGCATGTGACTGAGTGAAAGCGCCCACTTTTATTACCCTATATTGTTGTATTCGTGTGTTTTAATTATCACGTGGGGACTGTTTGAGTGAACGAATGAGTGTGTCTGATTCGGAGGGCCTGATCGGGAACGCGGGAGCTGTAGGTGTGGTTGGGGGAACCACGGACACGGGAGTGGGTCGGAGCATTACGGTCATAACGGGGAGGGGCAGATATGGCGGGGACTTTAGGGCTGGCCATTACCGGGGAAGGAGGGTTCGCTATGTTACAGCGATCCCTCCTTCCGGCCCTATAGGTCCCACTCCGAGGCCAGATGGCGCGAGTAGTCAGGACCCTGGTCTCCGGCTGTTGTCGCTAAATGCCAGGTCTGTTGTTCACAAGGCTCCCCTCGTCCGGGACTTAATTTTAGACGAGGGGGCAGACCTGGCATGTATTACTGAAACCTGGCTGGGCCCGGAGGGAGGAGTCCCCCTCGTAGAGATGTGCCCAGAAGGATTTCAGGTGCTTCATCAGCCGAGAGCTCAGGGAAGGGGTGGGGGTGTGGCTATCGTTATTCGGGAGTCTTTGGTTCCTCGTAGGATCCCTGCTCCGGAGCTTGTCGGGTGTGAGTGCCTGCTGGTGAGGTTGGACCTCAAGGGTCAAGTGGGTCTGCTGCTAACGTACCTGCCTCCCAACAGCGTTGCAGCAGCCCTCCCCTCACTCCTCGAGTTGGTAGCCGAGCTGGCAGTTGAGTTCCCCAGGCTTATGGTCCTGGGGGATTTCAATTTGCCTACGCTCGGTGAACACTCGGATGGGGCGCAGGAGTTCATGGCCTCCATGACAGCCATGGGCTTGACCCAGATAATTCAGGGCCCAACTCACTCTGCGGGTCACACGCTCGACCTCGTATTCCTCTCGGAGCAGTGGACTTGTGATCTTGGTCTGAGGGGTAATGAGATCATACCCCTGTCGTGGTCAGACCACTGCCTACTGAGGCTTGACTTCCGAAGACCAAACCCCCACTGTAGGGAGGAGGAACCGACCAAGTGGTTCCGCCCCAGGCGACTTATGGACCCTTTGAGGTTCCAGACGGAGCTTGGGGTTATTCCTGATACTCTCGCCCACAGTCCGGTAGAGACTCTGGCTGCCGCCTGGCATTCGGCAGCATCGGAGACCCTCGACCGGATTGCGCCACTACGGCCCCTCCGAGGCGGCGGATCCCGGAGGCCTCCTTGGTTCACCGAGGAGCTCCGGGAGAGGAAGCGCCGGAGGAGACGCCTAGAGCACTTGTGGAGGTCCGATAAATCCGAACCGAACCGAGCACTCTTAACAACCTGCACCAAGGATTACATCAGGGCACTTAGGGCAGCAAAGAGATCTTATATTGCCACCTTGGTTGCGTCCGCCGAGTCTCGTCCAGCCGCCCTGTTTAGGATAACCCGCTCCCTCTTAAATAAGAGGGATACGGGGGACCCCTTGCAGGGTAGGGCTGAGGATTATGCCCAGTTCTTGGCGGACAAAGTTGCTCGGTTTCGGTCGGATTTGGACTCCACCTTTGCAGAGCCAGCCGAGGCACGAGAGGACGAGTTGGTTGACCATCGCTGGGTTGAGTTTCAGGATGTTACTTCTGGGGACGTGGACAAGGCCATGAGGGCTGTGAGTGCCTCCACCTGTGTACTGGACCCGTGTCCCTCCTGGCTGGTTGCTAACAGCGGGGAGGTGACATGGGGCTGGATCCAAGCGGTTATTACCGCCTCACTTCGGGAGGGGCACTTCCCCGCCGCACTTAAAACGGCGGTGGTGAGACCCCTCCTGAAGAAACCATCTTTGGATCAGAGCCAAGGTGGCGCAGTGGTTAAAAAGCAGCACTGCAGGCTACTGCTAGATCAGCAGGTCAGCGGTTCAAATCTCACCGGCTCAGGGTTGACTCAGCCTTCCATCCTTCCGAGGTGGGTAAAATGAGGACCCAGATTGTTGGGGGCAATATGCTGACTCTCTGTAAACCGCTTAGAGAGGCCTGAAAGGCCTATGAAGCGGTATATAAGTCTACTGCTATTGCTATTGCTATTGCCATACTTAACAACTATCGTCCAGTCTCCAACCTCCCCTTCATTGGGAAGGTTGTTGAGAAGGTGGTGGCCTACCAGCTCCAACGGTCCTTGGAGGAAGCCGATTACCTGGACCCCTTCCAGTCCGGCTTCAGACCTGGTTACAGCACAGAAACCGCTTTGGTCGCATTGACCGATGATCTCTGGAGAGCCAGGGATGGAGGCTATGCCTCCATCTTGGTTCTCCTCGACCTCTCAGCGGCTTTCGATACCATCGACCATGGTATCCTTCTGCGACGACTGCGGGAGGTGGGGGTGGGAGGCACCGTTTTACGGTGGTTCTCCTCCTACCTCTCGGACAGGTCGCAGTCGGTGTTGGTCGGGGGTCAGAGATCGACCACAAGGCCCCTATCATATGGGGTGCCGCAGGGGTCGGTCCTGTCCCCCGTACTATTTAACATCTACATGAAACCGCTGGGCGAGATCATTCGGAGGCACGGGATAAGATACCACCAATACGCGGACGATACGCAGCTGTATCTGTCCGCCCCGTGCCAACTCAATGAAGCGGTGGACGTGATGAACCGGGGTCTTGAAGCCGTTAGGGACTGGATGCGGGCTAACAAGCTTGTACTCAACCCAGAAAAGACCGAGTGGCTGTTGTGTTTCCCTCCCAAAAATTTGGCTAGTGTACCAACGATCAGGCTGGGGGGTCAAAATTTACACCCCTCAGACAGGGTTCGCAACTTGGGAGTCCTCCTGGATCCACAGCTGACTTTTGATCACCACCTGTCGGCTGTGACCAGGGGGGCATTTGCCCAGGTTCGCCTGGTGCGCCAGTTGCGACCCTACCTGAATCGGGAGGCTCTCACAACAGTCACTCGCGCCCTCGTGACCTCTAGGCTGGAATACTGCAATGTGCTCTACATGGGGCTGCCCTTGAGGAGCATTCGGCGGCTTCAGCTAGTCCAGAATGCGGCCGCGCGAGTGATCGTGGGTGCACCTCGGTTCGCCCACATAACACCTATCCTCCGCGAGCTGCACTGGCTACCTGTTGGCCTCCGTGTGCACTTCAAGGTGCTTCTTACTACCTATAAAGCCCTTCATGGTAGTGGATCTGCGTACTTGGGAGACCGCCTTCTGCCAATTACCTCCTCTCGACCCATAAGATCCCACAGATTAGGCCTCCTCCGAGTGCCATCTGCCAGCCAGTGTCGGCTGGCAACTACGCGGAGGAGAGCCTTTTCTGTAGTAGCTCCGACCCTCTGGAATGATCTCCCCGTGGAGATTCGTACCCTCACCACCCTTCAGACCTTCCGCACAGCCCTCAAGATCTGGCTATCCCGCCAGGCCTGGGGGTAAAGACCATAGTTTGCCCCCGCCCGAATATTGAATGAATGTTGTTTGATCTTAGTTATATATTGTATTTTTATGTTATTGTATGTCTTCCCCTCCCATAAGTTGTTAGCCGCCCTGAGTCCCCTCAGGGAAAAGGGCGGCCTATAAATAAACGCAACATAACATAACAACATAGTATCAGAGCTTTATTGTGATTATTTTCATACCCTGATTTAGATGAATGGTTCAGCCAAAATATTCTACCGTCCCTCTTTTCCCCTTTCATGTTAGAACATTAACAATTCTTGAGGATTAAAATAAGGATGTATTTCTTTAAAAAGTTATGTAAAAAAATGCCAGGTCTGCATCTGGAATAGACATCAGTGATGTTTTTCCAGAGCTTATCTTGACTCAAGTGCATTCTTTTGGACGCATGGGGTTCGAGTATGTGGACTTCCAAAATCCCCAGTGAATGTCTGGATCTTTGTTCTTGAGCCAAGGCAAACAAAAATCCATAGATGTCTCTCCCTCTCTTTTCCCTAGTCATGAAAGCTGGCAGTATGGTTTCTGTGTACTCTGATATTGAAGGGAAATGCAAAAGAGGAGCCAAAGAGTTTTCCGGGAATAAAGTTTTCATTGGAAATGGGATTTCAGAATTGAGCCGCAATGAAATATTTACTTCTAATGGCCCATTGAAGTAAGTCAGAAGTATATAATCATGGTTGAAAATCTGTCCCAAATTGCTTATTTTAATAGAAAGCTACGGTTATTTGTAAATCATCTCACTATCCAACTAATTTTGTTTTTTAACACATTGAAAGTATGTATACTTTAGCCCAAATTTCTGCTGGGTTTATTTCTCCAATGTTGAGGCTTTTCAACAAAAAAAATGCCTGTTCTGAAAAAAGAAGTTAAAATCCAAGACGGCAGTTTCAGTAGTATACATTTATTCTTTGATAAATACTTTTGTAACTTTTTATGTTTTATGGAGTTGTCATCAGTCCTCTTGGTTTCCACTTTTGGTGTTCAAATATGAAAGGTACCATTGCAAGAGGATACTGTTGGGTTTTTCTTCTCTTCGATGAGCTTTCCAAAATGTTTGGGTTGGTAATAGAGGGTTAGGATGCTGAATTAAATAGCCTTTTGTTTTAAACATCAGTGCAAATGTATGGATTTGGATATAAGTTGAAAAACTCATTACTTAGTCAAATAAATTATTCTCAGATATCATCCTAAATCAAGAAATCTCATAGGAACTAATCTTCGAGGATCAGTTAAAGTGATAATGTTTTCAGATACTTATGATCTAGATTCTATGCTTCAGTAATACAGTAGACCATGGTTAACCACAGAGAGTACTTTTTATATAAGAGTTTGTTGCAGCCTTGATAGTAATATAGATTCAGTAATGACATGGCTAGATTAAGCAATTATTAAAATTGTTTTATTTTTTATATTATTAACATTAATAATTAAAAATAATGATGGAGTACAGATGGAGATTTTCTTTACTAGCAAACAAAAAAAAATTGAGTATGGTTAAGGCCTGAATAAAAAAGAGTCAGATGATAGCCACTGTAGTAGTAGAATCATATAAGTTTAGGGTAGCAAACATTGAAAGATAGTTCCCAAAAGCTTGCACTTTTTATTAAAACAAGTCGAAAAAGATGCTACTAGATTCCTTTCAGTGGTACCCTATTATTATTATTATTCCATACCTTTGGTAAATGGTTAAATATTAATAAACATTTATGAAGATTATCAAAAATTATATATACAGTAGTTATTGAATTTATTCAGAATTTTTTTTATCAAGATGTAGCTTTGGAATAATTTTATTGATTTAAAAAGCTCTGGGACATTCTTTACTTGAACCATGCTATGTTTTTCAGCCAAATTAATAAATGTATCAGGAATAATATATGCTTCACTGTTGATATACTCAGATTGCAACAATTTAGTATGCCCCTATTTATAGGGTTCTAACTATTCTGCCCAGTATGAAGCATTTATTCATGTTCATTGCAGTTATTTATCAATTAACAGTACATTTTGATTTGTACTCCCCCTCTTTTTTGTGTGTTGTCTTTTTAAAAAATCTTAAGAATATTGAAATGTTTAGTCTATATTGTCCTAAAATAACTATGAAGACTTTCTTTGCAATGAGTAGTTAATTTTCTCTCATTTGTTTTCTTCAAGATGTTTCATTACCCAAACTAGGTAACATCATTGGTGATACCGGTAGTTACTGCTAGTAACTAACCCTGATGATGTTACTAGTTTGGGTAATGAAACGTCTGCAAGAAAGCAAGAAAGCTCAGAGAATACCAAGGACCCTTCATGTCAACCCTGAGGCACAAATATTCTCCTTTATTAATTTCCTTCACATAATATCCTTAGTTTTGGAAAGTGTTACAATTTTGGGTGGTTAGAAATTGTAGTATTGATTTAACCTATCTAATACAATTATTTTCATGTTATATTGTCGACTTGGAAAGGAATTCCATTCTTGTTGCATTCCACAACAGGAATGTAATAAGAGGTATAAACAGTCTACAGAAAATAAGAATTAGAAATTTCTTTAGAGGACAACAAATAGATATTGATCTGGAATTGATATAGACTCTGTTATGATAATTTCATCTTCTTCTTCATTATCATTAGCATTTGCATCCCACTTTTCTCTTAGAGTTCCAAGTAACTTTTGCAATCTTTTTCCTGATTCTTAATGCTACATGGATCCTGTTAGTTTTATTATGCTCAGGGAGTGACTGTAATCAGTTTTACAGATTGGATTATTTAACATAATTTCAAGCTTTTAATGGTACAGAAACAACATTTTTAGAAATTTCCCTAGAGTTCTTGAATAATATGTTGGTGAGGGCATTTAATAAAATTATATAAATCAACCAACTAAACTACAAGCCACATTCCTATGGAAGAACATTATTTTGATATTATTAACAATGACAGCAGTCTGTTTTGAATTAAGTCACACCTAACAAACCCATTTGAGAGAAGACATTTTATACTAAGTTGAAAATATGTGGATTCCAAGGGCTTATCCTCTAATTAATGTTCCTGAAAGTAAAAACAGAATGTGTTAAATTAATAGCATGTATTATCTGATATTCCCCAATAAGTAACATACATTTAAATAATGTCAAACTAGAAATGAGGAGCAGACAATTTATTCATGTTCCTGTGTTATGTCTTTCAGAGGGCTGGGAATAAAAATGACTGAACCAATTTACCGTAGTCCCTCATTTGACAATATGTTATCCAGTTATATATTTTTACAGGTATGTTATATTCAAAATAAATACTATTTTCTGAACATTAAGGTTTCAGTACAGGGAGTCCTTGATGACCGTTCAAATGGCACTGAAAAAAATGACTTATGACCATATTTCACACTTATGACCATTGCAGCATCCTCATGGTCACATGATTTTAATTTGGATGCTTGACAGCTGATTCACATCTATGTTGATTGCAGTGTCCTGTGGTTATATGATCACCTTTTGCAGCCTTCTGACAAGCAAAGTCAATGGAGAAACCAGATTCACTTAACAACTATGTTACTAATTTAAAAACTGCAGTGATTCATTTAACAAATGTGGCAAGAAAAGTTGTAAAATGGGGCAAAATTCACTTAACAAATTTCTCACTTAGCAACATAAATTTGGCGCTCAATTGTGGTTGTAAGTTGAGAATGACATCTACATTCCTGGGATCAAATAGACTGGCCGGATTCGCATATACTGCATAGCTATTGCTTAGACATATAGTGATATGGCTGAATTCATACCTCATGGTAAGTCAGAAACCATAGGCCATGTAAACTAATAAAAATCTTAACTTGAAATCCAAATGTATTTATGATCAGATTGTAGCATTTTTATATTTGATATATTTGTTTGGGAGTGAGCTGTATTTCCATTTTCTGTAGTGCTTCTTGTGAAATGCTTTGGTGTTTAGGATTTCCTTTTTTATTCCAGTTCAAGAGTTCAGGAAAGTATATCAGTTCATCCTGATGTTTTTTTCAAGGTTTTCTTGCAGAAAACATCAGACTTGGGAAGACCACTTCTCCAATCCTTGCTGTAAAGTTCAAACTTTATGGAGAAAAGTAGAATTTAATATATTGTTGTGTCATTTGTACATTTAAAGTAACGAGACATTTCTCAATTTATTGTGTTCCCACCTAAAGTATTCACAAATTGCCAGGTATTAATTTAAATTTTTTTTAACCTTGCGATATAATCCATTGCAAGTTTACCAAGAACTTCATTTTCAGTATCAGTATAATCTACTAAAGTATTGTTGGTGAAACGATTGAATCTTTCGATACTTGGCATCCACCAGGATTTTGTTTCACATAATGTTAATTGTTTTAAGTGCTTTTAATTCAAAATAAACCAAAATTAATCCTGCAAAATATCAAGCATAATTCTTTTACTATTTCTAAGATTGCCTCTGGGTCTCATCTAGTGTCTATAAGCAGGCTTAGAAAATGAAAAAGGGGATGAGTGTATCCGAAGACTTGGTTTGGAAGTATGGCGAGAGAGGGAGAAACAGAGCATACAGAATGGGAGAGGCTAGAGAATACCATGAGGAACAGTCTTATGAGACTGAGGGTAACCATATTCCCCACACCAACCATTTTGTTCAGGTACCTTTCCCATATGCATAAATTCTCAGTTATACCTACTCAGATTTTATCTACCAGTTAAGGACGAGAATATCTACCTCCCATAAGGAGAATGCTTGGATTTGGAACTTTCAGCATATATTGATTTATTAAACTTTTATATCACTTATCAACTCACAGCAGTTTACAATGTGATAGAGAAACACAGTTACAGCTGCCCAACAAAGGGCAACATCATACGTTAAAAGTTATAAAATAAGGATAGGAGCTAACCACAGGAGTCAGAACAAGTATCATCTACCTGTCAAAAACTCTGAGGAAGAGAAAATATTGACTTTAAAGGAATAGCTTCTTCTATCAAAAGACAGTTTAGAATCTTAGAAGAAAGGTCAGGCATAGATTCAGGAAAAATATTCCAGTATTTTTGTGATCTCTGGGTTATTAAAATATTTTTTTACCATTTCCTTTGCTAGAATTTGCCCTCATCAATTGTGAGTTATGTTTTAAATCCTCAGTCAGGACAGAGAGTCTTGGACATGTGTGCTGCTCCCGGGGGCAAAACTACCCACCTTGCAACACTAATGCATGATGAGGTGAGTTACCATACCTCCCTCCCTCCTTTCCTTTCCTTTCTTCCTTTTTCTTCCTTCCTTTCTCTTTCTCTATTTCTCTCTTCTTCCTTCCTTCTTTCTTCAAAGAAGCTTGCTTGTATTTTATTAGCTTATTTCACACATTGGCTGAAATTCACAGATAATTCAAAATAGCATAGCTTTCATACTTGAAATTTGTATATGCTTTCTAATTAAACAAGATATGTAGACTCACTAAAGGGACATTGATCTTGCTGAGTTACCACAAATCTACTAATACAAGAAATAAATACTAATGTGAAAATAGGCGTTTTTCTAACATATGCCCAGAAATATGTGAGGGGTATATATTTAATTAAAATTAAATGAGTTTAAATTCAATTTCTCTCCCTGATTTGTTTCCCTTCCCCTCCATTTTTTGAATTTTGCCCTATCCTACTTAAGCACATGCCGTCTATAAGCCATAAATAGCCATCCAGTGTAAAATACATTCTGGACTCTTACCTTGGAGAAAGAGTAGGCAGATTTTGACATAATACAAATTTAGCAAAAATTATTGCAACTAAAAATGCCAGGAAACTAAGAACTTTTAAGTGGGCAATCCAATAAACTATGAGTTTATAGACTGATGGATAAGTCTTGGGATATAATCCGAGTTGGGTTGAATTGGTGACTCTTGAAGAAAGCTACCTAGTTTATTTATCTGCTTATTGGGCTGAGGTCCTTCCTAGGTTGTTAGCAGGGAAATTATTTGTGCTGTGGTGGTAGAGAAAGGGGGTGATGCTATTGGCCTTGAAGTAAGTGGTAGTGCACTCTCTCCTTTAGACTATTCCTGGATCCAGCCATTTGGTTAACTTGACCTGTCTCCAATCTTCCCATTCTAGTTGCAGTGCCCCTGGAAAAAAGTAGATTATCTAGTCCCATATCATTCAGTTTTCGGTATTTAGAATGGAATCAGTCTCAGTTGGACTTGCATATAATCTGTGGCAGACTTGGATAGAGGTAGTGTATTCTTTCTTGTGCTCCTTGATTTCATGGCAAGTTTTTATGCATTCAATCTTGGTATCCTTCTGGATTTCAAATATTAGCAATTTGGAGCATTGTTTTACATGGTTCTCTTCCTACCTCCTGAGCCATTCTGATGTTGGCTGAAGAGGAATAGATTATACCCCAATCCCTCCTTTGTGGGATAACATAGGGCTTCTTAACACTTTCTCCCCTCCTGTTCAACATATACAAGAAACCATTAGTTTACTGGCCAGTTGGAGTTCAGTATCATCAATCTGCTAATAATACCAGTTATATCTGTTGACTCCAGGCTGGCCTATTGAGCTGCCAAGATTCTGTCTCAATGCTTGAAGGCTGTTTGGCCTGGATAGGGAGGGACATCAATGAAATTGATCAAAGCTATCAGGACCGAATGGTTGTGAATGTTAGGTCAGCTAGATTTAGAAATTTTTCATTTTTACCCTTGGATGGAATTAGACTTTCTTATTCAAGGGTGACGTGCAATCTAGGGATACTCCTGAACTCAGAGTTCTTACTTGATGTCAGTCTTGGCGAAGAGGGCCTTTGAACATCTCCATCAGTACTCAGTTGTATCCTTTCTTGGATCACGTGGATCTTCAGATAGTCACTCAAGCCTATGTCATTTCACAACTTGATTACTGCAATGCATTTTACATGGCGCTATCCTTGAAGATCACTTGGAAGTTTCAAAATGTAGCATCAATGTGTATAATCAGGAACATTGGTATGGCCATGTGATAACTCTACTGATGCGAGGTGTGCTGTTTGGCACTATGTGTCCAGTTAACTCATAGTTCTAATTATAACCTGGATGTACAGTAATATACATGTAATGCTGTTATGTTTAATGAACTGTTTAATTTTCCAGCATGGAGAAATTGACAGCACTCATAACACAATCCTGAAACATAGAAATAGTGTTCTACTTAAGTGTCTGTGTGGTGTTGCTTTTTTTTTTAATCCATTTGCATTCCTAAGTGTGTAGTTATTAGTGCAACCACTTAACAGATCTCTCCACAGAGACTATTAACAGAGACTATTAACATGGAAAAATTATAGCTTGACCTATGTTAAAGTATTTGAATGAAATATATTACGTTGTCTTGGTGAAATTTGTGATGAGTAAACTGTAACACATTAAGTCAAGCATTGTCGCTTAAGAAATGAGGAATGATGTGATGACTCAAATAGATGGAGAAAGTCACATTTTTCAGATGCAGGCATCAATTGTTCTTTGGAGCTATTTTTTCACATGTGTACTGAATTGGAGCTAAAACAGATTATACATTGTGTAAATCTGGTGCTTTATGCATTGCTCTTTAGTTATCTGAAATTATGTATATTGACCTTTACGTTAGCAGTTTTAACAGCTATTTATGTCATTCAAAACTTTTGATTTATAATTTTTAGGGGGAAGTGATAGCGCTGGACAAGATAGCGGACCGAGTGAAAAAGATTGAACAAAATGCTGCATTACTAAATTTGAATTGTATTAAAGCTTTTTGTTATGATGGTACCAAGGCGCTTACTGATAGCAAAATAGAGAATGGACAAGGTAATGTGACTTTTAACTATTGTTCATGGAATAAATTACAGGTTATGATATAAAGGTTAATTTGAATTTGATTTGGATGGCACAGTAAGATGCAATGTTTAAAATTATACACGTAGTCCTTGATTAACAAATCTAAGTGGGACTAGAATCTCTGTTTCTAAGTGATGTGGTCATTGAGCAAAGCATCACATGACTTCACTACTTAGAAACGATAGTTCTGGTAGCAATTGCACTTAGGATTATATACTGCCCTATAGGGCTTTACAGCACTCTATGGCGGTTTACAATGTAAAACATTATTTGCATATCCCCCCCCCAACAATCTAGTTCTCATTTTACCAATCTTAAAAAAATGGAAGAGTGAATAAACCTTGAGCCCCATCAGAATTGAACTCCAGGCTGTGGGCAGAGTTAGCTGCAATTCTATATTTTAATCACTACACTACTAGGGCTCCTAGTAGCCTGGTAGTATCACACACAGTTATTAGACTGAGGACTGTGCGCTATCAGGCAAGGACATCACACTTCTCTGCTGATGACCTTCATGTAGTCTTATGAGACCTAGACTGGGCACACCTCAGCAGTTGGAGGAAGAAGGTCAGCATGAAGGGTAAAGGCTGCAGAGGTAGGCATAGGTGGAGTGCTAGATAGCCAAAAGGGCAGACATGGGAAGGCAGGTATAGGTATGTAGGGTAATTAAGTGTATGCTGAAGTAATAAATGCTGATAGGCTGGCAAGCAATCAAATTTTGATCATATGACTGCAGAAGAGTTGCCAGCTGTAACTTCGAAGAGCATTCTGATCTACCATTTGCTTAATAATACCAGTACTGTAACTTACCAAATGATCATTTATGAGGACTTGGTATGAAAATTTCTGAAGCTTACTAGCTTCATAGGAGCAACATGGACTACATAAGATGGAAAAAAAGTGAGAAAGAAGGATCTACTTTTGTTAAAGTTATATTGCATTTTTAATCATTGTGTAGTGCAGTTTGGTGACTAAAGTAGGAAAATTACTTGTCCAACAGATCCTTAGAATGTCTTTTTAATGAACTTAATCTTTCCACATCAGTTGCTTCATAAACACATTTTGTCTTTCTACAAGATGTAACTTAAAATGTTAGTACTTAGATTCATTTTTCATCAATACAAGTGAAGTGTTGGTCTATTACACAGGATTTCAATACACATTAAATCTTGACTTCACATCATGATACAGATTTAAGGAGACTGGATCAACTTTTATACCAATTAAACAGGACACATTTTCTTGTTACATAGAAATAGAGTGGAAGGCAAAAGCAACTATAATTAAAATTTTGTAAGCTATCTGGAATCATCTATGCAGCTATAATATATAAATTTGTTTAATAAATAATAGTGATAAAAATTCCATCTAAATACAATGGCTATTTATAACAGTTAATTAAAAAGACTTTGAACCAATGCCAGTAGGGTTCAACTAGATTCTACTATATTAACTACATTGAATTGATAATGATTTATGGAATTTTAATTAAGTTCTCAGAAATTTTCATTAATAACAATTGGTTATGTAAAACATGCAAACTATAGTCTTTGAAATTTTTCTTTTCTTTTTGCAGAAGGACCTCCATTCTTACCTGAGTCTTTCGACAGGATACTTCTTGATGCTCCATGCAGTGGAATGGGACAGAGGCCAAATTTGGCTTATTCATGGTCTTTAAAAGAAATAACTTCCTATCAGCCTTTGCAACGCAAGCTTTTTAGAGTGGTATGTTTAATAGTAAAAACTATAAAATAAAATATGAAGAAGATGGATGGTAGTTGTCAATTGATTGCTGGGTTATTTTAAAAGAAATAAATTTTATTAAAATTAATACAAGCGACTGTCAAACAGAGTTGATATAAGATTATGTCTGATAAACTTTTTCTCATATCCTTACACCAGAAATAATTTAGTTTCAGGAAACAAATTTGTTAAAAGATTTTTTTTCTTTTCTTTACCTTGGCTATATAACAATTTCTGAAAAAAGGGTATGAGGGAAAAATCAAGATATTTGCTGTAATAGTGCAATTGCAACTTCAACTGTTTATTTGTTCAGATGTCTTCTGTTGTCTATTGGAAGACATTGAGCCAAAATGAAAGTAAAGTCTTTCATACAATTCTTTAGAGAAGGTGTCTTCAGTTCTTCTTTTTCTCCTAAAGGAATCTGGGAATTATTGGATCATCCTCGGAGAATACCTCCTGGTAAATAATATTTACCATTCAATCACACAGTATTGCTAGAAAAGGTTGGATGCAAATAAGAGGCAGGGTTGTGGAGATATACACCAAATAGTAAGAATTCTTCACTTTCAGCCACATTTCTATGGTGGTTCCATTATGATTAGTAGCCATGAATCTTTGAACACCAATATTATAATTAATGTGCACAGTGCCATTGACCTGTAGTGAAGCTTTTAAACTGCAGGTAATCCTTGACTTACAACCATAATTGACCCCAAAATTTCCATTGCTAAGTTAAATGAGTTGCATCCAATTGTGTGGCTTTTTCTGCCATTCTTGTTAAGAGACACACAGCAGTTCTTAAGCAAATCATGCATTTGTTAAGCTTCCCTCATTGAATTTGCTTGTCAGAAACAAGATGGGAAGGACATAAATAGTGATCACATTGTCACAGTGTATCTGTCCCCAATTTTGATTATGTGGATTGTGTGAGAATCATTCATAAATCACTTTTTTCAGCACCATTCTAACTTCAAACAGTTCCTAAGTAAATGGTTGCAAATTGAGGATTATCTGTAATTTATATCTTTTAAAAATAGTGTTATTTGTGAAATACTGGCAAAAATTCTACGAAGTGAAAATCTGATTGTCATCCTAGGCAGTGCAACTGCTAAAGCCAGGGGGCATCCTAGTATATAGTACGTGCACAATTACCCTTTCTGAGAACGAAGAGCAAGTGGCTTGGGCACTAGAAACTTTTCCTTGCCTCCAACTTAAGTCACAGGTAAGAACAAACTTCTTTGTAAAATTTCATCTACGTAACTTTGCTTTCCACTTTTATATTACTTTGTCAGTTGAAAACATCTTGTGGAAGAATTCACCTGATTGCAATTACATTTTAGTAGCTAAAAAAAATGAGCTGATATCAAGAAATATCTATTATGTTATCAAGAATCTGTCATTTCTTTTGTTTTCTTTTGGGAGTTAACAAATTTATCCCGCTGCCTAGGAAAAATATATTTTGTAATTTTTAAACTCACTTCCATATTTTGCTTACATCTGTAGAGGGTCAGTTTGGTGTAGTGGTTAAAGCATCAGATGAGAAACCAGGAGTTCTACCCCCACCTTGGACACAAAGCCTGCAGGGTGACCTTAGGCTAGTCACTCTATCTCAATCCTAGAAGGGAGACAATGGCAAACCACTCAGAAAAAGCTTGCCAAAAAACCTGAAAGGACTTGTTCAGGCAGTCTCCAAGAATTAGAGAGTTTAAGGGGGGGGGGGGGGAAATAGAAAGGAGCATTTGAGAAGGCATTAATTGTATATCTTGCTAAATCATGGTTTATCTCTGCACACAACTAGAATGAGCTTTTTTAGCCAACTTCCTGTCCTGAACAGCTAAGAAACATTCCTCAATTATTATGTGATTTCATAAAAAATGGTGTAGCATTTTTTAAACTTTAGAGATTGGGTGGGTTTTAAAACAAACTCTGCGTGGTTAAGAAGCCAACTTAGACTGAATGTTTTATTTCTTTTTGAACTTCACATTCTGTAAATTATACAAATGCTAAAATGAAATACTTTGGGAGGGAAAGTAAACAGTTCAATCTACTTTAGAAAGCTGAACTGATTTTTGCTGGGGCTAGCTATATATGGTATCTTAGAGGGAAAAAAGCACACAATACTGCAATAGGCTTTTAGTATCAGGAAGAGTTTTATACAAAGCATGCCCAATCAATATTATATATTCCTGCTTTAAATTACTGTTGTTGAGGTATTGAATCTAGTAAGGCCAAGAAATGGATTTTGTACTTAATTTACTGAGCCTTAAAGAATTGCCTTTGCATTTTTAGTACCCAAATTAAAATCAGATTTTTTTTTAAGCATATATATTTTAAGTATTAAAATTGACTTGCTAGGTTAAATGAGATTAGTTCTATCACCACCACCACCTCCAGGCATGAAAACTGACTGAGTGACTTTGGCGGAACCCCTCTCAGTTTTCCCAACCAATATCTAAGCGTAGTTGTGAGATGAATAGGAAGTAGGAGCATTGGGTATGTTGGTGACAAATAAAACAGTAAATGCAGAAGTTTAAAAAAAGCCTAATCCTGTATCTTCTACCTGCTTACTGGGGTGTGGACCCAGAGCCTGCAAACTGGCCAGCTGCTGTAACATTCATCAGAATAGATCTGACAGTTCTTATTTTGCATACCAATTTTCCTCCTGCAAAAGAATTGAGAGTAGCAGGAGGGCAACTGAATTCTATGAGACATATTCCCATATAAGGGTCTATGCAACTGCGGACTAAGTTTTAGTACATTTTTGTTACTTAACATAGGAATTGTTACTTCCACCTACAACAAAGGAACTCAAATTATTTTAGATGGCAACTTAATATAATCATGTCCCTTTTCATCTATATTTAATTTTTGCTATTAAATATAGATTTTTATGCTTTATTTTATTACATAGTATTTTATTGCAATGCTATTTTATTAGCATACTAATAGCATGATATATATAGAAATAAACTGTACCTATTGAAAACAGTTTGGTTGGCATTAAACAGTTTGGTTGGTTTTCAATTATTTTCTTTACGGAGATTAATAGCAAGACAGTTTTCTGCCTTAAAAATATTCCAATAATGTTCTTGCAAAGGTAGAGCTAGTATGCCGACCTTTATAAATATCATCTTCTGTTTTAAGTTAAATAATGACCAAGCAAATAACCAATTGTTCCTTTTATTTTGCTCCCTAAAAGGAGCCCCATGTTGGCGGAGAAGGCATGATGGGAGCTGGACTGTCACCTGAGCAGCTGAAACTGCTACAGAGATTTGATCCATCTGAAATTATTTTGCAGGGAATTGACTGTTATTTTTTGCAAAATGTCAACTTTGAGGATTTGATACGCCTGGCAAACAAAGACTGTATAGGATTTTTTATTGCAAAATTTATAAAAGTGCAGTGAAAATTGCTTTATACATCAATGTAAATAAATCTATGCTTTCTTTTTAGCCTTTGGAGTGTTCCAAACTGCTTTGTGCTCCAGCTATGTTGCTAAGCCAACAGTCTGACGACATAGTTGCTATAGCAGCAGTAAAATCAGCCAGCTGTTTCTCCTGGGAGAAATCCTCAGGTTGGAGAAACAAGTCTAAGGAAATGGGCCATTTCAATTTGGAAAGTTTCAAGTTTCATTTGGTTTTACATTTAACAACAGATCACTAATTATGGAAACTTGTTTGCTCAGTTTGCCCATATGGTTTTGTTTACTATCACACACAGTAGCAATCTTACTTTCAAACTACTGAGTTCAAAATAAAGTTTGAATGGATTTTAATAAACTTTATGACCCTGACCCATGGGCTAGATTTGTCACACTCTGGCCACGCCCATACCTGGTTTAGCAAAGGGGGAAAGTCCTGATACATCATGTGATGCCACCGTAATGATGCGAGTTTGACATCCCTACTTTATAAAATCTAACAGATTGCTTTTGAAAAACAATTTTATAATATTAAAGAATTTCATTTAATCAGAACTGGTATTAAGTGAGCATCTGACTGCTAATTATGATTAATTTGAGAGCTTTATAAATGCTTCTCCACAAAATTATGTGTTTTGCTTGGGTCTACCAGCACAACAGTGCATGTTCACTTATGATATCAGGAATGCTAACTGTTCAAACATCAGATGTGTTGTATGTGATTCGGGCGCAGAACCAAAGAAGAAATACTGAGATGAAGCAACAAGGGAAATCCTCTAAATACTCATGTCCTTCTTAAATTTTAGTTTCCCTTTAAAACCATTGGTGATTTTTGCCATGTTGGAGATAAAGCAATTGTACAATTGTGTATGCATTGTATGAAAAACTCTCCACTAAGACCCAGTGTTTTAGTGCTTGTATTTTAATATGTTTATGTGTCAACATTACCCACATCAAGTTTAATTTTATTTTTCTTATTTATGGTCTCCTTATCTATTTTAGCAGCCCCCCTCAAATATAAGGAAGTTGACTAGTTTCATACTGTATCATTTTGGTTACACTTTTTCAAGTTTTATGATCCTTTTTTTGACAAACATGAATAAGAATAGCAGACTTGCATCTTTTATTTATAAAAGGTTTTAATTATAATGTCCTACTAAAATCTTGCTATCTAATGTTGGGCAAGGGAATAGAGTTTTGTAATATATGCTTATGTGATTTAAAAAATTGCAGAATTTGGAGTAAAGTTATAAAAATATCTCAAATATCTGCAACAAAAATAGGCATTGGATACTAGTTGAAAAGCGATAGAAAAATAGAACAATTAGAAACATTAATCTGTTTCCTTATGGAAGTAAAATAGAAATAAGGGGACAGAATGCTTGGAATCACTTGTTCAGGGATAAAGTAATGTGGGCTTACGGATATTCAACTTCAACTCATAATGTTTGCTGCAATTTTTCCAGATAGTGTAATCTGTTACCTATAAATAGTGAATAGAGCAATATAAAAAAACCTAAAGTATAATCTGATTTATGTTAGTTGATATATCTGATATGTTCTGTTTGTATGCAATGGAATTCAGATGAATGATTCCAGTTCTGAAAAAAATTGTCTCAGAGATCACAGGCCTTTAAGCACCAATGTGATTTGGTTAAAATAAACCTGCTTAGTAAAGTAGAATAAAACTTTAACAAAGGTAAAATATCTAATGGAATTCATGCTTGCTGAAGACACAAAACATCTTTTAAGCTGCTGAAGAAAAATGAACTAAGAGTTGTAGCATTTAAGCATCTAAAGATCAAGTTAGAAAGTGAGCATCTAGCAAAGCTCAACTCGAGAATCTATTGACAAGAGGTATGTGGTTATGTTATACAAATTAATACTTTATATGTGTTATATAAAGTATTTTTGTTGTCTTTGGAACTATATTTATGATTTGCAAAAATGGGTATTATAACAATAAGTATTACATCCAGGAATATTTGGAGATAAAGTGTTGTACAACTCAAATGTTCTTTTAGAGTTCCATTAATCTATAATACTCTTTTTTCAGTCATAGGCAGAAATCTTAAAAAAAAAGATCAGCTACTACTTTGATAACAGAAAGAAACTGCATTGAAAGGAGATCTGAAGCACTTCATTCAAAAAATTACTTAAATTATAAAATCAAGCTTTTTCAATATGGAAATATAGTAATTTCTGTGTGTCAAAGTTTTGAGTAAATAGCTTCCTAATGGAGAACCCGTTATCATAAAAAGGATAGCTACACAATTTCTTCCACATTTTTAAATGTAATTGGCAAAAATATGGTCATTAATTGTAGTTAACTCTGAGAAACCTGAACAAATATAAAATGCTACAGCTAGGTTAATCTCTAGAGTTCTCATAACACCCATTTTGAAATCTTTATACTGGCTGTCAGTTTGTTTCTGTGTACATTATGTTGCTTATTTTGAAAGTCCTCACTCTTTTATATTTGAGGAATGCAAGATTCATCCCACTCAATCTTCAGAGATCCACCTCCAGTAGTGTCTGGCTTGGAATGAATTTTTTTATTCATTTTTGCTCCATCTTTGTTTGTGGAAGTCATTTCTCAGTGCAATTGATTGGCTCCCACCCATATGATCTTACAAACATACAGGACCTCTGTCTACTGTCCTACAAAGCACAATTGTTTATTTTAAATGTTTTTCTTCTATCATAATTTATTTTAACCTAAGATTTTATGTATCTTTTATATTTTAACTTGTTGAGGAAAACAAATTGGTATCAGTATGATCTCTCATATCTATAGAGCTGAAGGGGAAATTATTCCTAAGCTTGTAAAACTCTTGCTTTTATTCATTCTGAAACATCCCAAAATATGCATAAGGGAAGATCTACATTTTAGTTTTAATATCAATACACATTTCTATGTTGAAAAATAAGAACCTGGATATTTGGGGGCTTTGGAAACTTAATTGGGAAATGATTCTCCCCCGCCCCCACAAACAAATTGAACTAGCAGTAGAAGTCTAGATCATACAAATACTGGCAATCCAGACTATGGTAAATAATTATTTTGCTCTACTCTGCCTTGGTTAAGTCTCACTCGGGATATTGCATTCAGTTCTGCACCTGCCAACTTAAAAAACATACAGATTAATTATTTTCTGTTGTTCATCCCCCAGAGTCATTTGTTGGTGAGATGGGTGGCTATATAAATTTTAAATAAACTGAAGCAAGTCCAGAGAAGGACCACCAAGACAATGAAAACTAAGTTCTATGAGGAACAATTAAAAGATCTAAGTAAGTTTAATTTGAAAAAGAGAAAATTTACAAGGTACATGATAGTGGTCTTCAAAAATTCTAAACGCTATTACATTGTAAAGAGTTAAAACTTATTCTGATTTGCACCAGAAAGTAAAATTAAAACTGATGGAATGAAATTTCAAATATATAGATTAGGTATTAGGAAAAGCTTCTTGAAAATAGGTACCAGTGAATGAAGTGCTTTCTACCCCTTCACTGGACTTTTCAAACAATCTGGATAATCATCCATTAAAAATATTCCAGTGTTTCTATGATTCTAGAAAAAACATGCATAGGGTAGCAATGGTAAACCTTTTTTATATTTTTGCCAATAAAACTACATGGGTATATCCATTATGTCCCAAGGAGCTGACTTCAACTCAAAAGAGACATTACTTTTCATGTTCTTTTAATTCTGTAACTATATATTTCCTGATAATTACTCTTTGGAATTACCAGTTTGCACTTGTTTCTCTTTTCATACTTTAGTTATCTTCTTTTTTATGTATATGTATTTCTTTGTAGCCACAAGATTCTAATACAAAATTTGGTCTTGTAGCTTGGATATTAGAATGAAAAGTATGAAGTCAAATACTAATTTCTTCTGCAACAGAGATTTTTACATTTTAAGACACTATGTACACAGTTAATTTACGAATACAACACTGAAATACTACCTGCAGTACATTTTGTAACTATGCCTACATTTGGAGAATTTACCCCAAATATTTCAATATGTTGCATATTTATGAAAGACTTTCAACTTTTATACATGTTAAGGAGAATTTTCAGGAGAGTTGAATACATGTTTTTAGCTACAATGATCTTCCCCTCCCAATATAAATAAATATCTTTTATGCTATGTATGTTAAGTCAATTTGCTTAATATTATTCCTTTATTCTTATTCTTTTCTATAATACTTATTTAATAAAGATGCTGGGCAGAACTAAATATAGCCTGTCTATGTGTGATGAATGTAAATACACACACACACTCACACACACACACACTCACACACACACACATTCCTCATGCATGGATTGGCTAGATTTAGTTCTATCCAGGATCTTTATTGTAAATATATATTGTAAATACTACAATTATTTACAGTATCACTTGAAAAATGCAATGACAGTATTATTGTAGTATTATTTGTTTCTGACAAAAATGTAGAAATTATAATGGTTCAGCAACCGTGTAGCAGTAAAGCCCATAAGTAAAAGTTAAATAAACAAATTGATTAGAATAGAAAGATGGTCAAATATAGAAAAAAGCAGAGAAGCTACAAAATTTATTTTCCAACAAAATAACTCCCCACAAGTTGTGTAAACTTGTCTTACTAAACAAACACCCTAGAACACAAAAAGTTTACATTTCCAGTGAAACACTCAGTCACATTTGCTTATGTTTTTAACTTTCCTGGATCCTCAAAAAATAAAATAAAATAAAAAGCCAGCAGATTGATGTTTTCCCAATTACCTGTTAGTTGTAAACTTTCCCATGTCACTTGCCTGCAATCTTGAGCTTCTGAGTTAAAAAACAGCAATGAAAAAATAAAACCACAGAGATTTTAGAATAATCTATACTTGGAGCTGATTGATGCATTATGATTTAATCCTAGTTTCCACATTCAGGTGCTGTGATCAAGCTTGAAGCAGATGATATGCTTCTATAAAAAGAATAACCATCCATATCTCCTCCTTGACAAGATATTATACCTAAACTTAAACATATGATAATTATGGCAGATTCATAAGATATGGGATGATCCTCAGGTAATTTTAATAATCTCTCCCCGTCCCTCTCTCCCTTTCTCATACACAATACAAACACACACACTCTCATTCAGGCACACACATGCTTATACATGTCAACCGTTGCCCGTCAAGTTGATAAAAAAACCTGTGCTGTCAGAGCAATTGGTTAAGTAGTGTGCACAGCAGGACCATTTATAGTGTCACATTATTTTTGCCATAGATTCTAAATGCAAAGATGATACGTTTGCAAGAAAAATCCAGCATGTTATCTAAAGTGGTCAGTCCTATTTACACTAAGTATAAGAATGTGTGTCTAGAGTAAACAGTGCTACCCATTTTTCAGTTGCCCATAATTCAAAAGCAAATCTGCTGATTTGGCATTAGGATTCTAAAATAGTGTGATCAATCTTATGTAAGGAGGTGCCTGCAGAAATAACATTTATAAACTGTCTATACAGTACACAGTACCAGTATATAGAAAAGATATTTTGACTTTATGATCCCCTGTGTATAAGGCAAGACTGAATTCTGTTTCAAAATGTAGTCCACCAGAGGAACAAGCAACAGAAATCAATATGTCAAGAGCCTATAGATTTGTTTTTAAAAAAGAGCTATTGATAGCTTCAATTTGAATATGCTGATTTTGGCTAGCTGAAAAATGGGGAAAAGTATTAAACATCAACTGTATTTTGTCTAAAAACAGTAGCACAACCTTGATGGCAACAGATATCTGTTCAAATGGCAGCTACAAGAATCAGTTTGGGGGGAAAAAAGCATAGCATAACTTCAGAAATTCTGTAGTTGCACTATGCCAATGAGTTACAACCTTAATCAAAATGAATATCCTATTATATATCCTCAATTTGAAAGTACCAGCACTTTAAAATCAGCATACAAGGTGTACTACATTCTGCAGTGGAAAAAAAAATCAAGATTATTTTAAGGACCTTTCTCATACCCAATTTCAAAAGAAACACAAAACTGTCAGAGGCAGGTGTTACTGATGGATATACACATCTCTCTTCCATTCCACAGTGTCACTACGTTTCTTAGGTACCACTTCTCCATCCCTGTCACAATACTGGTCCCTTGATTTATGGCGGCTACGTTGTTTGTTGCCTTCATTGTGGTCCTGCTCTCTGTCCCTTTCCTTTGATCGATGCCTTGATTCTCGATGTCTGTGATCACTGACCCCATGGGTTTCATCCTTGTGATTATGATCTCTTTGAGAATCATAGGGTTCATGTGATTGGTCCTCTTTTGGTTCTACACATGCTGAATCTTTGTTGTCTTGTGTTTCTGAGTCAATAGTTTCTTGTCGAGATAAACCACGGCTAGTTCCACTACGATGGTTATGATGATGTCCTGAAGAGGAAGAGCGATGCTGAGATTTTCTGGTAGTTTCAACTTTTGTTTCTTCTTCTCCCTGTGAACCAGTTCTTTCAGTGGTTGATTGCTCATTCCTCTGATCAACCTGAGATCCCTGATCAATATAACAAAATGGTAAATATGCATTAGAAAAATGCCTTTTCAAATCATTGATGTCAGTCTTCACAATTCCTGAGCAAATTTGTACTGAGCAAATATGCTTTAGAATAGTAAGTTTAAAGCAATTATTTATTGCTATCCACTCAGACTAATTTAATAATTCAAACTTTATCATCAGCATTTTTTTATAGCATAAGTGAAATTTCATTCCAAAAAGAAAGCGATCAGTCCTTATTTATTTACTAATTTATCCTAACATCTGGCAGTCATGCTAATTTCTGTTTGATCCCTTCTCTGAGCCTAGGCACCACACAAAAGAAAAAGAAATAATCTGGCAATACAAGAATGAACCAGGCATGAAATAAGCCTCAGAAAAAAAATTGGAGCAGGCATCAGTGGGGAAAAAAATCACTGCAAACAGCAGAACAATACTTGTTAAAGACAGTATTTTGTTCTTAAAATAAGAATTATTAAGAATTCAAGCTCTATATATACCAGCAATTGAAAATGGAAATAAAATAGGACAAAGCACAATCAAATCTCATGTTCATCACCATAAAAAAAATTCTTAAAAAATGGCAATTAATTACCTTAGTTTAGAGATGTAGCTTTATCAGTCTTTTACTAATTTCAGCAATAAAATCACTTAAAAGCAAATAAAAAAACCTTCAGTTATTGTGAAAAATATGCTAATATTCTGGTTATCCAGTCTGCATGATCAAACCTAGAGTTAAATTAAGTTAAAGCAAGGACAGAACTGTTCAGGCATATTATAAATTTATAATTTCTAAGAAAATAATTTCTTCTTAACTTTGAAACTGGTACTTGGTCTCCAGAGAATATTACATCTAATTTGGTAGATATGCAAGTGGATTGTTAACGAAGAATCTTGGTTTCAGAGCTGAATTTTATAATGGCAATTTCCCCAATTTATTCCATGAGAGTCAACTTGATTTTTTCTTAAAAAGACCACAATATTTTCTATTATTGTTAGTTTTCAAAAATATTTTAGAGAGAAATATTAATGGAATGTTTTAAATGTAGGGGACATCTATAATAAAATAAAATAATTTTATTTCATATTTATTTATTTACCATCTTTATTGGGAATGTTTCAGATAATTCATTTGCCCTTCTGCTATTCTCACTGTCTTTTGCAGAAGGCAATAGGTTATGCAACATAATAGAACAGGTGATGATATTGCAAGAGTTGGCAAATTTGCAGGATTTTGATCCACATCACATTACACAGGTGTAAGATATAGGATTGAAATTGTTTATATATTTTTTTAAAAAAATCTGTCTTGTTTTTATAAATAACTCGAGTCAGGAAAACTTCTTTCTCCTCCTATTTTTCCCACAGCAAACAGCCTGTGAGAAGAGTTGGACTAAGACAGAGTGACCAAGAAAGTGGTTCAAAGTCACCTAGTTGACTTTCATGTCTGAAATGGGACTAGAATTCACAGCTGCCTGGTTTCTAAGCTGGGTACCTTAATCATTAGACCAAACTGATTTTTGAAAGCTACAATTATATTTATAACATAAATAATGATGTAAAAAGGGTGTGGAGACTCTAGAAAGAGTGCAGAGAAGAGCAACAAAAATAATTAGGGAATTGGAGGCTAAACATATGAAAAATGGTTATTGGAATTGGGTATGTCTAGTTTAATTAAAAGAAGGACTAGGAGTGACATGATGGCAATGTTCCAATATCTCAGGGGCTGTCATAAAGAAGAGAGAGTCAAGCTATTCTCCAAAGCACCTGAGGGGAGGACAAGAATGAGTGGAAACTAATCGAGAAAAGCAATCTAGAACTAAGGAGAAATTTCCTGATTGTTAGTTGTAGGTACAACTTGCCTCCAGAAGTTGTGAATGTTTCAACACTGGAAGTTTTTAAAGAAGATTTTGGATAACCATTTGCCTGGTGTAAGGTTTCCTGCCTAAGCAGGGGATTGGATTAGAAGACCTCCAAGGTCCCTTCCAACTCTGTTATTCTGTTTTCCCAATAACCAACCCATTGTATTGCATTTTTAAATGACCATACCTGCAAATTAACATTTGGGCCTGGATTGATAGGAAGAGTGGCAGATGCCAATGTGCGAGTGAGAAGCTGATTGGAAGGGTGGCTGATAGTAGGATGTGTGGCCTTCCAGTATGCTTCCAAATAGTCAGCTAGGTGTTCACAAGCATCTTCAAGCTGGTTCTCATCCAAAATCACATCAAACATTTCCTTATCAGAGGAAAAAAATGTGGAAAAGCAAAATCTCACAAACAATATTAAACAAGTACAAAAGCAGAAAATACATGATTTTAGAATAATTAATTTAATGTTAATATGTGGCTTGTTTTGAGGACAAAAGTAAATCACATTTACCCTTTAGAATTTTTATTTAGAAATTTAGAAAAAGACTGTGTGCTTAAGTCCTTTGCTAAATTTAGAGCAATAATATTGAATCTTTCAGTTCTATCAAAAGGTAAAAGGTAAAGATTTCCTGTCCAGTCATGTCTAACTCTAAGGGGTGGTGCTCTTCTCTGTTTTTTGGTGGCCAACGTGGCTATATGCCAAAGCTACATGGAACGCTATTACCTTCCCACCAAGTGGTACCCATTAATCTATTCACATTAGCATCATTTCAAACTGCTAAGTAGATTAGCAGTTGGTGCTAATAGAGTTGGTGCATGGAACGGGAGCTTTCCAGCTGACAAACTTAGTGTCTTTAAATACTGATCCAATGTGCTCCCATATATTTGGGGAACTTATTTATAAATTATATTATATTAGAATTGAACAAACTGACATCTAATTAGTTTGAAAATTGTTTAGAAAAGGATTTCCAACAATAAATTAAGATTCAAGACAGAATAAATATGAAATGAAAACCAATTTAAATTAAATAATTAATCTTCAATCCAAATTAAAGAAGATTTGCTTAAATTATTCTATACATGGTACTAGACTCCATATAAAATGGCTTATATGAACAAAAATAACCCCTTTTTGGAATAGTTATGGGGGGGGAAAACATATTTGCACTTGTCATGATCATGCCCCCTTGTTTTCTATCTTCTCTGAGATGTTTTCTGAGATTGGTAAATCTAAAACTATGTATCCAGAACTTGCTTCCCTAAATATACTTTCAGCGATTAAGGCAAATATTTGGGCCAAATAATTTAGTAATTATTTTAATCAACACGGTATGCCACTAGAATGTCCATAGCTAAACACTGGAAAAAATTATGGCATTGGGATTCTGGTGCCAGAATATCTGATGTACTGCCATAGCAGAGAAATTGACCTATACTTTATAACTGCCATTAATCAAGTTAAAATTAAAGTTTTCTCAAATATATGGTCCGGTTTTATATCTATTGCTAACTGCAGGAACAATAACAGTTTTACCTCAGATGAAAATAATAGAAATCATATTTGGTTTAATATATCCTTTTTCTTGTCTCCCTTTTTAACCATTTTAAGAAATATTTTTTAAAAATCTCACATTTGTATCATTCTGATTTCAACTACCAAAACAGAACAAAACAAAAACAGAATGATTTCTCACACTGAAATACATTCAGAAATTAAGATTATACAATGATATTCAAAAGTAATTGTACTGTATATGAAAATATGTGTTTTCTGTGCAAGCCTTCTCCTTTATCCAGTTGATATAATATACTGTTTTGGAACCAGAAAACAGTATATTGGTCATTTAAGTCTGGCCAGCCTCAAATGGACAAAGAACTTCATCTGAAATCTCCAGGGTGACAGGGACAGTCCATTCTGATGTTTGAGAGGTGATGAAAGAAAGTGTCTAGAGCCAAGGTGGCGCAGTGGTTAAATGCAGCACTGCAGGCTACTGCTAGATCAGCAGGTCAGCGGTTCAAATCTCACCGGCTCAGGGTTGACTCAGCCTTCCATCCTTCCGAGGTGGGTAAAATGAGGACCCAGATTGTTGGGGGCAATATGCTGACTCTCTGTAAACCGCTTAGAGAGGCCTGAAAGGCCTATGAAGCGGTATATAAGTCTACTGCTATTGCTATTAGTGTCTACAAGGTTTAGGACAGAGGTGGGGAACTATGGTCCCTTTATGACTTGTGAACTATAACACCCAGAATTCTTGAGCCAGTTTAGGAGATAATGTTTTACCTGAAGCTCCTAAATAAAAAAGAAAAACTAAGAATATTAGCTCTACACAATGACATAACATCCTGAGCAGGATAGAAAGAAGTCCAAATTAAGATTGCCCATTTAAGAGGAAAACAAAGGAGAGATGTTGGCTATTCTTTATCATACCTGTAAATAGCTGATTTGACCATAGCTGATTTGATCACTGCATTTCACACAGGCTACTTCATTTACTGCCTACTATTGCACCCATTACTGAACCAAAAGATTTTTGTTCTAATAGCAAATATTTGCCACAATTATAAAACAGGAAAGCTTGGAAAAATGTTTTTTTTCCCTACACATATATATTAAGAATGACTCACTGGAGGGCACTGAGCCAGTTTATCAGCTGCTACCATTTGAACGTTAAGGTGCTTAGCCTGAGATTTGCCTCGGGATTTTATCAGTCTTTGTAAAACCTGTGGAAAAGATACTATAGTTAAAATAGAAGTTAATGAGAAAATGAAATAGTATAGGATATACTATACAGCTTTAATTTTAGAATGTTCTAATTAATTAATTCCAGTGTCTTAAAGTAATAATGACTACATGGAGTATAGTGTTATATGTATTCAGGAGAAGACATTTATCCTTCTCAAATTTTACTTCTGAACTATGAAGTTATTACTTACTAGAAACTCTTTCATCAATTAATTATGTAATATAGGATAGTCTATCTTTCAATGAAATAAGAAATGTAAAATTATGTTAACAATTCATTAAAAGCTCCCATTCAATTAAGATTGTTTTCAACATTCATTGGTTCAAAATGTCAATGTATTAATAGCAACAGTAAAAATCTACGTGCTTTCATGATATAATCACATAAAAGGAAAAAAAGGGAAACAATGAGACGAAATTATTTACCTTTGGAGAAGTAATCTTTACATATACTATAATGGGTGCCAGGGAAGTTTTGCTAAGTTGAGCAGGATGATTAATAGTATCAGCATCAAGTACTACCAACTGTAATGTTCTTGCTAATTCAAATATTCGTTCAATTTCACTCTGAACTTCAGCTGCAAAAAGTACAGACATACTAGTTAAACAATTGTAAAACAATTATTTAGCAAATAATACAATGCAAATATACAGGAACATTGAACATTTTTCTTTGGTTTTGTTGCATACACAACAAAATAGTTTAAAATGATTATGCTTCCATCAATATGTTTTCAATGTGTATATATACTCCTGAATTGCTGATAATCAGTCATGATATCCTTGATTTTGTATGAACAAGTATGAACAATTACCATTAACAGGTTTTTCCTTTGGAATGGCTGATTCAACATAATTCCTAAGTCACTGATGTAGTCTATTTTTTCATCAGACTGAATTTGGGGTACTAACAAAGCCATTTTCCACCACATTGGATACTTCTGCAGAAACTGATTTTAAAACCAAGGGAAAGCAAAATGGTCCTCACCCCATTTTTATCACTATTGTTGTTCTCACTATTTAATATCCAATTTCAGTTCTCAATGAAACAAGAAAATGCAGCTCTCTGTATTTTTATCAATAGTCATTTCCTATATGTAGGTTTCCTATAATTTTTCAATAGATTGCTGTCATCATTTTTGCAATAGTTAATTTTGTTGGCTGTCTTGATTATGCAATAGGAAGGTAAAATATGAATTTAAAAAGCAAACATTCTTACTGCTTTTCATATGTCATTAGTAGTTTACAAAAAAAAATCAGCTATCAGAAAAAAATCCACATATAATAGAAATATAATAGAAAGGCCCATTCAACTGTCTCCTTTCCTTTTACGTAAGCAGCAGTGGGAAATATTGTTACAATCAACTATATTTCTTTCAGAGCAGTTGACATCATATTAATGTACAGTTTATATAAGAGTTTTAATGAATATTAAATATTTAATGAATATTAAAACTTCCATCAATTTTAAACCAAGTGATTTTATAAAAGCTGATTAAGAGCCAGTTTGGTTTAATGATTGAGGGCAGGCTAAAATCCAAGAGAGTATATGTTCTACTCCTGCCTTAGGCACAAAGCCAGTTGGGTGACCTTGAGGCAGTCACTTTCAGCCTAAGGAGACAATAGCAAACTACTCCCAAAAAAATATTGCTAAAAAAAAACTACAGCGACTAACCAGACAGCCAATAGTGAGTCAAAGGCATAAAAAATAATTTTAAAAGGAGGCTGATTATATATATTTGAATATTTGATCGCCACAATATAGAAAAGATGTGGAGACTCTAGAAAGAGTACAGAGAAGAGCAACAAAGAGGATTAAGGGACTGGAGGCAAAAAATATGAAGAACAGTTGCAGGAATTGGATATGTCTAGTTTAATGAAAAGAAGGACTAGGGAAGACATGACAGCAGTGTTCCAATGTCTCAGGAATTGCCACAAAGAAGAGGGAGTCAAACTATTCTCCAAGGCACCTGAGGGTAGAACAAGAAGCAATGGGTGGAAATTAATCAAGGAGTAGCAACGTAGAACTGAGGAAAAATTTCCTGACAGTTAGAACAATTAATCAGTGGAACAGCTTGCCTCCAGAAGTTGTGAATGCCTCAACACTGGAAGTCTTTAAAAAGATATTGGATAGCCATTTGTCTGGAATGGTATAGGGTTTCCTGCCTAGGCAGGGAGTTGGACTAGAAGACCTCCAAGGTCCCTTCCAACTCTGCTATTGTATTGTATTGTATTTATATTAGTTTATTCTCAAAGTATTGTTTCAATTACAGATCCGATTTTGCTCATATACCTCATATGATAAGAGTTTTTCAGATGTTGTTCATAGGCTAACCTTGATTTTTCTAATTTGAATTTTTCAGTAAAATATTATTTGTATAAATGTGTGAATATAAATCTAAACATTTGTGTATACGTGTGAGTGTGTATATGTGTTCATATATGCGTGCATTCCTTATATTTTAAGGGAGATAAAATCACACTTGTAAAATGGGGAAAAAATGAACTATTATTTATTACTTCAGTTGATATAGATACCCACTCAGCAATTTGCCCCTCTGTAATGATAATTATAGCAAAATGAAAAGAGTAAGGCACAAGTCTCAGTGTAATGGAAAAGCTGCATTGCTGCGCCACTCAAATGAGTCCAGTCCTTTGTTGATAAAGTAGAACACTGAAACAAACTCTAGGTTACAGTAATGTTTTCTGCTATTCTTGTTGCTTTATGTAACAAATAAATATCAGGATATCTCTCCTACTGATTCTGTGTTTTTCAGATTGCAAAACAATATGATTCAGCACACAAGCTGGTTTACATGATTTAAGCTTCTGAAGACATTGTAGAAGCTAGAAAAATTGAGGATCCATTGTCCTCTTCTAACATCTACTTTGCCCAAACTATAAGCCTTCATTTTGGTCTTCTTGGCATCTAAAAGTCTGCTAAAAAATTGGAAAAAATAGAGGAAATCCAGTGCTGGATTTTCCTTCAAGGTTGGTGTACTTCCCTTAGTTGGGAAAATCCGACTCATTCATAGCCCTGGAATGCTTGGTCTAATTTGACTACTTCTGATCTTCATCTGTAAACATTATTGTTCAGATAAGTTATGATTATTAAATACTAAATAATGTATAGTATACCAAAAAATGGGGGGGATGCAAGAAAAAGGAATACAAATAGATAAACAATAGATTTACCTATCTCATGGAGCTTATTTATTTATTTTATTGTCCTTATTATTTTTACAAATAACTCAAGGCAGCGAACACATCTAATCCTCCTATTTTCTCCAAAACAACAAGTCTGGGAGGTGAGTTTATTTGAGAGTAAGTGACTGGTCCAAGATCACCCAGTTGGCTTTCATGGTAATAGGTTATTTCCAAAGATGCTTTTTCAAGAGGAAAAACTTTCTGTTTTTTCTTTGAAGACATTTTGCTTCTCATCCAAGAAGGTCAGGTCTAACCTGGATGACTGGGAATCTCCATAGACATTATAGGTTATAATTTTTCAAAATAAAATCAATCAAATGTGAATGATAATGTTCAACGGTTAAATGTTAAAAGATAATTTTAAAAGATTAAAAATTGTTATTAAACTCCAAACAAAGCATGAACAACAGAATTGTCAGACTATTTTGCTAAGAACGTACCTGGCTTAAAACCTGGCTTAAAACAAAAGGCAATGCAGCAAAAACAAATCTGCATGGCAGATACTGGTTTAACAATGAATATCATACAGTACCAGAAAAACATAATCACTGAAAAAATACGAAAAAATTAAATATTTCTCAAAAAATCTTATTTCCAGAAAATTACAGATGTTTTTCAGTAATATTATGATCTATGGTGACAAAAGAGTGAAAATGATACATTTTCATCAAACATCATTATTATGGCATTAGATACGCCTGTCACCCTTTTGCAATTAGTCTTAAATCACAACTGAGTTTCTGTTCCTTGAAGCACTGTTGTATTTTTCAAGCATAGTAATAAAATGGTAGTGTACTTTTTATTATTATTTTTTTAAATCAACAATTTTATTTTATTCAAAAATTAAAATCCAAATCCAAAAGGAAAAAAAAATTGAACAGAGACAAAGAAAAACTAAAAAACATCTGTTCAATTTTTTAATTTTGGATTTTATTTTTTTGAATAAAATAAAATTGTTTGAAAAAGTGTTTTTAAAATAAATATAACATCATACAGTGTATTTTCCAATGAATGTATATTCACTCTACTTCTATTTCATTTGAAAAATTTTCATTAAACAAATCCTAAAAATTCAGAAAGCTTGACATTTTAGAGAAAGAAAATAGTGTTATTCATATGATGCAAATATTGAAATGCTTAAGTAACCCAACATTAATTATCTTAACAAGAAAAAATAATAATGAATGTCAAGAGACTAGAAAGATTTCAAAACAGGAAGAATTGAATATTTTTTGGATAAGTTTTAATAATAACAAATTATTTTAAAGTTCTTAAAGAATGGCCTGACAATTAATCTATCTATCATGATGTCTCTTTTTTTTCAAATAAGGAAGCTATTTAGTAGCATCTCATAAAGAAAATGATACAGGCTCATCAAGAAATCAGAAATTCTGAGAAGAGAATATTATTCAGGATTGAACTATGGAGTCTTTGGCATTCTCTCAGCTTGGTTATTTATTTACGTTTCATTTATCATAGAAAATAATGACAAATATAAAGGAATACCACTGGGTGAAAGATTCTATCCCTGTGATTCTGGAGAATGGAAGCCTCTGGACATTTCCTTCTTCGCTAGTCTTTTTATAGTTACATTCCCACAAAATTTATTTTCCTGATAATTAATAGGTATCCTAGTCATTCTGACACTGTTTATCTTCAATGGCTGAAGTCGAAAGTATCATAGTTACAGCACAGGTAGTTTAGATTCTGAGCAGCAGCACTAACATTTTGTCAGAACCTGATGAATAAATCCATTATAATATTTTACACAATTAATGCACTAAATCTTTTTATATTATCACCTTGTTGCATTTTAATATCTAATGAATAGCCAGGGATATGTTTATGAGTCATTCTTAGCTTCCCTCCCATCCCCTCCTAATCAAGCTGAAAATAAGATCCTTTATATTGCAATAGGCCAAATTGTCTGTAAATAGATACAGCTACTAAGGTGGAAGAAAAAATGGATATAATAATATAAATTACAGACTGAATTTTAAACAATAAATTTTCAAGAGTGATTCAGTGTACTAAATTTAATTTGCATGAATCTTTGACAAAGAAAAAAAATTGCTGGATGAATTTTGATCATTACTTAATTATGTATTCATATAAATGTTCTAAAAACTATTTAGAGACCACAGTATAAAAACAATCTACACAATATAGACAGCAACAAGACAAACACAGCTTCAAAGGCAACATTTTCAAGGCAATGTACCCTTTTTGTGCATGCAACAATATAGGTACATGTAGCCCAATTCCACAATGGAAAATAGTGACCACAAACAGCGACATGCACATCTACAGTTTTGGACAGTGCAATACAGAATTTAAGAATTCTGTTATTTAAAACTCTAATTATCAAATATTTTATACCTATTGCAAATTGATTGCTAGCATTTAAAATTGGAAACATCTTCCAGAAAAAAAAATCCAGAAAAAACTATGATGACTTATTTTTGTCATTACAAAACCTTCTATCAGTAGCAGATAGTGATTTTGTGAGTACAATGCGTACTAAACACGCACAAAAGAAAAAAATAACTAGCAATTTTAGATACATACCCAAAACATCTGGAAAGGGAGGGCATTAATGAATGGAAAAACTCAAGAGAATCAGGATCTTGTCCAAAACATACAGAATGAGATACACTTACAAGAGCAACCAAAAATGTGGTGTTCATGGGAGCAAATAAGAAACAGGGTTGGATTTGAAACTGACAAAGAAATAAAGCAAAAGCCACATATTTGATTCAGAAGAGTTACAGATACTATAGACATACAGGATTGCATTATAGCTGCTGAAATTTAAACTCTGTTTTGAGTGAAGCATGTTTTTTTACAAAATAATGTATGTTTACACAATCTTTTAAAGACCAATCCTTGGTAGTCTCTAATATATTTCCATTCAATATATTAAAAAATGCATAATGGCAAAAATTAAGAAAGCAACATGCATTCCATATTAATAAAGGTGCATTATGTTATCTCATGAAAATGGCATATAAAATAAAATTGAGGAGCTTTTCCCCCCTAAAGATTTTCAGAACATAATTCTCAACTTTCTGAGACTATCAGCTGACCTTGGAATAATTCTTATTCACAAATAAATTGTATTCTTTGGTACAGGATGATTATACATCATGCAACAATTTTGATAACTATTAGTGTTTAGGTCCAGTCAGCTTTTAAATGAAACCCAATGTTATCTATGTGGAAAATAGGAAATTTTTAATTCCACAATGAAATAATTTTTCTGGAACTTGTTATGCATCATACATATACTGAGATATTATACACAAATATTATGTCTGAAATCCAAAGAGATATGTTATATTAATTACAATAGGCATATTGTAATTAATGGGATACACAGAAAAAATAATTATTCGATAGCCTAAAAATATTGCCAATAAGAAGAAAACAAAATTAATACCACAGGTAAAAACACAATAACTGATCTGATAATAAATAGAAGTCATTTATATCATTTTACATTCAAGTCAAATTTGATTCATGTCATTTTTTATAGGTAACATTTTCAGAAGTACCTAGGGAGAAAGAGAATAATCCAGTTGGCTTGGCAGTCTGCCTACACTTAGAATCATAGGATTCCTTCACCTGCCTCCTGGTCTATCATGTCATTCCAGTCCTTCTTTTTATTAAAATAGACATACCTAAATTCCTGAAACTCCTTCAGTCCCCTCATCATCTTTGTTGCTCTTCTATCAGTCTCAACATCTTTTTTATATTGTGGCAATAAAAAGTGGATGCAATATTCCAAGCGTGGTCTTATCAAGGCATCATAAATTAGTATTAACATCTTTAATGTTAGGGTAATAAATAAAATAAAATCTTTATTTTATCTCTCTGTTAATGGAACCTAGGACCGTGTTGACTTTTTTGGCAATTGCAGTACACTGCTGGCTCATATTTAATGTACACTAGGGTTCCACTATCCCTCTCACAGTAATTTGCATTAAGCCAGGTACAATCTATACTATATCTGTGCATTTGGTTTTTCTTTCCTAAAACTAAAATCTTATTTTTGTCATCAGTGAATTTCATTTTGTCAAATAGTACCTAATGTTCAAATTTGGAAAAATCCATCTGTATCTTAAGCCTATCTCCTGGAGTCTTGCCTATTCTTGCCAGCTTGGTGTCATCTGCAAATTTGATGAGTTCCCCTTCTATTCCCTTGTCTAAATCATTGATGAAGATATTGAAGAATACTGGATTTAAGACAGAGTATTGGTATCCCAGTGCATTCTTCCCTCCATTCCATAGAGGACTACAAGTTGAGTGAGATTGGTCAGCAAATTATGAATCCATTAATGGTGATGCTGTCTATCACCCATTTTTCTTTCTTACTGGGTAGTTGGTTTGGTCTACTTGATCAAATGCCTTAATGAAATCCAAGTAAATTATGCCCATAGTACTTCTCTGATCCATTAATTTTGCCACTTTGTCAAAGAATGCAATAAAATTTGTCTGGCATGACCAAAACCCCTTTTTGGTTTTCTTTTCTTTTCTTTACACTCTCAAAATAGTGAGAAATCATACCAGCATTTATTTTTAAGTTTTCCACTTACTCTACATGTAAAGATAAGTACAAGTCAACAACTTTATTTAACAATTTTCGGTCGGTGGAACCGTCATGGAGTTTATTATGGATATCCAAAATTGAAACATAATTATTGGCCAGGGGAAAATAAAAAATATTATTTGTTAATGCTGGTTTATAATCATAATAAAAATTGATTGATTGAAATATTACTTGATTTCCTGGATGAACAATATAGCTTTAAAAAATAGGTTAAGCTTGTTTGATATCATTATATTATTTAATCAATATCTACAATGCACAATCAAAGATATACAACACCCCCCCACCAAAGCTATTCTTTGATTACAGGTAGGCCTTGATTAATGCTAATGAATCCTACAAATTGGTTGCATTTGAATTTTCACTATTCAAAGTGATATTTTATGGAAAATATGGCAACTGGTTCCAGCTTGATAGAAATAAGCAATGAATATTTAAATATGCTGTATTTTTATATTTTTATTACTGAAATGTTATAGCAAAACATAAAATTTGTAGTTTAAATTTATAGTTAATGAACAAAGAGTAATTATAGAAAGAAAAGTAGTTATAGTAATAGTTATAGAAACAAAAAAGCTACTGCAGATTCAGGAATTCTAATATCTAGTCCTATTTTAGTGTTACAAAGTCCATGTTCAATTACATCAAGTTATTGCTCTAATGTAATATTATAATGAGTTTCTTCTTTTCTACATTATTTTACCGTCTCTTCTTTATATTACTTAAAAAAAACAAAAAAAACTAATAAAGCCTATAATACAATAACAGCCACTATAAGAAAAAGAAAAAAAGAATGAGTTAAAAGTGTAAGAAAGGAAAAAAGAAAAAAGGATACAAAGTACATTATATGTTTATTTCCTACTCTATAGTTATAAAGTAATTTTTCTTTTTTAAAACTTCTAGAATTTTCTGACAGAATCTTCTTTTTCTCAATTTTGCAGACATGAAAATTAGAAGCATTTAAAACTCCAAACCTAACTATACATGCACTAGCCTCAATTGTGCATGTTCCTGCCTCACATTAACTAAATTTTGGGTTGCAGTAAACATGATCTTAATCAGTTTACAATTTGCACTCAATTAAACCATATTATTAACATTATAAACATCATATTATTAAAATATATACTAATTTTGACTTACCTGTAATCTCAAGAATGTCAGCAGTGATATGAAATCTTTGCTATGTTAAACATGTATTCCAATACTGTTGGTTAATTATTTATACAGTATAGGCAGCAAATAAATTTAACATATACTAAATAAATATAAATGTGAAAACAGACACTTTTCTCAGATTAATGCAATCTAGAAAATATATATGTTGCTTTTATATCAATAGGATTATATATGCATAACAATTTATACGCTAGATTAGAGTTATTTTGTAACTTCATCATTTTCTCATTTCCTTTTATATGAGTAATTTACATAGTTTCAGAATATATTTGACAGATTTTTACTTCAAAAATTTGAAAAACATAATGTTACTTTGAAGCACGGACATAATTTCATCTCAACAAGCCAAGAGGTTAGTATTATATTGATACTAAAAGTAACTTCAAAAGAGAGAAAAGTAAATTTAGTGTTTGTATGTAATTTTTTAATCCTATAACTTCTAAAAATGGGGAAGAATTAATATGCTGGCATTACAATGAATTTTTGTTTTTAAAAAGTCACCGGTAGTGATATAGTTATCATTTCATATGCTTACCTAAGCTTGACCTTGTATTCGATCGCTCTATTATCGCATGCTTGCTGGGATTGTTTAATACTGAACGCTTGGCAAGCGAGATGTCTGCTGTGACCCGTGTGATTGAAATACTAAACACAACAAAAGACAAACAATGCTGTGATGATTATTTAAAATTCAAGAGATAAAATTTATGAAAGCAAATGAATCAGATTGCGGCAATTGAATTCAATGTTACACACATCTTTAAATAAATTGTTTGAGCTGTTGCTAAAAGACAATTGCTTTTGTCTCTAGAGACAATTTTTAAAAATCCATTCAGGATATAATTTGGTATTTCTTTTCTAAACAGCAACCTTATTTTTTTACAATCTTAGTTTTGGTTTCGGTCCAATATTTATGACTTTTTTTTAGCTCTCTATACTTCCAGTTTGATCCACTAAAAACTGAATAAATATTTCACTATTTTTAATTTAGTATTTACCTTACCAGCTCTTATCTTTAGAAATTACTTTAGAAATGTTCAAAAAGAAAGACACTATGGAATACACAGAAACAGTATTTACTGTAAAGTTTATCCTGCTGGATTTTGCATTAGACCCCTTTATGATCATACAATGTTACCAATTGTGAGCAGCAGTGAGAGACAAAGATGGAAAAATTTATAGCTCTCAAAAGCCCTTTGTAATTTAGACCTACCAGGAGCTTATTTCTATAGGAGAGAGGATCTTGAACTATTTATAGTATGAAGAATATTTTTATACTGCTGGTGAAGTTCTGCCACCAATATAGATACGGTACCTCATCAGAGATTTGATTAAATATCTCTTTGCCGTATCATTGATTACCCTTCAACCAAGGAGATTAGGACACTGTTCAGCAGCAGGTTTCACTGAAAGTATATGGCCATAAAAATCATCGTGACTAATTATGAGATGCTTAATCTTCCGCATATTTATCAAATTTCTTCTTTAAAATATGCACATTGGTAGAAATATCTTATAATACAGATAATTCTTGACTTACAATTGAGGCCAACATTTTTGTTGTTAATGAGATATTTGTTAAGTGAGTTTTGCCCCATTTTATACTATTTTTATCGCAGTTGTTAAGTGAATCACTGCAGTTATTAAGTCAGTAACACAGTTTTTAAGTAAGTTTGGCTTTCCCATTGGCTTCCTGTCAAAATATTACAAAAATTGATCACAGGGACACTACAACCATCATAATTATGAATCAGTTGCTAAGCATCTGAATTGTGACCATGTAGCCATGGGGATTCTGCAATGGCCATAAGTCAATTTTTTCAGTGCCATTGTAACTTCAAATAGTGGCTAAATGAGCTATTGTTAATTCAAGCATTACCTGTACTGAAACAGTACCAAATTCTGTGATTTAAACATATGGCAACTAAATATTATATCATTCAATGCAAAATCCCCAACTCTTATGAAGTTGATGGTGGAAGGGTGATTTCTATATACTTTCTTCCTACCATATAAACTTTACAACTTTACATAATGCAGACTTAGGGATTTTGTCATGTTCCTCAATATTTTTTATTAAGTGGAATTCTTTCACTCATTTCAAAATTATATCAATGTTTTATTGCCATATTTCTTAGCAGATTTAATCTTTCTTAATTGAATATCTTTTCTCGCTATGCATGCCAAAGGTAGAATTATTAATGTGTATATTTTTGACACATAATTACTCCTATATGGCAATTTACTTCTTTTTCTATCTCTGGACCTAATAAACACTGCAAATAACTAACTGAATATCACAACCAGTCTTGAAATCAGGGAAATGCAGATAAAATTGGGCAAAAAAGACATATTAATTTCAGTATGATTTAGATAGTCTTAATACTTACCGCCCTTCAAATCTATGTTTTAAAAAATCAAATAATGCTTTTTGCATCATATCCGTCACCTAGAATAAAAAAATACATTCACATGTCACAACAAATCTAGATTTAAAAAATGTAAGACTTTATATTTAACCATTTTCAGTTTTTCTAATTCCTAATGGGAAAAAACTGACATTCTTCCATTTTTACTCACAATTTCAAAAACCAATTTTTAAATAACATTAAAAATATTAATGATATCCTACCTCATATCCCTTTAAAGAAGGCCCCACTAAAACGACGGGTCGCATAGAAGGCACTACATCATATGGAGGGATGTGCTCTGTCTGATAAAGATCAAAAAATAATTCCAATATCTAGTTTGAAAAAAAAGTTTATTCTTCACATATATTTATTTAATAGAATTGACTGATGTCATCAAGGTCAAAAATCACTTTGCCTGAGACTTTTTTCCGAAAACATTGTGAAACTATTATATAAATATTATTGATATTTCCAAGAATGTTAATGCTTCTATCCAACCTAATTTGCAAAGTGAATTTAAACTGCATTTTGAATTAGAATAATTATTTAGGAGGGCCAAGACAATGACTGTAAAAGAAACATCAAAAAATAAATGAAAAGATTTCACTGAATCTGAAGAAATGTTTCCATCCATTATTCAAATTTAGGAAATACAGTCAATCAATCTCAACATCTTAGTAATACTGGAAAGTATGATCAAGAAGCAAACAGAAAAAAAATAGTTTTCTTTCATCCATCAATGTAAATTTGAAATTTATTAAATCCTAATGATCCTATTTTGAAATGCCATTGCCTACATGTTTCAAACTAAAGGATTTAGTTCAATGGTAATAGGAATTAAGATGTATAGCTATAACTGAACTCTAAATGTATAAAGAATCCTGTGCAGTACTTTTTTCTCTTCCTAGATGGCCCTGGCTAACATCAGAGAAGTTTCAAGATAATCCATTACACAAACACACACACACACACACACACACACAAAAGTTATATAAGTAATTGATAATTAATGTGTAAATACTAAATTAAATGAAATTGGTAAAGAAAAGTCATGTATTTGAAGGGAAATAAAGAAACAAAAACAATAACCACCCAGAAGGCTAATTTTGAAATTTTGATGCTTTTTTGCAGAGTGCAATATATGTCAAATGCAAAACTACCAACCTGGGAAAAGCTTAAATATAGGATGCCAGATTTATTTTTCAAGAACCAACACAATATAAATATATAAGTCAACATTACAGAATGATTTAAAATGATTTGATATATCCACAGCAAAACCACAAAAAGAATACAATCATAAGAAATCAAGGACAAACATAATACAGCAACAGCACAAAATGCCACGCAAGCAGCAGTCTAAAGCAACCTACCACATGAAACATATATCAATGTTAGAATTTATTTTCATTTAATTCACTACATAACTGATAATGTTAAGTAGAATGAAATATAGTGCCCAAGGCATCAAAAGCATGTGAACTTAACTTTTTAGAGTGCCAGATCTCTCTTAATGGTTAGAAGCAAAGCCTATTAATTCATTGTGTTATAGAAATGCACTATCAGAATTATTCTTGCTAGGTATAATCTTTTGCATGCATTATGTATCAACCTTTAAGAACTATGTCATGACCCTCTTTATATTTAGCAGATCAGGGCCCTGCTGTAATATGTCCATGTCTTATGGTAACTATCTATAAAAGCCTCACGCTAATCATAACCCTTGAAAATTAGGGTAAGTAGGTACAGAAATTACCTTATTTGATGGAATACTGGTACTTGTTAAACTCAATTGTATGCCAGTCTTCAGTTTTTCCCAGCTTTAATTAACTATGCTGTCAATGGCAATATGTTAAAGGGCTAAAATGGACTACAAGAGACATTCCTTTCTGTATTACTCTTTCAAATTCATTCCACAAACTAATGAGGGTGATTTTTCCATCTGATGGGTATGCTTTGATTCATCAGTGAATTAATTAGAATGTCTGTCCAAATTATGGCGAACAAATGTCAACATATCATAGCAATTACCATTGCACCTGGCAATTTTGTTGAGATTGTTGACAGCCCTCTTACAAAAAGAGAGAGAAGAAATTAAGAATAATTAGTAAGTAGTGTTACCACCAATAGACTCCGTTCCTGATAAGGTACAATCTTACTGACCTCTACTCAGAAATAAGTCAGCAGATTTTAGAATTTTATAGCATGACTAAGTTTCAGCTAGTTGTGAACAGGATTACTGTGTAAAACCAATAGAAGGAACAGAATTGTATAAAAGAAAAAATATAGCTGCAACTGCAATAAAGAATGTGTTTTATCTATTAAGCTCATACTTTGCCTCTAAACAAGATGTACCACTGGGGTCTACTAATTTGATCAATTCTATTTTACAAACTAGTGCCAAAGTGGAGATGATATTGCTGAAGAAATTAATGCAGCAATGGGTATTTGTTAAATATTGTATTTAAAAAAAAATTAAATATAGGGAATTTGTTCAGTCTGGACTGAATTTCTGAGAAAATATGCCTATCAGCCTTCTCCAATTTAATACCCTCTCAATATGTTAGATTTCAGCCCCCAATCCTGCAATTTGAGGCCACATTGGTTAAAGAATTATGAGAGCTGGCACTCACATCTAAAATGTACTTCTTTTAAGAGAGGGCAATGCAGAGTGTAGGGAATGTAATAATTTATTTGCTAAATAAAAATTAAAGATTATTTATTAAAGAACCCAATTACATTTCAACTGCTTTAGAGCAGTTATAATAAACTCTATAGGGCCTTTTGGCGTATATTAAGAACCCCAGGATAGAGGAAAGGATCATGATGATTTACGTATCTGATACCTTATCTATGGAGTACTTTTAATTAAGAAAGGTGCCGCCAATTTTATCTAATAGGCAAGATACTACAATATGACTGCTGAGGAAAAGGCAAGAACAATGGGAAATAATTTATATATGACAATAGGAAAAACTCACAGTAGACCGCCAAAACAAGTCTGCAGTTTTCCACTGGTCTTGCTCATTTGCAGATTTTGCACCTAGTGGATTAGAAGTTTAAATACTGACTAAATTAAAAATTGCAGGTTCTTTTTAAAGAACAAGATGAGTATCTGTTTAGATTTAACAAAAATTAGTTATAAAGCTAAATCACAAGTAAAAAAAAGTTCTGGAAAAATGACAAAGAGTAAGCATGCACTAGTGTGGTGCATCATCTGTTCTTGAAGATTTACTTCCATGAATGTTTTAAAATATTCCCTCAGCTGCTTATTATTCCATCAAAAAGGAAAAGTACCATAAGCAATTAGGACTCAGTCACTCACAGGGCCTAGTCTGCTGTTTTATGGGATCAGCCAGCTGTTTGATGAGTTTATTTATTTGTATTAAAATGATTGTGTAATATAAACTGTATATGATGATGCTAATGATGCCAATGGCAGATTAAATATAGCTTCTGTCAGCGCAAACTTACCGATTTCTGTTTCTGCTTAGCTATAGCAGCATGAAAAAGAAACAAAGAACAACAAAGGCATGCACGTTATTGTCCTGTCAAGAGACACAGACAGTCAACAGGACTCAAATGTAACACAGTGCAGTGAGCAGGTGTACAGATGGCATCTTGGAAGTAGGTGTTACCTTCTTAAAGAAGGGCATTCTTTTCTCTTTGGAATGGGGTGATGTGACAGTGTTTGCACTGGGTTTGGGGGAGCGATGGTTTGCTGGAATATCAATTTCTTCTGCCTCTAAACCAGTGGCATCTATATCTATAGCTATATACAGATAAACAATATAAAATTATGAGACAGGAAGGAGAGGTACATATTAAAACAGTAGTGTTGCATGTAAGATCCATCAAACAGAAGGAGAAAAAGGGAATTCTAAAAAATATACTACATCAGAATTAAGTATGTACATTTAGAGTACTGTACCACTGTACCATATACACGGGCAGATAAATGAAGAATTTTATGTGTCAAAATACACCCCAAAAGTTGGATTTAGCTTACTCACAAATTGGCTTATGTGAAAGTATATATGGTAATACTTTTTAAAATAACCTGTACATACTTCTAGATAAACCATTCCTTGCATAAGCCAATCTTCAGTTTTAACCAAAATACCATGAAAAATGTGCTACCCACATATGCCAACTGTAAAAATTAAAACATAGCTTTGAGTGTCGCCTTAATGGCAGAGGTTATACATGAATATACATAAATATATATATATATATGAATATACATAAATATATATATTTATTCATGGCAAAATTATAAATTATATCTAATATTTGGTCATAATTTTTCCAATTTTACTAACAACTCACATCTATAAATATTCTTTATTGTAAACTGATCACATATGTCTAAGAATGAGGTAATATTTGTATCAAACACTGAATTCACAAGCAGGATTTTACAACCAGTGTTACTGGATGAATTTATGAAATTCCATAAGAGAACAGAGATTAATCAATCTTAAAGAACTATAATAAAGTTTTCTCAACTTTGGAAACATTAAGATGTCTGGATTTCAAGTCCCAGAATTCCCCAACCACATAATTGATTGGAAAATTCTGGCAATCGAAGTCCAGACATATTAAAAGTTACCAAGCCTGAGAAACACTGATCTAATATGTGATTGTCATGGGGACAAACACTACATACTGAAAATCATACTTCTGCTGGAATCAAAATCATAGAAGGATTAAGTTTTGGGCCATGAGAAAAACAAAAAACAAGTTAAGTCTAATTATTTCGTTCTCTGAAGAAATGAATGTAGATCAGTATTGCAGATAAAATTATTATAAATTTAAAAAATCTCTCTTGTGTAAATATTAATATATTGTATAGAGAAGGAGTTATATATAATAAATTGGTTGTGCACAAATCACAGCAGTTTTAAACAGCTGTATTTTTTTTTAATCAATGAAAATCTGATGAAATTATATGGAAGTAAGAAAGTTACCTAGTTTTCTATTTCAACAAACTAAAGCTTTGCTCAAGTTTAAATAAACACATTTCACTTAAATATATTTGCATTATGCATGTACTAAACAAATCAGAACAGACTATCAATTTATTTTAATCCTTGCAAAGCATACAGGTAATAAATGAAGTTTTTTTTAAGAAGTATAAATATAAGGACAATTTGGTCTGAAATTAAGCAGTACAAATTATATTAAGTGTTTTTAAAACTGTGCCATTTTATGCAACATTGCAGAATTAATCAATCAGAAATTAAGCTAGTGTTATTCATGAATTCAAATAGAAATAATGTGTATGTTCTATATTAGAATGACACAAAAAAACACGGAATAATTCATAAATCATGACCAAAAGTTTCATTACACAAGCCACTTTTGAAAAGAGTGGCTTCCAACTGAATATGGAATTTCAGATATTTGTGACAATTGTTTTACAATTAAGTTTGATGTGCAAACATAAAACTTAGTTATTTGGGAATTTTTAAATTTGCTGGAGTGTTGAAATGTCTTTGTTTTTACTTGACCATGAGACATTTGATTGAAAGAACGGAACTTACATGTAAGGTTAAATTCCCACCTTCCCATCTCCAGAAAGGCACACTTGCCTCATGAAGTTAAAGCAGGTTTTATTTTTGTTTTGTTTTAAAAAAAACCAGTTATTTAACATATTTTAACATGGCAAATATTTACTATTAAGACTGTATTAACATTGGATGATGTTTCAGGAGTTTGTTTTTAAAGTATTGCATGTAATTGTCTTGACTATATTATGTATTATGTAGAAAGATAGGAAGGGGCTCAAGTTGCATAAAGCTTAGGACAAGTGAGTTTGAAAAATAGCCTTTTACTTCATGAATTATCCAGGCTTTACCACCATTACTTAAAGCCCTATAGGTTAACCTTGACTTGCGACCACAATTGAGCCCAATTTTTTTATTGTTAAGTGCGACATTTGTTAAATGAGTTTTACCTCATTTTACAACTTTTCTTGCCATAGTTGTTAAATGAATCACTGCAATTGATAAGTTACTAACCCGGTTATTAAGTAAATCTGTCTTCCCCATTGACTTTGCTTGTCAAAAGATTGAAAAATGTGATATCATGTTCTTGGGACACAGCAACAGTCATAAGTATGAACCAGTTGCAAAACAGCTGAATTTTGATCACATGATAACGCGAATGCACCCAAGATCATAACTGTGAAAAATTGTCATATGTCACTTTTATCAATGCCATTGTATCTTTGAACAGTCACTAAATGAACTGTAAGTCGAGGACTAGTAATACATGCTCCTAAAACTAATAAAGTGATAGTTGAAGGAGAATTCCCACCACATACCAGTGGCTTGGAATTTTGTTTTTAAGGAAATCAAATCAGCCTTTTGTAACTAATGTTAAAATGACAAATAAAAAAACTGTTTTATCAAAATTTAAGTGTTTAATATTTTATTTCAGTTTGGCTGGTTTTATTGTGATGCATATATATTTATGAAGCTTTTCTATGGAATTTATTAATTTGTGTTTTACTACAATGGCTACTTTATTACTTGTTGTAAGTTCTGTAGAATTCATGTTGACTGGAGACCAGCATGTTCTTTATCCAAAATATTTATAATATAATAACATACTAAAAGCAAATAATTCTTAAAATTATAACAACCTTTCAAGGATACAGACAAGAAGAATCAAAATCACAAAATATCATTTAAAATAAGAATAATAAAATAATAATAAAATTATACATTAAAAATAAATATTTAATACATTTTGCAGTAAAATGAAATCCTGTTAATTATGTTATGTTAAAGGCAATGATAAATATTTCCCATGCCTATTCATGTCTGACTATAGGGGATCTGAGTTTCTTAGTCAAGGAAACCAGTATTGTCTAAAGACATTTCTGTGGTCATGTGGCCAGCAATACTATATGCTGAGGTGCATGGAATACTGTTTCCTTCCCACCAAAGTAGTACCAAACTGGTATCTATTTGCATTTGCATTCTTTTAAACTGCTATGTTTTCAGGAGTTGGGGCAAGTATTGGGCAAATCTTACTGAATGGCATTCAGATCTTAAATCTGGGCTCTCAGCTTACCAGCTGATAACTCACCGTCTTTAACTGCTGAGCCTTCATGCCCCCTTAAATTATGTTAAAAGTATCTATTACTGCAGTCATTTATTACTGTAGCATGAAAATTAGTAATTTCATGATAGGAAATTCTTTTATTTTGTAGATTTTAAACAGTTTATTTCTGTTTTTAAAATTAAATGTGGCTACACTGTTTCCGCAAACCAAAAATGTTTTAACAAAATTTGAAAACATTCAAAACAACAGTATCAGAGGCAATAAATGTTAACATTTCCATGTTAGAGACAAAGAAAACAAAGAGATCAAGGCATTAGCTCTACAAGGATATTACAATAAGTTATAGAAATGATGAATTCACCAATTCCTTTTTTGCATTCTCTAATTTAAATCTCTTCACAGGCTCTATGTGAAATCTTTTCACTTTTAGAAAATCTTGCTGAATCTTATTTTCCACATTTGCCATTAAGATAATAGAATGATATAATGTAAGAGTTGTAAGTAACCTTAAAGATAATATATTATCACCTGTGGGAAACCCACAGACAGTACACGACAAGAAATTCAATTATGATTAGAATACAGACTTGTATTCCAGATAGCATGTAATCCCCTTTAAAAAAAAATTACATGATTCACCATCAAATCTTCAGATTTACTATATAAGAACATTATATTCTGCATAAGAACAGTACCATTTCTCATTATTGATGCTAGTAAAGTTAGTTAGCCACAGAAAGTTACACCTTTAGTAATTTATCAATCATGCCATCAATTGATACTGGATGTGTTCTAGTTGTTCATTAAGTTAAAAATTCAGTTAATCAACCCTATGGCTTTATCATATTTTTCTTTCTGTTCAATTGTGAACAATTCTTGGACACTGCCTAAACAAGTACCTGACGTTTTCTTCACAGGGTTTTCCAAAAGTGGTTAGTCATTGCTTCCTTCCCGGGGTTATGCTTTAACCATTATAGCAAATTGGGTCTCATGTTATTTACGTACCAAATTACTTTAACACAAACATATGAATTAACTCTATCAATTCATTATTAAATGTATCTTCTATCACTATTTTAGCATATGCACAAAATATATTATTTAACCTTTTTGAGATATTAAATTTGTTAATAATTTTTTGGAAAAGTTATTGGTTGCTACCATTAAAAACATTTGCCTCCTGATTGAAAAGTATAAAGTATATCAATATAGGCATATTAAGTGGACCATAGTAACGTACATATGACCCCTTACCAGATGATGGAGGTGTAGACTTTCTGGAACTGGGTACTACATCACCCAAACTAGATGATGAATTTCCTCCTGATTTACTAGAGTAAACAAATAAATAGTCTTTTGATTATCTCATAATTTGCTTGAATCAGCACCAAGAGATGCCGTAATGTGATAGTTTTCTCCCTGAATGGTTATAGAATTATGATATGTATTATAGTATTCCAGTATGGTAAACCACAAGGAAAATGCTTATCTATCTGTACAAATAATTATATAATGAAGTGCTCTAATGTATATTTAAAATGGCTCCAAGATTCAAAATCACAATCTAGACTTTTATTGCTATGAATCTTACAAAAAAATAATCTTTAAATGTTAAACCGAATGCCTGATTTTCTCCAATTTTTTAAATAGCTCTTTTTCGATACAATCGTTTTCCACAGGTGTCACTTATGCAACAACTTTATACGATGAGTGATTGTATTACTAGTATTTTCTACTGGTGATTTGTGAAGTCAGATAGGGCTTCTATATCTGAACTAAGAACTTAGGAACTTTGAAGACAATGAATTAACAGGCTAGGAGAGACAATAATTTTACTTTGCTGGAAAGGCTTCAACAAAGACTTATTGACTACAATAAAATGGGCCACTGGAAGAATCCTCGGTCTTCCTATCTCCATACCTATTATTTACAAGTCAGAAACTTTCTGTTGAATAAATTGGACCCTTTTTATTGGTTAAAAATTTAACGGTTCCAGTAGAATTAAATCAACATTAAAAAAACCACAAGGACTTTGTACAAATATGATTTCTATATTAAAAGATATCCAGTACATTTTAGAGAACTTCAGGAAAAGAATTAAGGGTTCTTTTTACATATCCCCCAGCTTAGGCAGAATTTTCACTATAGGATTGTGCATATCTTCTCTTGATCACACACATCTAGTTTTTAATTTTTTTTTTTTAAATTAAGGATTCTTTAAAAAAAAGTTTTGCCAAAGATACATATAGATCCAGATAGCACAGAATATTTGTAACTGTTGAATCCTTGTTAGCACTGATGATGTTACCTAGTTCGGTAATGAAATTTCTACAAAAAAACAACCACACTCAGAAAACACCAAGGGCTCTATGATACATATAGATATTTATGCTCAGAAAATGAGAGAACAAGTCTTAATTTTATTTTACACGTTTAGAAATATTCTACTGTCTGCTTCCTTCTAATTTACCTAGTGTAAATTCAAGATCATTTGAATTCTACAATAATAACAAAAGTATTTGGTTAAAGTCATGATTTCTTTTAGCTAGAAGCATATTATTTAAGACATTAAAATGTCAATAAACACCACTGATAGAAAAATGGAGAATAAAAACTCTGAATACTATCAAAATTAATTAGTTCAATGTAATAAATGGCAGGCAGTGGGATTATTTAATTACATATCAGAATATCCTTTAGTCCCTGACCTAAGTAATTTTGTATTTTAATAACAATAAAATTAGTGCACTGTCTATTCTGAAATTGCTAAAGCTAAAGAAAGAGTGAGCACTCAAAAATGATAAAGGGAAAATAAGGAAATGATGCTTTTCATATGATTTTTCACTCTTAAAGAAATGATTAGCTAGTTGAAATAATATGGCTGACTTCCTCTGTTAACATTAGGGCTGAACTTCTGATAATGAGAAGCAAGTTCTAATTGACACCTGTAGTTTCATATTGAATGAAATCGACCGTTGACTTACCTGAACGGTCCTTCTATGTGTACTGCGAGGGGAATCCAAGCATGGGTTAACTTTGTACATTAGCCTTGAGACTGAGTTATGTAAATTGGTGACCACGCCTCCTCAGACTGGATGGGCTCAGTTTTGTATGAAGTCAGCTGTTTAATGATGTATAACAAGAACAATAGCGATAACAATAACAGTAGCAATAAAGCCCATGGCCCCAAAGAATATACAAACAATGTCAGAAAGAACATAAGGCACAAGTAAATAACGTCCGTCATAGTCCGGTGACACGTCAATGAGGACATACAAGTTCAAGTCATGACCACCCTGGCCAGCCGAAGCTGCGGGCGGGTTTGGATTCCCCTCGCAGCACACATAGAAGGACCGTTCAGGTAAGTCAACGGTCGTTCTCCTGTGTGCTGCTTGGAGAATCCCGCAGGGGGGAGCACCTGTTGCAACACACGCCGCCCAAAGGAAGCCACAGCCGAGGCATACACATCAACCTTGCAATGTCTGATAAATGGAGATGGTGTAGACCAGGTAGCTGCCCTACAGGTTTCTTCCACTGAAGCTTGCGTGGCCCAGGCTGCCGTGGTAGCCGCGCTCCTGGTAGAGTGAGGGGTGATGCGTCTGGGAACCTGTTGGGATTGACTGTCATAAGCAAGAGCGATGCACGCCTTCAACCATCGCCCTATCATGTGAGAAGAAACTTTCTGTCCCATGGAAGATGGTTGGAAGGAAACAAAAAGCGCTTCAGACCGTCTGAACGACGCTGTATGTTTCACGTAGCGTCGAAGAATCCTGCGAACATCCAGGTGATGCCATTGGCGCTCCTGCGGATGAGAAGGGTTGGGGCAATAGTCCGGAAGGACGAGCTCCTGAGCCTTGTGGAACAGCGTGTTGATCTTCGGTAGAAAGGCTGGGTCCAAGCGGAGAACGACTCTGTTGGGGCGGAATATACAAAGATCCACCCGAACGGAAAGAGCCACCAATTCGGAAACCCACCTGGCTGATGTAATAGCCACCAAGAACACCGTCTTAAGGGTCAGCAGTCGAAGACTGATGGAAGTAATAGGTTCGAAAGGAGAGTCCATAAGTGCCCTGAGCACTAACGACAGATCCCAAGTAGGGTAGCGGTGCACGGTCGGAGGCCGGATGTTGGCCGCCCCTTTGAGGAAAGCCTTGACTTGGGAATGCGGAGACAAGGAACATCCCTGACCTCCCCCAATCATTGTGGCAAGGGCCGTGACCTGCCTGTGAAACGTATTGGGTGCCAAACCTTTGTTAAGATCAGATTGCAGAAAGTCCAACACCCGGGGCACCGAATCTTGAAGGGGGTCTGCCCCAGTCCTGCGGCACCACCTGCAGAAAGCCTGCCAAGTAGCTTCATAAATTCGAGTGGTAGAAGGCCGGTGGGCCGCTTGAATCATGGTGATGACTTTGCTGGAATAATGAAGGTTGGTCAGAATAGTCCGCTCACGTGCCACATGGCTAATTGTAGCAACTGGGGGTTCGGATGAATGAGGGTCCCCTGAAGGAGCTGGATTTGATTGTCCGGGATTCTCCACGGACGGGAGATCGACAGGTGTACCAGGTCCGCATACCAGGTTCGCCGGGACCACATTGGAGCCACCAAGAGGACTTCCGCTCGTTCTGACAGTATCTTCTGGATGACTGCCGGGATCACTGGAAGAGGCGTAAAGGCATAAAGGAGGCCGGCCGGCCACGGGCTATGCAAGGCATCTACTCCCTCCGCTCCAGGAGTCACATACCTGGAGAAGAAACAGGGCAGTTGTGCATTGTAAGGCTGCACGAACAAGTCCACTACCGGACGGCCGAACCGGAGAGAAATCTGCTGAAAGAGGTCGGGATGTAACTGCCACTCCGCATGATTCACTGTGGCTCTGCTCAGCCAATCTGCCTGGACGTTGGATTTGCCCGAAATGTGCTCCGCTCGAAGGGACAACAGTCTGGACTCTGCCCAATGATGCAATTTCTCTGCCTCCATCATGAGGGCTCTGGAATCCCTGCCCCCTTGGTGGTTGACATGTGCCTTGGAGGCCACATTGTCGGTCAAGATCAGTACGTGTTTGTGAGTCACAATGTCCTGAAATTCTCACAGAGTCGGTCGGACGGCCCATAGCTCTAGCCAGTTGATGCTGTTGGACAGCTCCCGGTCCGACCAACGATCCTGTGCCACTCGATCCAGGGCATGGCCGCCCCATCCAAACAGGTTGGCGTCCGTCGTCACCTGGATGCGCTCCGGTTCCTTGAACGGGCACCCTTTGAGAACCTTGGAAGACGCCCACCATCGAAGTGATCTGAGGGGCTTGGGAGGAAGACGGACCTTGAGTTGAGAATGACTGGTATGAGACCTCTGATAAGGGAGCAGGAACCATTGGAGTGGTCGTGCATGAAACCTGGCCCAGGGAACGATGTCGATGCAAGAAATCATCTTCCCTAACAGCTGAGAAAGTAGGGCCAGGGGCACAAGTCGCAAGGCTGAAACTTGAGCTGCCAGACGTTGGATGCTCTGTCGCCTCTCTAGGGACAGGAAAACCTCGCAGGTGGCGGAGTTGATGACGGTCCCTAAGTGAAGCAGCGATGTAGTCGGCTGCAGATGGCTCTTGGGAAGATTCAGCACGAACCCGTGCCTCCGCAGGGAGTCCATCGTTACTTGGAGGTCCCATAGAGCCTGGCCTCGGGACGGGGACAGAACCAAGATGTCGTCTAAGTAACAGTTCACTCTCACCGGCATTGAGCGGAGGGAGGCTGCCACTACCGCCAGGAGCTTGGTAAAGGTGCGGGGCGCTGAAGAAAGACCGAAAGGCAAGGCCCGGTACTGGAAATGACGGCCCACAAATTGGAAACGCAGAAAACCGCCGATGAGCCGGATGAATGGGCACATGGAGGTATGCCTCCTTGATGTCGACTGATGTCATCATGTCCCTTGGCAGATGGATGCCAAGATGCTCTTTAACGACTGCATCTTGAACCTCTGATACTTGATGTACCAATTGAGTCTTTTTAGATCTAGAATGGCTTGCCATCCTCCTGAGTTTCTGGGTACCAGAAATAGAATGGAGTAAAACTCCAGGCCTTCCTGCCCTTTGGGAACCTGTTGTATCGCATTGATGGAGATGAGATGCTGTATTTCGGCTTCCATGAGATGCCGTTTTACTGAGCACCTGGGTACAGGGCACCTGATGAACCTTCTTGGGGGAATGGAGAGAAATTCCAAGGTGAGGCCCAGCCTTACCACCTGGAGGGCCCAAGCGTCGGACGTGGTTTCCGTCCACTGCTGAGCAAAGGCCAGTAGGCATCCGCCCACTGGCTCCTCCCCTAGTGAGTCACCGGTACCTCCGAAAGGACCGGTTCCCTGATCCACGAAAGGACCTCCTGTTGTGGGATTGCGACTGGTGCTGCTGGCGCCCCCTATCCGTGGCCCCATCACAATCCTGGCCGTGGTCCTAAGATTGGTGAAAACCCCTGTTGTAATGGGGAACAAAAGGGGCCGTTGAATAACCGGAGTAGCTACCCCGAAAGGACTGGCGTCTATTGGTATTGCGCCCCCCGGAGCAGGGAAGAACCTTGCATTTGTCCCTGGTCTCTATAAGGATGGGGTCAAGAACAGACCCAAACAAGGCCCCACCCTTGAAGGGTGTGGATGCCAGGCGCCATTTAGACTTAATGTTAGCCTGCCAGTGACGGAGCCACAGGAGGCGCCGAGGCGCCACATTGGACACCACGGCACGTGAAGCAAATTTGGCAGCATTAAGTGTGGCACCCGCTGAAAACTCTAAGGCAGCCATGATCTTAGTGACATCCTGGTAAAGGCGCACCTCATCAGGGGCCAGCCTCTCCTGCAACTGCTTAAACCAGAGCACAGATGTTCTGTTAAAGAATGATGCCGCAGTAGCAGCACGTAAGGCCCAGGCCGCAGCCTGGTGAGTCTTACAAATAACTATCTCAGCCTTACGATCCTCTGCTTTCAGCCCCTCGGAAATCTCAGAAGGAATCAGGGTAGGGGAAGCCAGGGCTGCTACTGGCGGGTCCACAGTAGGGAACTGCAAAATGTTCTCCAAATCAGGGGTGGAAGTATACAACTTCCTGTCCCCATTGCTGGGCGGATTAACAGCGGTTGGTTGATCCCATTGCTTCTGAATGAGATCCATGAATAATTTGGGAGAAGGAATTACCTCCTGCAATGAAACAGGTTCAGCAAAGAGGCGTTCAGTAGTGTCTAGGCCTACAGCCAAACTGTCCTTGGGAGCTACCTCTCCCATATGGGTAGTGGCCTTAGCTTTAAACAATAAGGAGTTGAACAGCGTAGGTTTAAACAGGCTAGAGGAATTTGGCTGATCAAAGATCATGCCCTCATCATCCGAGAACTCCCTATCTATTAGCTCCCCTTCCTCCACCAGGGCTGAATCCTCACTATAAGTAGAGGGAGGAGGAGAAGAAGAGAGCCCAGCTTGCAGATCAGGAAGGTCCACCTGGGGAGCTGGGAGAGAAGGCCCACCATGAGTACCAACTACCACTGGGGCCTGGTGCCTTCGAAGAAGTTCAGCATCTACCCCTCTGGAAATGGCTGCAGATATCATCTGGTAAAGATCCGGGGATAGGCCCTGGTCATAACCTTCCATAGGCCTTAGGCCTGCCGCAGTGGGGGGTGAATGTAGCAGAAGGCCCAGCACGAGGCATAAGATAGGCCGGAACAGCCTGGGCCTCGGGCAAAATGGGAGGGAGCTGGATCCCTACCCCCCCGCCCCAGATTCAGAAATAACCGGTAGCGCCCTGGTGGCTGTGGGGCTGGCGATATGTGTTGAGGCACTAAGGGAGATGGAGAAATCCTACCCTCCCCAGAGGCCTTGGAAGCTGATTTGGTTTTGTCTTTCTTTTTGTGGCCTTTATCCGGAGTCCCGGAGGCTTCCCTGGACCGCTGGCTGGTGGTTCTAGAAGTGGCCCTGCCAGGCCTTGAACTAACCCCCGCTTGGGCCGTACCCTGGTTGTCAGTAGAGGACTCAACTGTACCTCCCAGAGAAGAGTGATCAGCCATTGCAATGATTAGAAGCTAAAAGACTCAAAGAGTACAAAAGCACAGTGTTTGTTTGCAGGAAGAGGCAAACCGTGTGGTCAGCAAGAGCAGCGGAGAATGAAACTTCTCTCCAAGGCAAATAAAGCCAAAGTGAGGGAAGTGGGAGGGCCGGTGAATCAGCAAGCCTGAGTGCAAACAAAGGCAACGCCCGAATCTCACAGCACCTGCGCGAAAAGCAGCCCCATATGGCGACCGCAACAAAACTGGCGCCAAATTCAAAAAAAGGAACCAACAGGCAGCAACGAGAAAATGCCGCCCTCGTTTCATGTTAGCAATCGCTCCGGCGACGGCCACCGCACGCTTTAAACAGGGCCAAACAGACAGCGGAGGCTCGAGGACTGCGCCACGAACGGCAGGTGGATCTGCTCGGCGGCATGGAAAGCCACGCCGCGAACGGCGGGTGCTGTGCCAGCTCCTGAGGTCGCGGGCTCCCAGCAATAACGACAGCGCTAGCTGCAAGCAGCGCACTGCGATTACGAGCCCCCCAAGTCACAAATAGTGCAACAGCCGCCTGCTGCTAGTAACGGCTCCAACAGCCCTCAGGCAAACTGAGCCAGCAGCGATAGAAAGGCTCCCAAATACCTGATTGAATCAGCGAGCTGCCAAAGGACTGGGCAGGCAGCGAACTGCCGCCTCTCCCTTTGCCACGCACAAACATCACATAACGCCAGAAATCCAAGCAAAAAGTCCCAATTACAGTATAAATTTGTCTCATTAGTTTGGAGAAGAATTGGTATACGTCTCTTCGGCTGGACTGAGTTAAAAAACTGAGCCCATCCGGTCTGAGGAGGCGTAGTCACCAATTTACATAACTCAGTCTCAAGGCTAATGGACAAAGTTAACCCATGCTTGGATTCCCCAAGCAGCACACAGGAGAAATTATCTTTTTCCTGTCAACAGCTTCATTGTTTCACAATAAAACTTAAGGAAGGAATTCTGGTCAATCAAGCTTTCTGATTCTGTGTTATAAAACAGTAAACCAACTTCAGACTCATGCCAAATTTTGTTAACTCAGTCATATTTCTGGGACAGAGGTAGTTTTCAAGAGAAAAGAGAAGTAGTCTTGCATGTTCTTATAGCCGTTTCATGGGCCTGTGAAATCAATAATTCAATGATGTCATAATGTTTTCAATTTTTAACCCAAGTAAAAAATGGCATGTGAACATCAGCAAACTATAGCTGCATAAAGGCACACAAAACCTTTCCTAGGATTAAAGGATTAAAAAGATCAAAATGAACTTTTGGGGGGCAAGATATGTATGATCAAGAGAAGATATGCACATTCCTATAGTGAATATTTTTTCTAAGGTGGGCAATAGGTAAATAGAAATAAACTTTCTTAGATTTTTTACTTTTCTCCTTTCAATTAAAGAAATAATGTTTTTTGTTATATTACTTGATAGCTGATCGCAGATAAATTCAGTCACTTTAAATTACCTAGAGTAAAATTTTCCTTGCTTAGCTTTTTGTTCATGCTGCATTCTCATGTTTTCTAATTTCACCGGACTTGGTATAAATCCTATTTCACAGCCTTCTTTTACCAATCGTCCTATCCACCAGTCATTGTTAAATTTCTGAAAGAAAGAATGTCAGAATTATTTTGTTTATATTTTTCAGTATCCATGTATTTTATCAAGCAAAATCAATATATGCAGAAAATTCACTATTTACTTCATAATTAAATGTTCACAGAATATAGCCTTATTTACATATATAAATTAAACTGTATATCAGCAATTGTACAACCAACATATTTTCAAACTTTTGAAGTAAATTTCTCCATGAAATACAAAACGGTGAATGCCACTAATAGATTTGTACATGGAAAGCCCAGTTGCTGTAAAATTCTAGGAATTGAAATCCACACAGCTTAAAATTACTTAGGCTGAAGAACAGCGGTCTAGATCTTTATAAAATTATTTCAAATGCAAGGGATTACGGCTATTTGGCTCCTTCCATTATTTTCCAAATAGTTTTTAAAATTTTCATCATAAAAAAACTGCTACTTAAATGTTTTCTGATTTGTAATGCTGCCTAAGACCCCTATTTCAGAAAGCACCAACGTTCAGTAGATTATAATTTAGCAAAAAGTGTTATATTTTAACAATACTCTGAAATAGTAGAGCACCAAAAAAACAAAGTCTTTTTCAAACTATTTCCTTGCTCATGTATTGCTATCAATTTATTAGGTGGCAATGATAAAAGAGATGAACTATATTTTTATAATCAAAAAATTGCATTTTTATATGCAAGGAGCATAACATTATTCTCCATAATACACAAATAGCTTCAGCTTTAGGAAAGGACTAGTTTTCATTCTTTCCTCATTCACCGCCTCCCCCCCCTGTAGTTGTATGACCTATTTGTATATTTTGTATATTTTATACATATATACGTCATACACACACACACACACACACACACACACACACACACACTTGTGTGTGTGTGTGTGAAAGAGAGAGAGAGAGAGAGAGAGAGAGAGAGAGAGGGTGCATATTGTCTTAATAAATTTAAAGTAGCTATGCAGAACTTAAATTTGAAATGCAAATTTAGTGCAAATTTGTACAATAACAGAGCTTAATGATTAAGAAATAGGAAAAAAAACCTGTTAGCTACTTGCACTTTTTAAATCTTAATAATGCCTTCTCTGTTGCTTTTTTCAGAATTTGGCCAATTTGTAATTTTAATGCAATGAAAAACGAGATCAGGGAGGGGCGGGGCTTGACATCACAATGACATGACATGCAATCTTGGGTCTCCAGGATTGCTGTCGATATCTGTTTCTGGACGGTCCTTTTGGACCTAAACTGTTCTGAAGGAACAGTGATAGAGAAGAGCATGTCCTGCTGATCTCAGGGGCATCGTAAAGTCCCTGATTTATTCAGGAGAAAGCTCTTTTTGCCAGCTACAAGAGAAGCAACCAAAATGGTTGCCAAAGGTTGCGACAAGCCTCTGAAACAGAAGCTGTGCAGGAATGGTGTTGAACTGATGAGATTTTTTTATTATTATTAGAGAAGGGAAAACCCAAAAGAATTGGAATTTAAAATAAAATTGAAGACAGAAGAAAAAAAGTGGCGAATCAACTCTGGTTTAAGACGATCGTGTTATTTTTTCTACTTTAACTTTATTTGTTTTCTATGGATGGACTCTTTACAAATGCCTCTTACTTTTAAACTGGACTGGTCTCTTTTCTTCCTTTTTCTCTATACATTCTCCATTTTTTGTATTCGTGGATTAAAAGCTTCTTCTCTCTTAAGGCTGGGACACAACATAATTTTTACAGATCTCTCTCCCTCCCTCCCTCTCTCTCAGACAGAGAGGCAGAAACAGATGGGAAAAAGGTAACACTGCCATCTAGTGGCTAGAGGCTTGGCAATATCTGATAAAGCTATAAGTTTTGTTTACTGAAAGGCACAGTGAAAAACGTTTTGATATAGGTGTTCCTTTGAAAGAAAGAGAAAGCTTTGATTTAAAAAACTCCACTGAATTTGTTTGACCTAAAAAGTACCAGATGTTTTGGCAGTGTTTATAACCTGGTAAATGGCACAACGTGAAGAAGAAAAGGCACTAATTTCTTAGAAATTCAAAAAGTTTTAATAATTATAGAGAATTGAAAAGAAATTTGAAGTTATAGATCAAAATACAAAAAGTATGGGGACAGAGATGAAGTTTGAGGACAGAGCTGAAAAAATAACAGAGGCATATGAAAGTGTTAAGAAAATTGTTGGGACTGACAGCAAACTGAGAGTGGAGGAAATGACAGGTGTGAAATACAGAAAGGAGAAATTGATGAACCGGATCTTCATTTCGGATGTCAGAAAATAGATGAAGAAAGGAGAGAAAATTTGGCAGAAATAATGAGAATAATCTTGGCAAAAGCACTAATGATAACAAAAGTGAAGCTGATAAACAGAGCAGATAAAGGGTTTCAAATTCTTACAATGAACAACAAGTTCTTAAGAAAAGTCCACATAAAACTTATCAAGAAAACATTTAGAATACAGACTTTACAAATGGCAAGAGATATTGGACTACACTATCTCTGGAAAGATACAGGATGATGAAATGAAATGTCACAATAAACTTTAGTTAAATGTAATTATATTTTGAGTGCTTGGTACAATGTAATAATAGCTCTCGTCAAATAAATGATTAATAATGATAACAAAGCATTTATATATACTGGATTGATAATATGAAATTTTATACAATACTGTAAATGAGGATATGGAGATGATATTGAAAAGCCTTTTTTATAAAAGTTAAATAATTTTATATAGAATAGAATATAAAGATATAATATCATTGGATGATTTCAGGGGTGATGTAATAAAATGTCATAATATAAATTTACTTTGAATTTAATATACTTTAAGTTGAAAGAATGTAATAATAGCTAGGCTTAATGGATGTTTAATAATTATATCAATTTGTATACAAGTATATCAGATTAATGATACTAATAATGGGGAAAATACATGGAATTGAAAATTATTAGATAATATTATCAATGCTAAAATAATAGAATGTCACAATAAATTTAGTTAAACATAGTTGCATTTTGAGTGTAATGTACAACATAATAGCTATTGTCAAATAAATGATTAATAATGATAACATAGCATTTATATATACTAGATTGATAATATGAAATCTTATACAAACTGTAAGTGAGGATTATGGAGATGATGTTGAAAAGCCTTTTTATTAAAGATAAACAATTTTATATAGAATAGATTAGAAAGACATAATATCATTGGATGATTTCAGTATAATGTAATAAAATGTTATAATATAAATTTACTTTAAATTTAATATGCCTTATGTTGAAAGGATGTAATAATAGCTGGACTTAATGGATGTTTAATAAGTATTACAATTTGTATACATGTATATTAGATTGATGATACTAATAATGGGAAAAAACATGGAATTGGAAACTATTAGAGAATGTTATCAATGCTAAAATGATTGAATGAATTAGAATAAGAGGAAGCATAATAACAATGTATACAAAGATATCTTGATTGTCAATATGTGACAATCAAGTGAGGACCACTGAAAGGACACAGAAAGACTTTGTAACCAATCAATACACTGTGTGTAATTGAAGAGGGTTTTATGTTATATGTGTTGTGTGTTTGCATTTGTCTGAAAATAAAAAATTTATTTAAAAAAAAGAGATCAGAGAAACAAGTAGGAAAAATACCCCAACACTTAAAGGGTTTAAGGCTTTATCTTCAAATACAACTTTTGTTGTTATTGTACATTCCTAAACTTCACATCAGAAGAAAGAATATATATTGTTCAGGATTTCACAATGATATTTACAGTTTTCACTTCTGAAACAAAGCTTTTGAAGTTAACAAAACTGACAGACAATTCCAAGGTATTGGGTAAAAAAAAAAATCCTTTTATCGCCATGATTCTTCAATACAATCTTATCAGGTAACCTCTGGTTCCAGTAATTTAAGATAGAGAAAATAGCTTCTCCTTGTCCACTTTATCTATGCTATGATGTTATATATCTCTATCATTTCCACTATCATTTTCACATTGACAATCTCCAAATATTACAGCCTTTCCTCATAGAAAAGCTGCTCCAGACCTTTAAGCATCTTAATTGTCTTTCTTTGACCAGTCTCTAATTCCCCTATATACTTTTTGAAATATACCAGTTTTTATATACCAAAACTACATGTAATATTCCAGATGGGGTTACACCAATGATTTATGTAAGGGCATTATGACATTGGCATATTATCATATTGGCATTAAATATATCCTCCTCTGACTACTTAGCTTAATCATGTATTAGAGTTGAAAAAGGTTAAGGAAGATGGAAGCTTACTTTATTGAAAAAACCCCTCTACTTAAATAAATTAAATCCCAGTATACAGTAGATATTATAATTAATCAACATTTTAAACATTTGTGCTAGAATGAGTATTGATAAAGTAGTATATGGCCAAAATGATTATTTCTGAGCATGTGTCTATATTTTGAATTGAATTTGAAGCATTGTAAAGCCCTATTGCCTACATAGATTTGTGCTACTTAGTTGCTTCATGCTTAGGAATTGCTCTTGGAATAGAATATTCAAGGAAGGTCCTGCTTTGGCTGCTTCTCTAGACTATATTCTAACTCACAGAAAAAAAAATCACAATGGAAACCCACCTCATATTCAAGAATTTGACTACTCATGTAACAGTTTTTGAAAACTTTGTGTTTCTGCCCTCCAAGACATTCTTTTAAGAAAAATCTCATAATTAAATTCACAACTCTAATAGATTCTAGTCCCCAAATCTTTCCTTCATTCACTTAAGTCCCCATCTTTGTGTGAAACAGTGTCAGGTTTTGACCACTGCCCTTGAACTAGACACTCTGGCCCTTTCAATTAGCAGAATTCATACCTTTATACATAATGATTATACCACTGTATTTCTTTTTTCTGTGAATATTTCCTTTGAAATTGTTAGTGTTCATGTTAAGGTCTAATCTTCTTTCAGAAGATATCTCTACCTACAGCGAACAAATTGATAGGGTAGCATGTTCTCAAATGTAAATTATTCTATTTGCCCTTCTATTTTTGTGGGAAAACATACTACATATTTTTTTTCATTGTACCAAGAATCTTTTTAAGATAAAGTAAGAAGGGTGACATTTCTCATTCTAATACTCGTCAGCTAATTTATGTGTCACTAGAGTCACGGTCCTTTTATGAATAATATTTCACCCTCATGAATAGGTAGAACAGATTAGTGGACAGTCTAAAAGGTAAATTATTCTCTTTGGGACTTTTTCCCTCTGGATTGCCAATTGTTTAATGTATGTACAGAAAAAAAGCTTTTTGTTGGACATCCTTATTTTTATCTCATTTTCAGGAATATAGGGAATATAGGGATAAATAAATAAAACAACATTTTGAAACAGAAGCTGCATGTTTATCGAACAGGAATTAAATATGCCTTCATCAAGTTGTTGACGCAACAGCAATGATCAGAATGGCTTCCATCACTGTGTCATTATATCTTACTCTGTTTCACTGGACTGAGAATTGAGACTTAAAGGTAGAACTTTTCCCTTTGGTTTAAGATAGATTTTTCAGAAATAAAAAGTGGTAACACACTATTTAAAGTTCAAAAATTACAGAGAAAAGCATAAATGTGGGCTATAACAACCTTACTTTCTCCCCTTAAACTACCACCCATGTCCTTAAATCTCAAGTAGCACTGCATGCCCAACACAGTAAAACAATTGGCAACAGTGGTACGATTCAAATAATTTAACAACCGGTTCTCTGCCCTAATGACCAGCTGGGTAGGCGGGCCTCGACAGTCATGTGACTGCGTGGGTGTGGCCAACTCAACATCATTCACATTATTGGCGCTTCGCCTTAGCTGTTACAATGTAATAAGGATTAACCGGAGAGGAAGTTTCTGTGAGCAGGGCAATAAATATTAGGCTATAAACGACACCAGAATGTTTCCTTCCTGCCTTCCTTACAGCATTAGTCCTGTAAAGTGGGAGGGGGGAAAGAAAATAAGATTTCTTCCAACTTCCAACAGTTCTCCAAACTGCTTAGAAAGTTAATAACTGGTTCTCCTGAATAGGTGTGAATTGGCTGAATCCTACCACTGGTTGGCAACAACCTTAATACTCTAAATAAAATCTTTCATCTTCATGTTTCCTTATACTCACCTCACTCTAAGGACTGCTTGGCTTTAAATGGTCCTCTATGAAAGCATATAATCCACTTTCTTACCTTGTTTGGTCTCTGGCAACCTTATTGATTTTCTGGATACCACTATGTCAATCAAAATAACTGAAAGGATTTGATGAGAATTGCACCTACTAGATGTTATGCATGAGCAGTGGATCTCCTGCCAAACAACTGTGCAAATTGCTCTATTATTTCTGTCACACATAATAATTTTCTTTTTTATATCTAAGATAAATAAAACAACAAGCTTAATTAAGAGTAGTGTCAGAAGAGTATTCCAATAATTAATAATGTAAACTATTTTACTTCTTTAACATGTAGGAAATCTTTAGCTTCAAATGAGATCGCCATGCCTGGAACAGGGACATCATCATCATGGGCTGCACTATAGCTGACATTTGTTCGTACTGCAAATGCAACAGGTTTTGCCTATAGAAAAAATGAGAGAAAAATGTATTAATATTTTATCTTTGTCTTATTTATGACTATAAAAAATATAAAGTATTCCGTAACAAAAAATCAAAAAGGCAAAAATATTTATTTGCGTTATTGGAGGTGCCTTGCCTGTATGCAAGGGAAGAGAAACACTTTTAAGGTTAACGTTCCAAACTATAAAAATCTAAATAGAATAATTGTATCTCAAGTTTTCACAAATTTTCACAATCATTCTGCAAAGTTAATCTTCTCTATTTCTGTCGTTAGTGTGTTCCATTAACTTTTATTCAATTTTAGACAGTCTACTTAAGACAAGGAAATAATTTTGATATCTATATTCAGCACTGTAAAAAGTTGCAGTATACATCTTGAAATATTCAGGCAGCTTTGGTGATATCTATGTATTATTTGTTACCAACTTTCTATGTTTCAAATGAAACAACTTGTATTAAAAAAAACCTGGGGAAAATGGAAATCTTTGAAAAGAAATGGCTGTCAAAGTGTATGGCAGCCTAAATATAGGTACTTTATAGCAAGTTGTTTTCAATTTCTCCATGGTAATCATGTATGGGAAAAGAAAAAGACTAGTCTATTCTTGGAGCCTATTATCCTAAGAACATACATTTAAGAGACATAAAAGTTCAAAACTTCTTGCACACAGTGATAATTGGCAAAACAACAAAAAAAATCTATAAAGCAGATTAAAGGTGAAAGTTTGCCCACCAGTGGAGCAATCTGCAATATTTTACACGTATGACTGAAAATGTTTTCAGAATTACTGGTTTAAGAGGGGAAAACTTGTATTATAGTTTAATATATTTAAACATTGAATGGAATGTTCCCTAAAAGATTTCTATCTTTTTTGCATTTTTTATTTTTATAAAATGTAAATAACCTAGATTGGATTCTTCAATCTTTAAATAGACATCCTCTAAGAAACAAGCCTAAGAACTTTCTAGGAACCAGTATGGATGCTGTATAGTCTAACATTTATGGGTATCTGTTTCAAATGATACATTCTGGCCTCATAACTCAGGTTTTGATGCTGTAATATACTCTTATGGTGGTCCTAAATCAGTCAAGAAAAGCAGCTAGCCCCATACCATGCTGTAATACTGATTGGCGACGATTCTTTGATGAAACAATTCAGGACATACTGGTTTCCTCCCAAGTTAAGAAAGGCCTGTCCACCTTACACTTAAGCTGCTTATGAGGCTGCTCAAACCCATAAAGTCCATCTATTGCTCTTCAGTTATCCATGTAATCCACAGTGGACATTTGATAATTCTCATTTTTTGATAATGGGAAAAAAATTGCATTGCAGTTTAAACAAATCCCAACTTTATTATGCCTTAGGAGAGGCTCAGAAATAATTGTTCAGGCTTTTTAATGCTAATATTTTAATTTTGTCCTATTTTTCATTTAAACTTTATAGATGTGTTAATTGTATGTTTTCAAACCACTAGAACATTTAAAGATATACATATGTAAAATAAATAAATACATTTTGCCAAGTAATTTATTACTGTGACTGGAGTCATAAGCATGACTGAAAAAATAAAAATAGAAATAACAATGCAATATGTATAAAAAGAAGTGCAATATAAAAATAAATTAAGTTGAATTAAAATCAATGTTAGAGTTTGGAATTTATAAAATTATCTGATTTTAAGAGAGAGTACAGCAAAAGTAGCGACCTTACTACTAGCAAATGGAATTGGTAAGAAAGGACACTGAACATTTCTTTATATGTCAATTTAAGGAGCTTTGATATGCAAGGATATTTTGAGCTCCTGTAGAAATTATATGTCCTCATTATTAATTCAATTTATAGATGTGTATGTTATAATTCTCATTTATACATACCATAATCCAATATTTGTAAGATTGAAAAAGGAACCTTTAGACCAAAAGATATAAGCTGAATTACCTATTGTTATAAGAAGATGTTAAATTCAAGGGTCAATTAAAGTGTTTTTTCCAAACCACTTTAACTCCAGACATCTTTTTATATACTTTATGATATTCTAATAAAGTATTTATGAGAGGACTGTTTATCTCTGGCATCTAATAGAAACAAAGTCATACACGAACAAAAGGACATTTTTGATAAATGACTTGAAGTAACTGAACCTACTTTGAGGCTTAGAACAAAAGATCAAAATAATTGTAACCAATTCAATCCAGTGGAAGTAAGTACATAAAACTTACAACAAGGTAATTTTTTTCTAAGCAAAATTCCTTGAAAAAGGCAGTAAACTATACATTCTGTTGGTTTATCAAACTGTGAAAAACAAAATAAAGAATTATTACATCAATCTGAGATGGAAAGAGGAAAATATCAACAACAGAAGAGAAGATGATATATGCTTAATATTGTTCTCAATTATACAGCAAAAGGTTTTTGCTCAATGAAAACATTGTAATTTAGTTTCTACTACTACTAAAAAGTCAAGTAGATTATTGATTTTAGTTTAGTTCCAAGGGTTACAATCCATTATGAAACTAACTGCAGTTATAATATATTTATCAACTATTCTGAGTACTGTATCCGCATAACTATGTATAATCTACATCATTTGTGTTTATTCAGATAAACCAAGACAGGCTAGGTTTTTTAAACTCTGCCCATAAAATTCCTGAACTAAAAATAAATTCAATTAGTTTTTGAATGTAGGAACTTAAATTCATATAAAAATTGCTAGCAGCAGATCAGACCTGGTTGATACCCAGCTACACAACTGCCTCTTAAATATGGAACTGCTTAGAGACGGCTGTAAAGCGCCGGTATATAAGAGCTATTGCTACTGCCATTGCTTTTAAAGCACTGAAGCAATAAGTATCGCTATATCACATAATATTATTTCAACACAACATCCCAATATGCCCATCCTATATTTTATTCATATATATTATATGCATGCAAACACAGACAAAACTTGGTGCATATTCATTTGCTGTATATATTAAACTGAAAAGAGCAATTGTATAAAATGAAACACTTCAAATGCATTTTAAATAACTTGTTCATATTTTTATTGCAAAAGAAGCAAGGAATAATTAACCAAGAAAAAATATTATGCAAGCCAACTTTCAAATGTGTTGACATTATTTGTGGAACTGTACGTTTATTGAAAGTAAATTAGCTTTGGGATTCCTCTTCAATTTGCGTATCATATCACTATCATCTAAATTAATTTATTCCCAGTGATTCTGTTTGCATACAACTATTAATGAATTATGATAAGTTTGGCGACTTTAAAATGTTTTTAAAAGCTACATTATATCTTGATATTTTAAAATTGTGGAGCAAAATGGGGAAATATCCCTCAAAACTGTAAAGCAGTGTAGGCAGGATTTCCCAGTTATCTTGAGCAAACTAGACTCGGAGCCTCCTGGGTAGTATTAGTCAGCAAGCAAGCAGCAATTTATATCTCTCAATTTTATCTGTATAGATTCAGAAAATAATAACATCCAAACACCAGGAGTCTTTGAAAGGCAGCCTGGCCCAGGGGTAAGGAACCAGACTAGACACCAGAAAACTATGAATTCTAATTCAGCATTAAAGCCAGCTGGTTGAGTTTGTCAATCATTCTCTCTCAGTTCATGATGTCAGGTTCAGGAAATAGGCTAGTCCAATCCCTAATGAAACCAATAGATCAAAACTTGGTTGATTTGAACGGGGAGGGGAAAGAGGAGGCAATTGGGTACATTTAAGAACAAGGCTTGGAAGACAAAAGTCATTCTTGGAAATATTTGCTTTAAGATATATGAGTTTCTCAGATAACCATGCTAGGAATCTGAATATGTAAGGCAATAAATATTGCTGAATACCTTGAATAAACAAATAAATATCAGGAATGCACTGCAAAAGAGGGACTTCAAATTCTAAGTATAATACCTCTTCTGCTTAACCTAAGACTCACTTCATAGTCAACTCTATGAAATACATTAACTGAACAAATTATGTTATTTCAGACATTCTTGAAATATACTTTTTTGCATTCTTTTGTTTCTTTTTTATGAAGGAGTCAACAGAATATAATTTAAGGCAGAATTTGACACTAACTGGAATGCTTGTTCAGAGTTATAGTTTTATTTACATTGGCAATTCAAAAGAAATGACACAGATAATATTTTTGAAGGCATTACAGATAGTCCTTAACTTATGACTACAGTTAGAACTGGAATTTTGATTGCTAAGCAATGTGGTTGTTCAATGAGTCATCAGAGGACCAGAGTCAACTTTGCAATAATTTTTAAAGCAGTGTTAAAGGCAACTCACAAAATCATTGTATCTCCAATTCACTTTGCTTATCAGATGCTGTATGGGAAGATTGCAAATCACAAACAAATGACTGCAAGATACTGCAACTGTCATAAGAAACAGAACTTCAGTCACATGGTTGCAAAGGAGGTTGGTCACTTTTTCTGAGGCCATCATAACTTTGAACCATCATTAAACAAAGAGTTATATGTCGAGAACTACCTGTATAAGTAATACTCTCATTATAGGTCCTACAATAACAGTCATGTAATTATTATTATGGTTGGTTATACAGTCAGCCAGATTTTTAGACTAGATTTGACATTTCAATCACCTATTGAGTTTATCCCACGGACCTTGGATAGGGAGATGTTGTTGTTTGATGCTACTAATAGTGTTGTTGCAGTATGTAAACTTTTCCAAGTTAAAGCTGGCTTTTGCAATTGATTGATGATGATCTTATCAATGCCGAAGGGTTTCAAGTGGTGCTCCAGATATTTTGGAATTGCACCCAAGACACCAATCACTATTAGTACTATCTTCGCTTTCTTTAATTTAACATTTCTTGTTTTTAACAGTTTTCCTTGATTAATTTCCTTCATTAAGGATTCCTGGCTTTTCTTAATGTAGTCATTCAGATCATGCTTTTCTTTCTCTACAGTTTGTTTCACATTTTCACAACAACGTATTTTCATTAATTTTCCTCTCTTCCAGTCCAAGTAATCTAGGTCCAGTCACTTTTTCAATTATCTTCAAAAACTATGTAAGACTTTAAACTGGAAAAATACATTTAAAAAAAATCATATTATGGCATATAGGGATCCAGTTTCATCCAGTGGTAAAGTCTCTAGGCTAGAAATAGGGAAACTGAGTTCTATCCCTTAACATAGAAGGACTAGAAATGAGCTGGATAATATAATATAGGTCAGTCATTACCTTCAGTGCGAATATTTCTATATTACAGGCAACTCTAATATTCCTATATTACAGGCAGAACATCGTAAAGTAATTAACTTGAATTGTATTTGTGTGGGGCTTGTTGTTTATGCCTGACAAGAACACAATCAATGCCTGAATTCAGAGAAAATTTTCTCACAAATTTGGGAAGGAGAAAAAGCAAATTGAATTATATATATAAAAAAACCATTTTCATTAGAAGTTGCTAAAAGAAGGGAAAATGAGAAAGGATTGTTGTATGGAAGGAAGAGAGATATGCTTTTAACGAATCAAATGGTAACATGTTTGGTCTGTTTATTTTTAAAATTGTTTTGTAGAAAAAGGTCCATACAAAAATATAACTTGTAATTACAAGACAATTCAACCCAACTAGTAGCTGGCATGACGGCAACAAATATGATCTGTATTTAGTTCCCCCCCCCCCAAAAAAAAATTACGATGCTTTAATCTTCATGTGAAATGTATTTTAAATATTCAAACTATCAAGGCCAATTTGAAATATTTTACAACAGTCACAAATAAAGAAAAACAGTAAAATAAAATAAAAAGAACTCTCTAGATAAATGTCTTCCAATGAGCAGCTGAATGGATATGGATGAAATGCTCACTAAGTAGTAATACAGTTATGACAGGCATGGTTTGCATTATTCTCAGATTATAATAATTCCAATGGGCAAGACATTTTAGATTAAGTGTCCAAAGTAAATGATACTTTCCAAAACTAGACACATATTGACCTACTTTCGTCATCCAATCTCATCTTATTAAACAGAGATTTGTAAAAGCCTCTTGTCTGCATTAGCAACTTCTCTGTTCTTACCTTTCTAGAAGCAATAATTAATAACTATTTCCTATTTTATCTGGGGAAAACAAATACAGTGATCCAGCTATGAACCATGACTTACTATTTTTGTTTATTTTAAATATAGTAATCATAACATCACTCTAGATAAAAAGTAAATACAGTTTGAACTGCCTAGATACAGCCAATGCAAAGGGAGGAATAAGGAATCTGCATGTACATATGTAAAAGATGCATGTATATTTTGACTTTACAAACAGAGGCATGACAGTCCAAGGAAGGAAAATGATTAATTTCAGTGATTTATGCAAAATGCTGGTGGTAGATTGCTAAAATAGGCTAGGAGGTGGATCATAGCCTGTTTCTGAACTGAATTCAATATTGATAGGGACACTTTAAAAACCTAACGGTATATCATTGGGAAATGTATGCACCATTCTATCTATGCACAAATATTTTCAACCAAACTCTTGACAAGGTATTTCTGATGATGCATACTATATAAAATTTCTACAGCTTTTACTTTTTTATTGTCACTTTGGTACTAGGTATAAAAGGAAGTTTCTATCTTCTCAGCATTTAAAAACTTCCAAACTTTTAAAGTCCTTTTTAAATCTGCAAACTTCTCCTTATACCAACATATTTTTGCCATCTCCTGTGTTATTATTTTTAATATATTTTTGAAGTACTATTTTGTTTAGTTGACAGGAAATACTTGAAATGACAAATAGTACTGAAAGTACACTATATACATCTTAGAAATAAAATATATGAATAGAAAAATGTCTCCAGATAATTATATGGGCAGAATTGCTTCTTTTGTATTCAATTTACTGAATTTGCAATGATTAACTAGAATTACTGAAGTCAATGTCAAACTGACCTCTTACTTTAGTGTACTATTATATGCATTATAATAGGAAATAATATACTGTCATCTCAGTTATGACTAATTATTAAAAACTGCAAGGAGTAGGCTTACAAACTAATTTTCAAGTGACAAGAAAAGTTTCTATCTCCCCCTAATATAACAGAGTATGTATGTATGTATGTATGTATGTATGTATGTATGTATGCATGCATGCATGCATGCATGCATTCGTCAGGCCTGCAGCCATATTCCTTGCTGGATTCTTTGGCATGCCACACACTCTCTTATTTTACTATGCTGTTTCATTAGTAGGGAATTGGGAGGGGGGAATAGTAAGTAGAATGTGTTGTTGTCAAAATAAAAAAAAATCTTTCTAGAAGCCCAAGGTCATCCTTTGTCGCTACACCTCTGAACCTGAGTGGAACTAGATGGTTGGAACTGCCAGCATGTCAGTGGAAGATTGGACCATGTGATGGACTTATGGGTGTGGGGGCAAGATCACGAACTTTCAGCAGGATGGAAAACCCAGGAAGCTTTCAGATTTGGCTTTTCCACAGATATGCCAACATGTCTCTCTTAATAAATTGGAATTTTAAGGAAAGCTCTGCCTTGAACTCTGATTAATTTTGGATAATATTTGGAACATTGACAGTACATAGGTATGTATCGTATTTTTCAGAGTATAAGACACTCCGGAATATAAAACACACCTTAATTTTTGGGGAGGAAAATAAAAAGAAAAAAAAATGCTGCCTCTGCTTACCAGCATCCATGGTATTCAGCTGACACATGGTAACAAGGTCATCCAATGAATAAGCATAGCAACTAAGTCAGCCAATGATGGCTATTTGAACTTAGAAATTTGCTATGTGAGCAACAAGGACACAGGAAGGAGTCTGGTTTAGCCAAGAACTGAAAGTGAAACTGCTTGTGTTTTGCTTGTATTTACTGCTACCTTGGAAAACCTGATTTTGGCAATGTATTATATATTATTATTTTGAATCCTGCTGAATCAATTACTGTGCTTTCTGAATGTGATTGCTACTGCAAACTCTGACCAGCCAGGTCAGCTTCAGCACTTATTGTAGCCTGATTCAGCATAGCTGATTCGTGTGGTGGATTGGTGTATGGATCGGACGTCTGGAATATTCCCAATCAGCTGTTCCAGACTGCCGGGATTGCCACAGACCATCACTGCCTCCTTGTCTCTTGTTTTTGGCCTCTGATGGGGGTGAGTGGAGCTACATTCAGTGTATAAGATGCACCCAAATTTTCACCCTCTTTTTGGGAGGGGGAAGGTATGTCTTATACTCTAACAAATATGGTATGTATCTATGTGGTGTGTGTGTGTGTGTACATAAATTTTCAAGTAAAGTATCTTAATGGTCACTATTTTCCAACTATTACTGTATTTTATGTACAACATCTTTATGAATTAAAAATTATTTTCATTACGTACAAAAATATATTATATAGAGAAAGAACATAGTTTGAACCTTTGATGAAATCCATAGAGCTAGGAAAAGAATATATGGGATGCCATTTATAGACCAAAAACTAAAAAGCAACAAATATATTATTTTAATCATAGTTTTTGTCTTACATTATTTCTACCTTATTCAGTCATTTACAATGCAGTGAAAAATTAGTTATAGGTGCATTAAATCTGAGATAGACAACCTTCTGATGCTGAAGTATATACAACCTTTGGAATTTTCTGAAATCACCCTTGGCATGATTTCAAGGAAATAACCAGTTTATTCTCAAAATGGCTAGAACAGTAGATATACCTAATCCTCTGCCCACCCTCATCTCCCATAACCAGTTTACTAGAAAACATACTGGAAAAAAATGCTAATTGCCAATCCACTGGTCCTTAGCATGCTGTCTACCTCCCAAACATACTTTTTGGGGAAGGGAAGGGGGCTGGTATATTTTTTGGAGAGGTGAATATGCACAGTATTAGGGTATATTTTTTGGAGAGGTGAATATGCACAGTATTAGAAATAAATACATCATAGGCATACCTTTATTTTATTGCATCCCAGTTTCCAATTAATGAAAACCTGTCCTACCCCTTCTAAAGAATGTGGTAGCAATAAGTGAAGTTTAAAAGAGTTGCATATCCGTAAGTGTTGTTGTGTTCTTGTTGTGATTGTAACCGTCACCATCATCATCATGTTAAAAATCGAGCACAAACATTCTGCTCCTTATAGGCCACAACATAACTCGTTTGTAGAACGAAGGGGGCAAACATTACAGGCCATGGCTCGAACTATAATAGCTGATTCAGTTTTGCCAGAAACACTATGGGGTGAAGCTATGATATGTAGTAACCATGTTTTAAATAATGTGGTGAATACAACAACCGGTGAATTGCCATTCACTAGATGGCATGGCAGAAAATCATATTTGAGTTACCTACATACATTTGGAGCCCCAGCATGGGTGCATATACCATCACAAGTAAGACTGAAAGGGCAACATAGAGCTCGACAGTTATTTTTTGTAGGATATGAGGCTAACCATAGATCATTTAGGTTTTGGGAGAAAGGCACAGCTAAGGTTTACTGTAGCACTAATGGTAGGTTTATGGAACAAGTGGGGTGGAATAAATTAGAAACAAATGATAATATAATTATCGACACCCAAGTAGTCCCTAATGATGAGGTAGGAAAACCAGTAATTAAAGAAATTAAGGAAGAAGTATAGTTACAGGACAATCCAGGAGAACAAGAGCAGATTATACAGGAGAGTCCACTGGTGAGTCCCAAAATACCTAGATATTCAACTCGTGTAACGAGACCACCTGACAGGTATAAGGCATCTATAGCACATCAGGCAAATAAGGTTCCTGCTAATTACCAAGAATTGACTCTATGTCCAACTGAGGAATAGAAAGCTTGGAAAGATGCAATAGAAAAGGAATTAAAATCATTGCAAAAGTTAGAAGTATATGAAAATGTAAAGTTACCACCAGGTAAACATGCCATTGGTTGTAAATGGATTTTCAAAATTAAAAATAGTGTAGATTGGACTGTAACCCATAAAGACAGGTTAGTTGCACAAGGGTTTGCTCAGTCAGCCAATGACTATGATGAGGTCTTTGCACCTAGTTTAAAGGCTATAATGTTACGTGCAGTATTAGTGTGGGCAGCTAAGAATGACTATATAGTTAATCATTTAGCTGTAGAGACAGCATATCTTCATTCACCATTGTAATGCTATATATTTACAGAAGCCTACAGGATTCAAAACTGATAGTAAAACTGATTGCTGGAGGTTGAAAAAGAGTCTTTATGGCTTGAAGCAATCAGGATATGAATGGAAACAATGTATAGTTAAAGAGTTAACTAAGATAGGTTTTAAAGCTGGCATGGCTGATTCATGTTTGTTTAAGAAAGAAAGTGATGGTGTGATTTCATTGTTGCTATTGTTCATTGATGACATAGCATTAACCACTAAAACTGAACAAGAAGCTATGAGGATTATAACACTGTTAAGGATGCAGTTCAGTATAAAACATATCGGTGAGATTAGGCAATATCTTGGTTTACAAATAGATAAAACTAGGGGAGGATACAAAATCTCACAAACTGAGAAGATTAACCAGCTACTCAGAATGTTTAGGATGGAATTGTGTAAACCGGCAAAAACTCGGGCCAAGAGTTTAGCCATAATGATGAACAAAGCCCTATATTTGATAAAAGTGTTTATCAATCATTAATTGGTAGCTTATCATATCTGAGTAATTGGTCAAGGCCTGACATAGCATATAGTGTAAATCAATTAACCAGGTTTAATGCTGAACCTACTGTAAGGCACTGGCAAGCTGTTAAGAGGATATTAAGATATCTTAAGCAAATGATGCATTATGCATTGTATTTAGAACCTAATGAGAATTTGAGCTTAACTGCATATACCGATGCAAGTTTTGCTATAGATGTGTCTACACGGAAATCAACATCAGGGTTTGTTGTATTCCTGGGAAAAGCACTAACTGGATGGCGGTCTATTAAACAAAAACATTTAGGTCTATCAACTATGGAGGCTGAATTCTCATGTTTGTCATTATGTACGGATTTGGTTTGTTATAAACAACTCCTACTTGATATCGGGATTGATATACAAGAGCCTATTGTTGTTTATGAAGACAATCAATCAGCAATTCAGATGGCATCCAATCTTGCTGTAAAAGCTAGGTCAAAACACACTAAGATATCTAAATGTAAGGCAAAGTGTGAATGGTAAATTAGTTTCATTGGAGTACTGCATGTCTGAACAGAACACTGCAGATCATTTTACTAAGGCCCAAGGCAATATAAAGCATAAACGTTGTTGCGAGGAATACAGATTAAGATTGTAAGATTTGTATATTGTCCTACTCAAAGGGGAGAATGTTAGGAATATAATCTAACTGTTCGGTTACCAATATATAAATCATACAGGTACAATGCTGTACCTGTCTGTTTCTTTAAATCATGCTGTAAATGTGATTGGTTGCTGTTTCCTCAATCGGCCATAAGATGACGCCAGAATCACTATTAGATGCTGATCTGATCTGAGTGTTTGGAAGCTGGCTGTTAGAAGTGCTGTATAGTGATCAGCGTGAGGTATTGTAAGTTTTGCAACTGCTAGCAGTTTGTGTACCGGACTGTTTGTATGATTATGGACTATGTTATTTGGATTATCCCTAAACTGAAAGACGTTGATGACTGACTGTCTTAACCATGTATGACTTGGACTTTTTGATGGACTCTGATACCTCTATTTCCACGAAAGTAAAAGCCTATTTAAACTGCAGTGTCTCTGTATGCTGGTTTGTGTGTTCTCCAATACCACTCTCACACCACTTCTCTGAATGCACTCATTCTCCTAACGGGGAGCTTACCTAACAATCATCATCATCATCACCACCACCACCACCACCACCACCACCACCACCACCATCATGTTTTGTTTTGCTTTTC